>NW_018742556.1:1200000-1800000 GCF_001683475.1 Chenopodium quinoa | reverse complement strand
CCTCCCTTTGTTGAACTTGTGTTTCGTTTTCATTGACATTTAATCTTTTCAAATTATATTCCGTAACTATGTAAAGTACTCCGTTATACATAGGTAAGTTCAGAAAGACTATTATGCACCAACATTTTCATGGTAAGCAATTCACATTTGAAAATTTTGCAATTTTAAATTGACAAAAGTGATTAAAACATCTAGTTCAGCCTCCCCTTTTAACTTGTGTTACGTTTTCGTTGACAGTTTAATCTATTCAAAAATCACGGAAAACCACTTAATTATCCTTCTTAAATTCATAAAAATTAAAAGCTTCTTGTCAAAATCAATAACAAAATAACATCCCAATTCCTAAATTTTATAAATAGAAATCGAAAGTTCCATATAACCACGTAAATAATGTCCACAGTCAAAATATTAAAGAACGCACAACGTACCGTAAAAATAAAGTTGTACCCTTTTTTAAGGATATCAGTGAGAAACAGAGTTCGACTCCACATCATGTTGATGAAATCTTTAGACATGAAAACTTTCTCCCCCATGATATCTACACCGTCCGTTACTAGTCTATAACAATGGAGCCCACGAAACCGACATCGATCGTAAGCCGTCTGATCAACAGCCACAATCATCAGATGGTTCACAAGCTCTCTTGTATTCTCCCCTGCCCAAAACCCTTCTAAGAACAAATCAAGCATATTTGGCACAACTTCACCCTCCACATACGCCTTATTTACAACTGCTATTATTACTGTTTTATTATCCTTCATCGATGCCTTCTCTAGCGCCTCGTCTAGCTCGTCTCTCTGAAAAGGCTGTAATGCTGCCGTCTTTTTTTTAAAAAAAAAAAAAACAATACATGGTCAATAATTATTAATTAACATGAACATGAATTTGACACGACGGAAAATAATATCAATTACCTCGTTCGGACGGGGGAGAGAAGGGCATTGGAGGAATTTGGAGGAGAGGAGGGATTTAGAGGAGAATGAAGAGAGAAAAGAAAGGGAAAAAACTCCAAGAATGAGAAGAAGAATAATGGAAATGTTTTTAATAGAATAAAAAAAAGGGTTTTTGTTGGAATCCATGGTTATTGAGAAATAATTAGAGGGTTTTTCCATTGAAGTTAGAGTTTAAGGAATAAAAGAAGAATTGAAGGGAGCTGAGGAGAGAGAAGGACGGAGTGATGTTCGGGTGGAGAAGTCATGCAGGAAACATGAGTCGTTTATTGGAGATCATAAAAGGTATTGAATCATCATCGAATTAATAATCTCTCTTGTTTTTATATTATTTAGGGGAAAAAATGGGTTAATATGGACTAAGGAGATTGATATGGATTTGGGTTTTTGTTTTTGGGTGGGGACACTAGGTGAACGACTGCGTTATGTATTACACGTAATTGTAATTTAAGTTTTTTTTTTTTTCGGGGATTAAATGAGGATGGAAACATGAATAAGGTTTTAGGCGTCTATAAAATCATATATAACCATGACCGGATTTGAGGTTTAAATTGGCGTTTATTGATGTTGTTTTTTATATTCGGTTTTGAGATTCTTAAAGTGGTATATAACAAATTAATATGATTGTGTTTTAATTTTGGAGAATTAAAACACATGAACAATGTTTATGGCGTCAAGAAAATCATACATAAAGTCATGGCCAAAAAGAAGGTTTTGTATTGCTTTGATATTATTATTTTTTTGTTTATTTTTGAGATTCTCACAGCTTCTAATATGAGTACTACAGATTATCATATGATTATTTCTGTTAAATTAGAGAACGATTGACAAAGAAGTTGAGCTTTTTGTTTGCGTGGTTCCTAGAAATTTGTTTTTTTAAAACTGAATACTCACAATAATCACAAGCCAATACAATACTCGTATCAAACAAGTCATTATAAAGGCAAAAAGGTGTTGTTTGTATAGCAATCAATTATGGAAAGAAATCACAAAGAACTGAAAAAAGGCATGAACATAGAACATTGATTTTTTTGATATGAACCAATCATAATTTGGGATATGAGCCTCATAATAATTCACATTCTTTCTTTTTTATTTTTTATTTTTTTATTTTTTAAATGATATGGAGATATTAATTCTTATTTCCCTCTTCAAGCTACCTTATGTGAGATCCTATCAAATAATTGAATTTATTATCTTTCTTTCATGTTTTTTTTTTTTGCAACTTTGGGATATTTTATGAGTTGTACCCAGTTAATTCCCCGAATAAACAAATTTGTTTATCTGGATGTATAATCGTCTTTTCAAGTAAAACTGGGTGAGTACATGCGTCTTTTCATGTACTAGTTAAATGGTACATGTGTAATTTCCTCACGAAACAATAAATGCAAGTTGCAAACAGTAATTGAACGGCTCACCAAAAGTACGGAATAAATGGCCACACTTTTTCAATATATTTACTGAAATGCCACCATATTAACAAAAATTGGTTTATATGGCAGATAAACTTGTATTTGTCCATATTTTATATCTCATTATTAATTATATCCTAAATATGCAAAAAAATTATAAAATGGAGGTAGTAAAAATATTTTTCACAGGAGATCTTTTTGAAATTCTATGCTAGAGCTATTTGCAATTTTCCCAAGAACAAATCAACAATATTAAATTTCTTAGTACTCTTGGACTTGGAGAAATATATTGTATCCGTACGACATTTCTCTTGTACTGCTACATTTTTTAAATGGTCATGAAAGGTTGGTAATACTCCGTATTAATTAAGCTTAAACATAAAAATAATAAAATAATTTGGCCACTTGGCAAATTTACACTTGACCAGAGCGATATTAGACTAATCTTGAGATTAACTAGTGTCAAAAAATTAAAAGTTTACCAATTAGGAGTACTAGGAACCAAATTTAGGTCCATACTTTTGACTTACAATAGGGTCGGCAAATAATGCTATTTTTATTTTTCTATGCATAAAATGTTTTTATTACTATTTGAGAGTGCCGTAAATTATTAATGGCACACCAAAGTTTGAAATGACCTTTTAAAAGTAATAACTCACAAAACTTACTTGAAAAGTAAAATCAATTATATGTGTGGATCATGACAACCTTAAGATCTTACTACCTCCGTTACAGATTATGTGTAACGATTAGACATTTTTTCTCTATGTTTTATGTCAAATCGTTGCACATGTAACGGAGGTAGTATATATAGTTGTTTCAAAAAATAAAAATAAAATCTTATATATAGAAGGCAATAATCATTGCAATTTGTAATGCTATCTTGAAATAAGCAGATAATAATAAGTTGTTACTTCTTTGTATTCCATCCGTCCTTTAATTAGATTTTCACTTATCTCTAATTCTCTATTATGTAAGGAATAAATGCTAGAAATAGGAATCTAATAAAAGGACGGAGGGAATATTTTTTTTTTACTCCCTTCGTTTCAATATAATAGTCTCATATGAAATCAATCACATAAAATAAGAAAAGGATAAGGAATTAGCGAATAACTATTACTCGTTGAGTCGCTAATTGTATTAGTTTGTATAACTAGTCAATTGTATTATTAGTCGTTTGTTAAGTGTTTGACGTTTGAATGAGCTAGTAGCTACCTTATCTGTGTATGAATGACTAGTAAAACTATTGAAAATTTGGATAGGAATAATCAATTGCTAGAGAAGCTTTGAAAACCCTAGCTTGGCATAAAGTATACACTTAATGAATATAACCAAATTTAATGCAATGTAGGTTTTAGAGACTAGAGAGCAACCTCTTGAGTCTTTTTTTTTTATTATTATTTTTTTTATAAACATGTGTTTAGTGAAAATGAATATGAGACTATGTTAATTTTTTTTTTTTTTTTTTTAAGAAACATCCCTAAACTTTGAAGAAACATCCCTAAACAAGTTATGGTAAACTAAAGGCATGTTCTCATTGACTGAACTCAGCTGAACTAAATTGAACTGAACTGAATTGAGCTAAGTTGAACTGAACTGAGCTGAACTGAACTCAACTCAACTAAACAGAATTGAACTGAACTGAACTGAATTGAGCTGAACTGAACTGAACTGAGCTGAGCTGAACTGAATTGAACTGAATTGAAATGAATATTTCATAAGAGAAGGAAATTAGGAGCTGAACTGAACTGAATTGAATTTCAACGTAAGAGAACAGACCCTAAATAGGACATTTCTTTTGTTGTAAGCAATTACCGTTTAACAAATTCCAGAAGTTTGTGACTTTGTTCTTGCATTATTTGCATGTGAGTATGCGACCAACACTTTTGTTTTTCTTTTTTTTTTTTTTGGCCATTTTTCTTATCATCAAATCAGCATCCTCTCTTTTATTCCAATTGATTTTTTTCATGATGTTCACCTCAAAGTCCTCGTGCTCTTCTTTTCCTCCATTTTAGCACTCAATCTTTCTAGAAGCTCCCACTATTTCATATGGAATTGTGGATCTGCAAAATTCTTTTTCCACCAATCAAATATAGATGTCTCAAATATGTTAAAACCCCCATATAATTCATGACCTTTATATCTCTTCCTCGAAGGTATGTACAACCCACCAAAAACATGATAGCCAAAATTTAATATCCCAACTAATATTGTGTGTCCCAAACGATGTCCCGCGTTGTTAGTTTGTACTTGTTTAATTTACTAATCAAATTCGATTGTTTTGATAATAAAACTTGTTGATTTCAAGTTTAAATCTTGTTATAAACATTTTTTAGATGTCAAACTCAATTATTACATAATGGAAACAAAAAGTATAATAATACGCAAATTAACTTATCAAAGTCAACTACAATTTTGTTGGATAAAAAACACAATTAATAAATGGCTAAAATGATAAGACTCTTAAGTTAAGACTTGTTGATCTTGAGTTAAAAAAGGTGACATGTGGAACATATTCTGTTTTATGAATGTTTTTTAGTATATAAGTATAGATGTATTCACTCTGTCAATGATTCCGAACAATTGCTCTTCTCTTATTCACCCCCCTTAACATCAATTTATGAGGAAAAAGCTAAGCAACCACTTAAATAAAACCAATAATTAATAGACAATTAACACCCCTTCCCACCTCAAAAACAATCCTAAATACATAAATTCCAAACCAAACATAGAGAAAATATCATTGATTTAACTTAATTGTACTTCAACACTTCAACTAACCACATTAACTCTAACTTTGGATTGAGGAGTTGATTTTCTCAATAATTGACTAAACAAGCTTATATCTACAAAAATTAGATGAAAATAGATCAGAGAAATTGACAAGAAAATAAGAATTTGAAAATTAGCATAAAAAGAGAGATAAAAATACAATTACGTCTCTTCTCAATAAAAAAAAAAAAAAAAAAAAAAAAAAAAAAAAAAACAATCACATCTCCTCTTGAATAATGAGGCTTATTTAAATGAGCAAATATAGAGGAAATAATTTTAAAAAAAACTACAACTACACTTCCCTTCTTACTTCATATTATCATTGATTTTTAAAAAGAGTGAAAATATATTTGTTGTAAAATATAGAGTTAGGGCATGTTCACTTCAACTTAATTTCAGTTCACTTCAACTCTAATCAGTTCACTTTTAATCAGTTCAGTTTAGCTCCTAATTTCCTTCTCTCATAAAATATTCATTTCAGCTCTATTCAGTCCAGTTCAGTTCAGCTCCAATTAGTTGAGTTTTGCCCAGTTCAATTCAGCAAATGTGAACAGGTCCTTAATCAACTAATTTAATGTCAAACAACACTATCTTCCATGAACATCAACAATACCATCCTTTTTAATTTCAATAAGAATAATTGATCTAGATCCTCTTTGCAATTGATGATTAAACCATTTACAAGTATCATTTCTTTTATTTATCTTTCTCTTAGAGATCTATTGCGATTTATATAGATCCTCTTTTGCAATTGATGATTAAACCATTTACAAGTATCATTTCTTTTATTTATCTTTTTCTTAGAGATTTATTGCAATTTATAAAGAATTGAATCAAAAAAATTGCGGAACTAAACTTTTCTAGCTTACAATTGATTTGAGTAGAAAGAAGAGTTTTTTGTTAAAGTTTTTTTTGACAACTTAGGGTTTGTTCTTATACGTTTATTTTCAGTTCAGTTCAACTAGTTTAGTTCAGCTCATTTCAGTTCAGTTCAACTCCTAATTTCATTCTCTTATAAAATATTCAGTTCAGCTCACTTCAATTCAGTTCAGTTCAGCTCAGCTCAGTTCAGTTCAGTTCAATTCAGCTGATTTCAGTCTATTAGAACAGACCCTTATTATAGTTGCAAAGTGTAATGCTCCTTTCTATCCTTTATTAAATTGACACGACAATTACCTTAAAATACTAAATATGAATTTCTTATATGCCATGATTATTCCTATAGTATTTCCTACCAATATCAATATGTTATTGACAAGATACAACCAATTATACTGTGCTATATTGCTGATATATAAACAAAAAATCACGTATATTCACTCATAAACAAAAAATCACCTCAAAAACATTAAGGGATCGTTTGGTTGGGGGTAATCAGGAAAGGGAATGAGAATCAACTGGTCCGATTCCCTTTGTTGATGTTTGTTTAGCACTTTCTTTCATTCCCTTTCCCCTCTTCATTACCCCAAATCCCTCTAAGTTCATTTTCCACCCCCTACACTTTTCCATTCCCATTCCATAGCCACCACCACATCACCACCTTCCTACCTCCACACACCACCGAGAAACCCAACCTCCGCACCATCCACGATTCGCCGCCTCTCCGACGACCCTTGTCGCCTATCCCCCTCCCCATAAAATTCTCTTCTTCTCACGCAAAAACATCCCCAACCCCTAGAAATCCCTCCTCTCCCCTGCTAGGGTTTCGAGGGTAGGGGAGGATCGGACGGTGGTTTTGCGGGGAGAGGGAAGGATTTCTAGGGGTTGGGATGTTTCTAGGGTTTTTCTGGCCTGAGTTGATTTTTGTGGAAGAGAGAGCTGCGCGAGGCTGGAGAAGGGCGGCGAAGGTGCTGCGAAGGGCGGCGAAGGTGAGGCGATCGACGGTGGAGGTGCGGATGGTGGTTTGGTGGACGGATGGTGACTAGAAAAAGGTGGAAAGTGAATGAATTAGGTGGTTGTGTGGTGGTTGTGGGATGGTTGTGTGGTGGTGGGATGATGGAATTGTTTTCCTTTGTTTTAAAAACAAACAACATAGTGAATATTGGGTATTTTCATTCCAGTCTCTTCCATTCCCTTTGTCCATTTCATTCCGTTTACCCCGGGTGAACCAAACGACCCCTATTATGAATTTCTTATATGCCATGATTTATTTATTTATTTTTTTTCTTTTCAAAACAAAGAAAAACAAAAAACGGGTAAAAATAAAACAGAAAGACGCTTTGCAAAGGGAGGAGAGAGAAAAAAGAAGGCGAAGCAATGGCGTCGAAAGTAGAATCACCGCCATATCCCAGTGCTGCTAAAATATCCGATTCTTCATGCTTCCCTCAATACACTGCTTCCCTTAAGTGTAAGATTTTACCTTTTTATCCTAATTTAGTAATTTCTATTTTCTAGTTGCGTTTGTTTTTTTGTCAATCCCTAGTTCATGGCAAAATTGGGTATTTTATTCAATTTCTGGGCATTAATTTTTTTTAACTAATTTTATGAAATCATCGATTTTTGCGTATTTAGCTTATTAAGGGTTTTAATGAGTAAGACTTCGATAGAAAATTGATCATTTGATGATTTCCCTGTTTTATCTGAGATACCCTTGTAAGTTAATGTTCATGATATTGTGAATAGATTTTACTTTCCATTTATGTAGTTTAAATGATGAAATTGACGAAATTTGTGGGATTTAGCTTGTGATTATAGTTTGAGATTTTGGGTTAGATCAAGTTGTTAAATTTGTCTTCTTAATGAATAGGTTTGGAGCAAAATAACTCAGAAAAGAGCAAATGTCAAGAATTCTTTGATGATTACAAGGAATGCAAGAAGAAGGAGGTAATCAATATTAACACCCATAATTTTATTTTGTTTTGTTTACTAATTATGTGTATTTATTTTACTTATACAAAAAGAAAAGTAATTAGTTGAAACAACTGATAGTTATCCTTTTAGGGTAATGTCTAAGAATAAGGTTAAGCATCATAATGTGAAGGCTGATTGGTGAAAAATGCATATTGTATGTAATGAACATTGAATTGTTGCTAAATCTGTTTTCTTCTTGAGATTATCTTGGTGCATTTTCTTAAATTGGAGAATTTTGGTGAATCTGCCTTCGAAATTGAGACTTATAAGGCGGTTGTGGCAGAAATGGATAAATTTTTGGTGAACCTTTTATGTGATTGAAGTTTCCTTGTAGAATTGGGGAAATTTGTTTGTACTTCAGTTCTCCAAATAGTAGATAAGTTCAACGATGCATTATCCTAGCGAAGACGACTTGCCATTGTTTGTGGCCATGTCTATTTCATTGAACTTATCCTAGTAGCTGCATTAATATAGGAAAGTCTATTTGAAAGTGGATAGAGAAATTGATGAAAATAAGAGGTATTAAAATGGATTTCTTTAGTCACTGTATTGTATTGGGTGATCGCATTTAATTCCATTTTTGTTCAATGTGCATTTTGACATGGTTTGACACTGCTCAAGCTTCAATGCTTATAATGTGCTTTTTTTTTTTTTTTTTTTGCAGAGAGAAGCACGACTGGAACGCAACCGACACCGCTCTCTCTTCTCATAATTCCCTAGGACAGGCTGCTTTGAAAAGGTTCTACTTTGATAAAGAAAAATTGAGATAGATTTTTTGCTTTGAAGTGCACTTTGATTCTGAAATAATACGAGTATTTCATTAGCTTGGAAAAGCTCTGTCTTATGCTGAGTTACTTGTATATGTATGCACTCCTACAGCTTACTCCCTTAGACTTGGGCATTTGCCCTTTATTTCGAAACGTTAGGACCACATGGATTTTGTTGTGTCGATTAAGAATCTTCCTTTCATGATACTTATACTAATTTACTGCAAATTTTGAATGTTTCACTCAATATGATGATCAGTGGTTTGCTGAAACATGGACATTCTGTTGCAGTGACTTTTATAAATTGGGAAGAAGTTGGCTAGCCTCATAGCAAAATACAGATGCCCTAATCAATTGATGTTTTAAATTTTTTTCTTATTTATTGTGTAATATAGTATATAGCTCCACGTTCAGGATTAAGGATCTATGAACGTAACCTCTTTGCTGTTGTAGGGTTGAAACTGTGCAAGTATGAGCCTTTAAATGGCTATATCCCAATATGCGGGATTCTCTTAGTAGGCACTTTCTGTGTAAAAAAAAAGGGGGAATTATATTATTGTTGTACTCAAAGAATACAATTCTTTCCCTTTGTAGGAGTTTAATTTCATGTTCAGGTTGAGTAAAACTCCTTCAGGTTCAGGAACCAGTTTTAGTTACAGTACTTCACTGATATTCTGACGAAAAGTGAAAATGTGAGACAAGATCACTCAAATTCTAAGTAGTAATGTCAGTAAACTAGTAAAGTTTGAAAAATAAACCACTTTTACATTCCTTTGATCAAGTAGTAATGTCAGTAAACTAGTAAAGTTTGAAAAACAAACCACTTTTACATTCCTTTGATCAACAGGATTCCAAGTCCTTGTCCTTTCTCCCCAAACTTCAAGTACCTCAGCTCAATCTCAAGTTGAAGCCTGCCATAAACATCAAGTACTACGCTGCTGTGTTAGCAGATGTTTCATGACCGGGCAAAATCTGTGGTACTCATTATCAAGTTTTCTTGATCAAATTTCAGGGCAAGGTCTTCCTTATTGATGCTTCTGATCTTATCGCCTTTACAAGTTTTTCTTGTAAAAAGCCATCTCTATCATCCTTGTTCTTTCCAAGTTTCCATAGCAGCACGTAACATACAGTATATTCATAATATCCGAATGCTCATTCCACACCACAATCCACAATAAACGTCATAGTCCCACCATGATATGATAAGATATTCGATTACTTAACGAAGAATTTGGGGAAAGATGAACAACTTTTGTTTGTGACAGTTACAACTTCAAGTTTCTTTGGGACATTGTACAGTAGAATTCACATTTTTGCAAGTACACGGTATATTCATTATATCCTCAGTTGAGAAAACAAGATTGTTCAGTCTTAATTTCATACTTCCTAGTTCCTACTACACTAATTCAGAGTCTTTCTTCAAAAAAAAAAAAAAAAAAAAATTACTTTTCACTGATCAAAAAATTAGAACAGGCCAATAATTGAGTTTTGGAGGATTAGTTGCGTTAAATTCATAGAGAGAAATAACTAGTCAGAAACCCAGAACAACCAAATTGAAACATATCAACATAAAAAGAACAATCTTTTTGAAACAAAGGGTGTGACTATTGTTATTGAAATGTACACAAATTCATGATGTAAACTTTGTGCTTATGGAGTGTTTGGGGTAGACTCCGTTAATTGCTAAGGTTATTTTTTCTCACTGATTATAATGAAAAATCAGTAGCTAATAGCGAACTATGGCTTTCGCCTACACCATGGCTAAAATCTAGCATCCAAAGAAGCTGAGTGAATGCCGAGTTTACAAAACCTGAACCAATTAAGCCCTGCTTAGGAGGAGTTTAATTCCATGCTCAGGATCTATTACTAGCCTAAATGCAGGGCTGTGCTGATAACCTGGTGAAATCGAAAAGCTAAACTTGGACAAGATGAGGGATAAGATCACTTTGAGCTCCATCATGGCGAAATTTTGGCCAAGACATACACGAGCTCCATACCCAAAAGGTATGTAAGCTTGCGGGACTTTGCATGCTGCTGCAATTCCATTTGCAAATCTTTCAGGGTGAAATTCTTTCGCGTCTGCTCCCCATAAATCTGGATTCTGGTGCAACATAGCTATTGGAACTTGAATGTCGAGTCCTTTTGGAACTCGAATGTCTTTTAGACTGGCATCTTGTAGTGCTGTTCTTACAGAAAATACTGCTGGTGGGTAGAGACGAAGCGTCTCTTGGATAATCATTGTCAACTGCCAAAAGAAAGTACAGGGTTACAAATAAGAGTAATAGAGCATAAAAAAAATACACATACAGTGCTCAAAAAAACTTGTATAGTTGGCCTAAAACTTAACAAATATCATCAATAATTACTTCTTTATCATAGCTAATGTTTCTGAAGCTTACTCCATATTCGATAATAGTACAGTACAATAGTGAATAGTCTAAAGTTTGATTCCATGTCAGGATTTGGCACTCGAATCACCATTTAAGATCCAAGCACCATAATATTCAGAATTCATCAAGTCAAAACAGAAATACTAGTAACACTAACAGTGTATTAACCAGTAATACGATATACCAAACTAGAGATTAGAATCTCAACCTCCACATACACCCTCTTCCTATAGTAGATGAAGTTGGCAAATGACACTTTAGAGGAGCATTTTTGTGAAATCAAGAGTGTAATCTATTAATGAAATGACAGTCGTATTGATAAAATAATGTATACATACCACTTTCATATGTCTCAGACTGTCAGCAGTTATAATTTCATCTCTGCAAGCTTCAAGTGCCTCAGCTCGAGCCCGAGTCTGCCAATCAGGGTGCACAGCCAGTAACATTAAGCTCCATGCTGCTGTAGCAGCAGTTGTTTCCTGACCAGCAAAATATATATTCTTGCAATTGTCTACGATGAGCTTCTCATGGCTCTTATCATCCATTTTGAAGGGAACGTCATTCTGTTCACCACATTTTCTAGCACCTTCAAGTATCTTTTGTAAGAAGTCTGTCTCACGTTCAGCTCCCATTCGTTCTTTGACAACCCTTAATATCATTGAATCGATTTCTTTCTCTAGTCTATTTATCTCCCGATTGGTCTTGGTTGGCATATACCTGCATATATATATATATATATATATAATACAACGATCAAGTTTCATCTACTTATCGAGCTTTTATTGTGATAAGATCAGTATTTACCTTGAAAAGGGAATCCCAACATACAGATTTTTACTCATTAGCTTTTGAAGCTTCCTTAGCTTTGAAAATATGTCTTTCCCCTTAGAGTAGCTGCTCCCAAATGCAGTTTTTGAAATTATATCAGCTGACAAACTTTTCATGTCTTCATCAATCGCAATCTCTGCTGTTCCACCACTTTTGCTTACTCTATCTTCCCAGGAACTCAACATCGTGGTTGTCGCATCCACCATCAAACCAAACACTCCCTGCACATATTTCATGTCAGTCAAGCTTGCTTGAACACAACTCAAGCAGTTATGATAACGCTTAATTGTATAGAGCCCTTGTCGCGCCAAAGAAGATAAGCTAAACTGATAAACCCTCTAACTTAACTTTCTCAGGGAAAAATTCAGGAGAAATGAGTTTCCTTTGATAAGACCAAAAGGAACCACTAGAGGAGATAACACCTTGACCAAGCAAAGGACCGCGATCCTTTGACAAATACGAAGGCTTTCCTAAATCCACAGAGCTATATTGGACAATGTCCTTCACAACATTAGGGTCTGTTACGCACAACATCTGCATCCTTCCAGTTGTATATGTGAACACTGGTCCTGCTCCACCAAATTCATTGTTCCAAGTTACCCAAAGTAAAAGAGAGGCACAAATCAAAAGATATCAGTTGTTTGCATTGTAAATTTGTAATTAACATAGTACATATAGTAATCAATCATGTGGTTTTCACATTTTATGAACATTTTCGGGTTTAGGCCTCAACCATAAGCTTAAGCTTAGTATTTTATAAGTCAAAACGTGTCAATTAAAAAATATAACGAAGAAGTTATTATATACATGTATGGACTCGTACAAAAAAACATGTTTATTCATAGTAAATTCACCATAAAGTCCAACCAAACCAATGTTAAACCCATTAATCATAACAATCAAAGGTATTTTGTCCAAAATAGTCATAACAATCTCATTCTATTACTATTAATACGATGATTCTTGGTTCGGTAAAGCCAAAACAAGACGGGTCAAGTTTGACACTTTATTTTTCAGGGTTATCAAACACAATAAACAAATTCATGTATACATTATCAAAAATCTTCATCTCAAAAAAAAAAAAAAAAAAAAAAAAAAAAAAAAAAATCAAACATATATACATTCATGTAAAGTAAAACCAACCAAAATCACCAAAAACATGAAATAAAAATGCAAATTAAGAGATAGAAAATAAGGGTGTTACCGTATAAAGATTGCCATTTATAAAGGTGAGGAAATAACATCAAAGGCCAATCATGATTAACTTGAATATCACATGAATTAGCATAAGATGGTAAATTAATTTGAGATTTAATTTGGGTAATTAGTGGGATATTACCCAACAAAATAGAACAAGGTGGTGGACCTCTAATTCCTTGATTTTGCAACTTCAACCTTAATAATTTAGGCTGCAAGACTAGCTTAACATAGATGTAACCAATTAACACTATAATTACCCCAATTATTGCTGACATAAAAACTTCCATTATTTTTTTTTTTTTTTTTTTTTTTTTTTGTGTGTGTTTAATTTTTACCCAGAAAACTAATAAAAGTAGCTATTACTCTGGTTTTATCTTTATAAATAAACTGATTATATAGACAGAGCCAAATGCAGTTTTAAATTAAATATACTGTGGTTTTCTTTACATTGGTTTTTGTTTTTGTGTGGGAGAATCTTAGCCTTACACGTGCTCCATTGTTTTCGATTCAGGTTCTTTCTAACTTATTTTAATCATATTTTTTACAGGGTCACATTTTATCATGATATATTATATTAAGTGTTAGTAATACTTTGTATAAAGTAGTACATTGGTACTATTTTTGCTGAATTAAGGGTTTAATTTGCTGAGTTATTTACATTTGGCAATTTATAAGGGTATTACAGTTATATCAAAAGGACAGCACAGCCTGATTACCTTAGGTTATTATACAGATTATAATCTTTTAATACCTTTTCAATAATAAGTATTTAGAGTAATAATCATTCAATACTATCTTTATGATGAAAAATGTTAGGTAATAAAAATCAAACTGTGCAAATTATACAGGGATTATTACCATTTTATCCAGACTTTATCCATTGATAAGATTTGATAATTGAAATACTTGGACATGCATCTATGCTTTTATATTTCTTTTATGAAGTTGTTGGACACCTGTTATAAGTCTAATAATATTTGTTTATTTCAATAAATAACTAAGTAATCCAATTAATTAAGGGTCTGTTCTAATACGTTTATTTTCAATTCAGTTCACCTCAGCTGAATTCAATCTATGAAAACAGGCTCTAAATAGCAAATTAGAGCATAGGATTGAAAAAAAAAAAAAAAAAAAAAAAAAAACTAGAATTTATAAAAACAATTCAATAGAACGAAGAGAATATGAAGCATTATCACTTGATAGAAACTATCCAACGGCCTAAAGCCTACAATTGTATAATCACTGCCACATAAATTGCCTTCTTGGATTAAAATAATTTTTTTCTTTTACTCGTAATAAGTTAATATTAGTTTAAACTACATATAAGCTAAGTTTATGTAAGTTCAGCTAGAAGAAACAAGGGCGGAGCCAGGGGGGCTGGGGTGGGCCATCAGGCCATGGCCTCCCCCTTGGCTCAAAATAAATATTAAATTTTGCATACAATTAATATAAGCTTTAGTGTAGAGGAGTTGGTTTTTGCCATATAATAGTAAACAAGAGGGGTAAAGAGTTCAAATCTTACAACAACATATTCAAATCTTGGCCCCCCTCATTTAAAAATTCTGCTTCCGCCACTGAGAAGAAAAATCAAAAGATTAGAATTCACCTCTAATTAATGACTAATTATCTCTTCTTCTAACACCTTTTAATGTGTTTCAACAAAAGCATGCTCATGTTTATCAAGTGTGACAATACTTTGTAGGTGTTAACTAGGAAGCTAGCATGCCTAGCAAGATTTTATTTAAATCAACTACACATATTATTTGTTAAATTGTTAACAAAGATAAGTAGCTATAAGGTGACACTTGTCTGATTGACAAACCAATGGTTTTGTGAGACAAACCCAAAATAAGGAAAGTCTAGCCTATAAAAATGGTACAATAAACATATGACATATTATCTAAACTCTTAATGATTTCATCCAAATACTTAACCATGTCATCCAGGCAATTAATCACATCAAATCAAACGATCTATATAGTTAAAGATATCCTCCAAGTAATTATCCATATCATTCAAAGAATTAAAAATAATAAAATTGTAATAGCCGGTAAAATAATCAAGTAAATAAGAAACCCTAAGTGGCTAAATCAAATAAAAAAATTAATTTGAAAAAACAAAACTTTTGAAAATCCTAGATTACAAAAGAAAATAGAGTAAAATTACCATCAACGAAATCATATTTTCGATAATCGGCACAGTTTATTTCCTGAATTCAAATACGTAAGAGAATTCCCATATTCGCTACCAACAAAACCTTGGGATTCCCGACTTAAACACTAATTTAACACAAAGTTGTTGCCTCAATCGACAAATTGATCTAATGTTAAATGTGAGGAATTTGATCGGCAATTTCATGATGATATTGGTAATTAACGAGATAGTCGTACACTCGTACGGTACGGTAGTCATACCATTTATAGATTGATTTTTCTCTCTCCTTAATTATCAATTATTCGTGTACTGGGTGGAGTAGATTGGAGATTTGGAGGGGAGATTATGAGAGAGTGCAGTAGGAGTGTTTCGAGATTAACAATTGTTTGAATGAACTGATGAAGGCCATGTAACCGATGGTTGGGTGCCTCACCCAATATTTTGTGTAATGAAAAATCGTAAGAAAATAATCTATACAAATGATACTTATTGTGTGGCTGCTTATAAAAACATAAACTTAAATTAAGAGAACAAACATACATTTAATTGTTAAATCTTTTGGCTTATGCCTTTTACGTGTTTTAAAATCCACTCCGTTAAAAAGAATTTCAGTACAATGATACCATAAGGAGTATATGACAAGTTTTGGAATAAAATACAAATAAAACTATATTTTATTTGTATTTTATCCACTCAAAAATTGTGAAGCGGCAACGGATCCACTCAAAAAGTTGTATGAGACAACGAACCGAGAATGTGTCGAATTGTTATATTTATGTATTTGGATTCTTAGTCCTTCCCCGATTAATTCTTGTTTGATTTTGTTAAATTCGTTTTCATTATCGTTAACTGTCAATTGTAGATGTCGTATGGCTATTATTAATGAAATTTAATGTCTGACTTCTTTAAAAAAAAAAAAAATTAGATTTTCAATAAATGATTGATTATGTAACTAATTAATAAGTAGTGTATGTCTTTTAATAATCTCCATTCTATTAAACTATTAAATATATAACTCAAAATACGCTTCAAATTAAAGATTTATACATTTATCGATTATCACAATTCTCACACATACATAACCTTTTTTAAAATGAATATGTAAGGAAAACAACAATACATACACAATTACTCCACTTTTATTTGTATTTTTCTTTTTTTTTTGGATGATTTTAGCAACTAATATATAAGCAAAATTATTATTTACAAAAATTATCTCAATTACACCCTACTCATATGATTATATGAACATAATAACTCGCATTCAACTCTCCACTTAACACGAATCATTGGCCTTATATGCGGTGCGCATCACACAGTCACAGACAAATAATATAAACTAGAATCGATTTCAATTTTGTACATACTATATCAAATCTTAACCAACCAACAATCGTAATTAACATCTTTATGTATTAATGTATTATCTATAATTTTTAAGTGGTTGAACCATCAATTAATGATGTGATCTAAATGTATGAAATTTGACATTTACTACCAGCAAAAACACCCTATATCACATTTGCTACCCGTTTAAAAAAATATTTTATTTTACTACCACCTAAAATCACATAATTATAATTTCACTACCACTTAACGGAATCTGTTAAGATTCCGTTAAGTTTATTAAAAAAAAAAATTAAACAAAGTAACCCAGCCACCCCCTCCACCTCGACTGCCGCCCCCTCCCCCTCCCCCCTACCAGCGGCCAGCGCCCAGGGCTTCGGCCGGCGCCGGCGCGAACCTTCCCCCTCCTTTCCCCCACCATACGCAGCCAACCTCCATCGGAAACCACCTTTTCCCCCTGCCCTGATCCCCACCGAAAACCACCTTTTTTCCCCTCTCTCCACCAAAATCGGCCCCTTCCCCGTAATTGCTACACTGAAATCGACCCCCTCCCCTCCCCTTCCCCTCGTTGGCCATCCCAAACCCTAAACCACCACCCCAAAACCACCACAAGCGAAACCCTAAAATTCGTTTAGGGCGGTTTGGGGCTGGTGGTTTAGAATTAGGGATGGCCGAAAGGGAAGGGGAGGGGGTCGATTTCAGTGTGGGGAATAGGAGAGGGGGCGATTTCCGGTGTGGGAAAGGGAAAGGGAGTGGTTTCCGGTACGGGGTGGGGGTCGGGGCAGCAACAACGGGAAAAGGGAGGGGGGTTGTCTGCGTAGGTGGGGGAAATGGAGGGAGTGGGGTCGCAGCCGGCAGGGGGGATGTGGTGGGGCCGCGTCGGCGCCGGCAGGGGGAGGGGGTGCAGTCGAGGGGACGGGTGGCAGGGGGGAGGGGGTGCAGTGAAGTGGAGGGGTGGCTGCAAGGTAGTTACACCCAATTAGCCATTGTTGTGGGCCCCTCAAACAGAAACAGTAACGGGGTTAGTCACTGGTAGTTATTTCTATAGTTAGGGAATTATGGTGGTAGTAATATAAAATATTTTTTTTTAACAGGTAGTAAATCTGATATGTGGTGCTTTTGCTGGTAGTAAATGTGAATTTTTCCAAATTTTTATGTAAATGTCAAAAAAAAAAAAAAAGGATTGAAAAAAAAAATTGAGATTAGTCCAATAGATTTGAAAAGAATGGAAAATTAAAGGAAAGAGAGTAAAAGAGCAAAGGCAACAACAACAAAAGAGGAGTTTGGATTGCGCTCTCATCATCATCGTCACCTTCTTCTTCATCATAATAATAATCATCAACCCTTCAAATTTTCCCCAGATTTTTTCACCCCCAATTTCTTCAACAATGCCCTAATTTCTCAAAACTCCCCAAAAAATCAAAATCATGTCCACCATTTTCAATTCCTAAGCTCAAATCCCTCTTTCTCTCTCCTATACTCCAATTTCAAATTCGAATTTTGGGGGCCAAAATCATGCATAGAGAAAGAGGTAACGTCGGAGGTGGGTCGTCGGAAATCGGAACTATTGATCGGAAACGTATCAATGATGTGTTGGATAAGCATCTCGATCGAAGCTCAGCTTCAACTTCGAGGGGATTGAGCACTAACCCTAAGGATAAAGAATTTAGGGTTTCTGCGCCTTCGACTTCCACCGGAAAAACGCCGTCTGATTACTCTGGGTTGAATAATTCCAATAATCGCTCTGATGGTTGGTAACACTTTTTAAATTTAGCTCCAAAAATTTTGATTTGGGGGTGAATTTTTGTTGCATGTGTGTGTTTGGTTGTGAATTTTTGCTCAGTTTGGGAATTAGGGTTCTTGTAGTGTAATTTTGTTGTTTATTTCTGTGAATTTGAGCTATAATTTGAGCTTTTTCAGCACTTGAGCTTAGTTACTTTGAAGCTGCAATTTGGTGTATTATTGCTTTCGAATTTGATTGATAATTATTGATGTTAGTTATATTTGATGAAGATTGATTAATGGGAATCAGGCAGGTTTAGTAATTTGTTTAATTGGGCTGACATGAGGTAGTGGAGTGTATGCTTTGTGTTATATAAACCCTACAAAAGTATGTGTACATTAGTTTGTAATTGGAGTAGTGAAATTGGAATTGTTTCATTTTGTACTTATATAAGATGTTATGAATTAAGGAGATGAGATTTCTTGGATGTACCTCGCAAGTAGTTGTAGCTGATTGTCGAGAACGAGGAAGGTATTCCCTTTATTTTTTAAATGATTTAGTGGAGTGTGTGACTCATTTGGGTTGGATAGCTCCAAATGAGCTAAGATAAGCCTCATTGAGCAGCATAATAGAGTTGGGACTTGGGAGAATTGGGGCATGGGCACCTAGCCACCTAGGGTTATGTGCATGGTGGGCGTTCTGCACTTTAGCACTGTGAATTTTATGTTCCCTCATTATACTTGATAGAATTTGATTTCTAAGAAAAGAATTAGACCTTTAACCTATTTCTTATTCTCAATGTCCATTTAATGAAGGTTGATCCTTTCAATCTGACTAATGTGCAATAACTCATTATCTCCTATAGTCACATGCTCAACATCCGTAGCATGTTGATGATTGAAGATGCTTTTGGCCATCTATTTAATCTCTTCAGTATCTATTTAAATTAATCTACTACCTCCGTTTCATATTATTTGCATACTATTTTTTCTCTCTACTTTATGTCAAATCGTTGCAAATAATATGAAACAGAGGTAGTATATACACACTGCACTACTGCAGTAATGCACACTTAATTAACTTTGGGATAACTGTAGGGAAGACAGCTTATTCAGAATTTGGCCCTGAAGCTGTATTATGTTTTGCTTTTAAGTACGCTTCAGGACAAGCATAAAGATTCTTCAATTAATTTTACTCTGTTTACTTTTAGTGCAAACATCGATGCATTAGGCTGCTGCAGTCCATGTATAACAGGATTGCATCTCATATGTGCAAAGTGCAAATAAACCTATTGAGCTTTAAAATCCCACAGGTTATTACTGGCTGCTGTCCAACTTGTAATATGTAAATGTTTTCATTTTATTTTATCTCTTAGTAATATGATTATGGAAAATACTGGATTGCCATACAAGTTATATTTCCTACTGCTGTCGGAACTCAGAAGTCTCTCCGCACCCCCATAAGGGTACTATAAGTATACAGTGAACTACCTGCAGTCCCCTGCACACTCTGCACGTGTGTATTAGCTAGCTTAACCTTTAACTTCTTGATAAGCCCTAAATTTGAGTTTGAAGGCCATCATATTTACTTCCTGGTCTAGTCTTTTTTTTTTTAAAAAAAAAAAAAAAAAAAAAAAATAAAATAAAAATAATCTATGGTGATCCTTTTCTTTCTTTGTTTCCTGATATTCCGATTCTAGTTCTAGCTTGTTTTTCACATTGATGAAGTTTTATTATTTGTTTGATCTGATTATGTCCATCTTGTGGATAGATATGGAATCAGGATTATGTGCTTGAAATTATATCTTCTGATTATTCACATTTTTCTTCGTTGTAGAGGAGTCTGAAACTGACAGTGAAGAGTCGGATGTTAGTGGTTCTGATGGTGAGGATACATCATGGATTTCATGGTTTTGCAATTTGCGAGGGAATGAATTTTTCTGTGAGGTTGATGACGATTACATCCAAGATGACTTCAATCTTTGTGGATTAAGCAGCCAAGTTCCTTATTATGATTATGCTCTTGACCTCATTTTGGATGTTGAATCTTCTCATGGTATGTGTCACCCTCTTTTTCTTCCCCCCCCCCCCCCCCCCTTTTGGGTGTTTTTCCAGAAGCTTATCCATTTCAATGCTTGGTGCTGCATGTCTTTTATGATATCTCCATGCGACTCTACTCACTTGCCTAAAAGAATAGTTCTTGCCTTAGCAATAAGGAACACTGTTCTATAATTCTATTGATGCAAATCTTTATTGCTTATATGCATGTTTTGTTTAGTAATTATTTTTCCTTAGTAGCTATTTCCCGAGACATTAAAAGCCATCTGTGTAAGCATGAGAATTTGAATAGTAGCAAAATTAAGCTCAAACCGCATCTTTCAGTTGTTTGAGTGATCAGTGACCCAAGACAGAGTTCAGTGACCCAAGACAGAGTGATGTTCTTCAAAGACCCTTTTTTATGTTCTGCTTTTTGGAAGAGGTGATTTATTTCAGTTATTTGTCTTTATAAATTGCTACTAGCCCCCGTTATTATAGAAATATATTCACTTTGGTTTAGTGACCACAATGTGTCAAGCAGCCCAACATAAAATTTTACCATTGGGTGGTGGCCTGCCTTCCTGGGCCTATCTCACTGTACAGAACATGCAGCAAATATTGTTATTATGAAATTTCTTCTACAAGAAAATGTGTGTCGATCTATGATAATGTGATGCAAGGAACTAGGAAAATCATTCTTGGTGAGCACCACCAGTGTATAAAAAAGCTCAAGGTGCGCTTAAGTGAGGGGGGTTTTGCTGCATCTCTTTGAAGTGAGGCCCACTATGTGAACAATTAAAAAAAAATGGTTAAAGTTTGCTCCAGATGTGCCTCATGCTTTTGGTGTGCCTCAATGCCTCATGTGCCTAATAACAAACGCCTCGCCCAGACCAAGTTAAGCGCTTACCCCATAGCACCTAGGCGCGCTTTTTCAAACACTGAGCACCACTATAACTTTCCTGTCAACTTTATGCTAAGAAAGTGAATTTACATGCGTGAATGGTTTATTATTATTATTATTATTATTATTGGGATACATGTGTCATGTGTAGCAATTGTTTAGGTCTATTTCTAGGTAGATCTTTGTCCTGGAACAATTTAAATATCCACCCCTTTTCCCATAGCTTTTGAATCCCTTGGGCCACTTACTTCCCTTGGAGAAGGGGGAGAAGGTTTATCATGATTGGCACTCTTTTGATGAAAACCATCATTTAGAGACAATTTTTTGTCTAAGCTCTGCCACTTTATAGAGTCAAATATACTGCATGGGTTCTGTCCTTAATGTTTTGTGTCTAGTCTGAAGGATGCTTTAAGCTCAATTGGCTCCTCTGTGATTTGCTCCTGATCATCTTGATCAGTATCCCTGTGACATCTTCTAGGTGATATGTTTACGGAGGAGCAGAATGAGTTGATAGAATCTGCAGCAGAAATGCTTTATGGCCTTATTCATGTTCGATACATCTTGACTACTAAAGGAATGGCTGCTATGGTAAGATGTTTCTTCTCTGTTAGGTTGTTCCACTGCCATTATCTTCCTTTTGAAGGATACCATTGTAATCTATTTATGTGAATTATTGTGCAATCTTCTACAGCTAGAGAAATACAAAAACTATGATTTTGGGCGATGTCCTAGGGTTTACTGCTCTGGGCAGCCTTGCCTTCCTGTTGGCCAATCTGACATTCCACGATCAAGCACCGTGAAGATCTATTGTCCAAAATGTGAAGACATCTATTATCCGCGATCCAAATACCAAGGCAGTATCCTTAATAGAGTTCTATCTAGATATGTCTTCCCTGTGTCGTATTTGACTGTGTTAGTTTGCAATACTTGCCTTGACTTTTCTGTCCAACTAGTTCTGTGAAATATAGCCAATATCCTTCATTGAGGGGAGGAACTTCGGGAAAGGGGGGGGGGGTCCAATAATTGTTTTGTTGACACTGACTGCCTGTGAATGACCTAATATGTTTGTCTTTTAAACATATGTGACTATGTGAGTCATCTTTCTTTTACCTCTTTCCAAATTTCATAACCTTAAATTATAAAATAACGCATGTTGAGTGTACATGGATTATTATTTTGTTAATTAGCCTCTTTCTGTTACGGAGAATATGAAAATCAGGTGCCTTCTAATTTGAATGCACCTTGCTTCATTATAAGTGTTTGCACACTTTATTGGCAGACATGACATGACAGGATTGGAATTCGGACTGATCAACAACTAGAATCCTATTCTTGACTAGTTCTCTTTGGATTGCAACTTATTTCTGGAACTTAACTTCAATTTATCAGTTATAGACTTTGATTTTGGGATAAATATCATTTACCTCTGCATGCTATGTATCTATTAGCACTTTAATAATCAATTCAATGTAAAATGTGAACTGGTGTGGAAAAAAGAAGGTTTTTGTCATCTGGAAAGGAGATAATTGACATTCATTTGCTTCATTTTTGTTTAATGGCTTGTAATCTGGTATCATTTTATGTGCATATTGTCTTGTTGAATCTTCAATTCTCTAGGTGCTGTTTCCTTGACATTGAGAAGATATAGATGGTGCTTACTTTGGAACTACATTCCCTCACCTTTTTCTGATGACATATGGTAACCTCAAGCCAACACAAGCAACTAGGAGTTATGTGCCAAGGATTTTCGGTTTCAAGGTGCACAAGCCTTGACATGTCAGTATTTCATGCTGCTTCTCACAATGCCGAAAAAACCACTGCTTAGCAGTGTTCCTCTTTTGTTCTTTTTTGAGTACATATGCCTCAAATTTTCCAGGTAAAAACTGCAGTGGTTTTTACAAATTCACAAACAAACTTTTAGGGAAGAAGATCCATGTAAAATGGCTAAAGCCACCTCAAAAGTTGTTAGTGACAGTATGCGTGTAATTTTATTCCTAAGTTTTATTGATAATCACTTAGTGTCACATTGGTTGTCTTCGAACTGTCTTCTTGTTATCACTTTTTTTTTAACACCATCCGTTCTTATTTGGTAACTGGGACCGTGGGTTTTTACAGTGTAAATTGCCAATTTTACCGAGGCAGGGAAAACTAATTATCTGTTTCCATGAATATGGAGTAGCAGTCTTGTTGCTCTAATACATGTTTCTGAATGTGTTCTTGGAGTCTAGAAGTTTATTTTATATTCTGAGGTGACGGAGGGCAAGTGACAGCATTATGCAGCTGATATGAACCGTACGCAGGGCTTCAGATGCATAAGCTTATATTGCAAGAATGATCACCTTAGAATCGAAAACAAAACTTAAAAAGTTGCAGTACCATGAAGTCAAAGGAAGAATGCTTGTTATGGAATGTGTCTAGCCTTGCAGAGGAAGACACCGTATGCTTGCGGCGTCATCTACACATCTGGATTTGGCCAAGTCCTGATTTCTGACCATTAGGTATCTTTTTATTATACAGTTGTGGTCTAAAATTAGCAATCGTTCCCAATGAACAAGTCATTAATTCAGTAAGAGTGTTTCATAAATCATAATCACCCTCAGAGAACGAGTCAGACGGACAGTTTAATTGGAAGCTCCAAGACTGGATTTTTTTTTTTTTTTTTTTTTTTTTTGGGGGGGGGGGGGGTTAAAATGATATTAATAATTGGTGCTTGTTTAAGTCTCACTTGGAGGCCATGACTTCAGTACTTAAATAATTATATGTGAAAACACATAACCTTACCGTCTTTTCACAGTTAATTATCCTAATTCAGAAGTTTTTTTTTTTCAATTATAGAGTTAAAAGAGAGGGGACTAATAGATAAATTTTAGTCGTTACATCAGATAGCCAAATTCTTAATATCTTGTTCTGTTGCTCAAGTTATAAGGTGCGCTAGATTGACTTTATTTTTTTTACTTACCTAAACTTATTAAGTCGGATTTGTGAGTCGGATATGTGAGTCTCAATCAAGTAAAGTTTTTGGTTGGATTAGTCCTCTAACAAATGCAAATTGTGTCTTTAATCTTCACTTCTTGTGTTTGACAATATTTTGTAATCATCCTTTATTGTATCTAATGTTATTTTTTCTTCCTTCGTTTTATAATAATCTGATAAAAATAAAATGCAATTAAAATTAACACCTACGAGTAGTTTATAAAAGTGGTCTAATAAAGTAATCATACATTCGTACAAGATGAGCTCTCCAGGTCATAGAAAGGTTATCCACTTACCCACCTAAATTAGCCAATTAGGGAAGGAAAATACTTCAAATTAACTTTGAAAATTGAAATTATAAATTCGATAAATATCTCATTTATTCCAATACTCCGTAATATTGTGGTACGGAGTACATTCGAAGAAATATCCTGGCTGCTGCCTTTTAGTTTTGGGTTCACTTAATTGGCCTTAATCAATAAATTTTGTCTTTATTTAATTTGGAATTTATTATCAAATACCATTGCTTTTCTTTTTAGTTAGCCGTAATATTAATCTTAATTAGGGTGGATATTTGTGACTTTTGAGCTCAACTTGAATTGGCATCCCTATCTATTTTAAACTTTTTAATGTCTACCGAGTAGAACTCATAGAAGTAACTCTTTTAAACTAACTCTTTCGTTGTTAAATATATAAGAAATACTAGTATATAGTAAGTTACGTGTGTTTGAAGTTTATATATAATCTACAATTATTATCTTTTGTTACTACTAGTGATGTTATGTCTTCGTCATACCAATGTTTGTTTGTTTTTTTTTTTTTTTTTTTGAAGAGACCATTAAAAATGATATGGAAAAGTTCTCATTATTTTTGGTTAGAAAGCGGTTTAAGAATCTTACCAATTATCTTGAAAAATATATGGAATATTCGAGAGATCTTCCCTAACCTCCATCCAATATACTAGTAATAGAGTAGAGATATAAACTTAACTTTTATATCTCAATATAGTATTATACTATTATTACTTTATTAGGTACTCGTAACATTTTATTTTTGCTCATACATTAGCTAGAGGACAGAGGTTTCACAAACCATAAATATCAACTTACTTCTAGTATATGTGTATTTTGAAAAAAAACAAGGCACCCTATTAATGATGTTTAATACAAAAAGAAAATTGAGAAAAAAAAATCATGCATGCCTTTTAAATCTCAAAATACCTTACTATTATTATAAGTTACTTATAGCAATTTACTCAAAAACGAGTCAGATGACAGAGGTTTCATAAACCACAAATATCCGCTCACCACTTTTTTCGAGTGTATGGTATATTATTTACAATATAAGACTTATTTATTTTAAGTACTCATCTTCCAAAAGAAAAAATGCCATATGGAATATTCACTCTACCTCAAATTGACCTATTCAATATATAATTCAAGAAATACAATAGAAAAATGTAGCAATATTTTGTGCATATATTGACTAAACACTATGATCAATCTAGATAACCAATGCAGGCATACTTGATCAACAAATTCAACTTGAACAATTTTCTTTTTTTTTTTTTTAAATATAAGATGATGACACGTGTCATTCAAGTAATAGATGGATGGCAAAATAGTAAATAGATAAAAAGAGCAAGGACAAGACTAGAAAAAATGCATCATTTCCCAACATGAGCATGACCTCTGATTTCAAAACCAAAAAAAATTGCACTAATTTTCTCTCTCTAAAATTAGCAAGAACTGAACGAAGAAAACGCAAAAATTACTCGTATTTCTTCTCCCAAAATAACGGCATCATATCCCTTTACCCTCCTTATCACTGAGCTTCAAATTTCATCCCCAAAAAAAAAAAATATTCAAAGAAAAAATAGAAAGAACATAAATAATACAGTAAATTTTACAAGAAAAGAAAGAAAAGTGGGAGAATTTTGTAAGTAGTAGTAAGAATTTTTGGAAAGTTTTTTTTTTTTTTTTTTTTTTTCTTTGAATAATTTTTTTTCTGGGGTTGTGTAAATTTCTGGGTTTGATTCCATATGTAAATGCATCAGAAGAAATCTGAAGTTCAGATCGGAAAAGAAAGCAGTGGCATCTCTTCCGATTTCAACCCAAGTCCACCCTCTTTTTTCCCATCTTTAATCACACAAAAACACCCAAATTTCAGCAATTATAATCATCAATTCATCGAATTTCAAGCGAACCCACCTTTAACTTGTTCAATTGTTCCAAATTCTGGTGTTTTGGATCCAATTTTAGTGAAGAATGAGCCCAATTTTGGGTCAATTCCATCTCCTTCAACTTCAGCAACAACACCTAAAAACCCCCTTTTGTCAACTCCCCATAAACGCCCTTTGATGAACCCTACTCCTTCCCTTGTTAAATCCCCTACTTTACCTTCTTCTCTTAGTAATTACCCTTTTTCTGCAACACCCACTTCCAATTTCAAACCATTTTCTGTAAATTCAAGGTGCCCATCTTTGTTTTTGGTGGTTTCAACGGCAAAATCGGCTGCTTTTCGGTTAATCCGCCGCTTTCGCCACCTTCGCCGGCTTAGGGTTCATCTACGCCTCCTACTTTTGCTTGCTTTGCCATTTTTTTACTTCTTGGTATCACATCCTAGTCACTCTTTTATTCTTGATTTTCTTTCTGCATTTGCTTTTTCTGCTGCTCTTTTGTTCTCCCTTAATCTTGCCCTACCTAGACTCCCCTCAATTAGGGTGTTCCTTAATCGTTCATTCCCTTTCCCTATTAAGCTTTCATCTGCCTCGGCCTCGGCAGCTTCCCGGCCTTTGCCGGTGTTTTGGTCAATAGGGTCTAGGTCAAAAGCTGAGAAGAAGGTCAATTCAGGATGTTGGGTTCAAGTTTATAGCAATGGAGATGTATATGAGGGGGAATTCCACAAGGGGAAGTGTTCTGGTAGTGGGGTGTATTATTACTACATGAGTGGGAGGTATGAGGGGGATTGGATTGATGGGAAGTATGATGGACATGGGGTCGAAACGTGGGCTCGAGGGAGTCGGTATAGAGGACAGTATAGGCAGGGTCTTAGACATGGTTTTGGTGTGTATAGATTTTATACAGGAGATGTGTATGCAGGTGAGTGGTCTAATGGACAGAGCCATGGTTGTGGAATACATACTTGCGAGGATGGTAGCCGGTATGTTGGTGAATTTAAGTGGGGCGTCAAGCATGGGCTCGGGCACTACCATTTTAGGTAATTTCATGACATCCTTGTATAAGTTTTGCTAATCAATGAATGGTTTTTTTGGCTATATGATTAATTGTGGGATTGCTATTGTGTTGTCGCTTCATATTAGGTAATTTCATGCTTGTTTGGTACTTGTTTATAAAGGCATTTGTTGCTCATGATCCCACATTTGGAATTTTAGGTGATAATATACTTTGGTATGTTCCAACATTTATTATGATCCTTAATGATGTGGATAACTTCGCTTTGTGTTGAACTGTTGACATGCATCATTTAGAACACAATAATTATTTCCTTATAGCTGTATTGATACAATTTGAAGTTAATCATCTTGTTTGTCTTGGAAATTAAATGCTTAGTCAACTATCAACTATTTACAATTTAGTTGCGTTGGATATATACTGTGCATTTCTAGGCACTTTACTCCTATTGCACCAGAGCTATGGTGATAGAAACCTTAGTCAATATCACTGATCCTTTCACTTGTAGATAGTAGATATCTTTATAGTTAAACTGAGCAGTAATGCTTGTGATGTATTAGTTGATAAGAATAGGATATATTTGAATGGAGTATAAGGTTCTGCTTGATTGCGCTAAAGTGATTCATCTGCAGTATAGGAGAATTTTCACATGATAATTATGTTAAGTTAATTGATAAGTGTCCTTTTATTACTAGACGTTGTCATGACTAAATAGTTGTTTATACTTATATTTTTGAGTACTTAGGATTTCGACAATTGTTGTGGTTAGTGAAGCATTCATAGTGCAATAATTCAACAATGTCTGTGAGAAGTATGAAAATTGAGTAACCAAGGTGTAGCTTAGTGTTTGAGGTGTATAGAGGGTTGCGTTGCAAAATTGAAGTTCTAGACAATTGCCGTGGTTCCAAGCATTTATAGTGCAATAAATCACTAATGCCTTTGAGAAGAACGAAAAATGAATATTAAAGTGTAGGTTAGCGCTAATGTTGTCATTAGATGGAATTTAAACACTCCGTATAATTGTATTGGGGTTAAAGATCATATGATGGAGTTGGTCTGTCAGGATTTGGTGGGGCCACTGCTGACCAAAGATTTAGAGTTTCTCAAAACCTAATCGGCTTTTTTTGTCTGATTTATTTATTTAACATAATGGAGTTGGTTTGAGGGGATTTAATGGGGCCCAGTATGAGTGACAGTAGCTCTGTTGTTGGCTGTTTTATACTCAGTATTTGGTACTGCGTTATCCTATGTTGTAGAAACCCTGTTATACCCGATTTAATCCCTGGGTGCAAAGAATTTTATAGGTACCACCGTAGTATCTTTAGCAGCTATCACTGTTCTTGGCAGGGGTAAAACTTTATTCCAAAATCGTTTGTTGCGTTGTTCATGTATCTCTGTTTACTTCAACTTTTCATTTACCTTTTGTAATTGTATTTAACTATGTACTCGTACTCGAGTATGTATCAAACAAGGGTAAAGCTTGACGATGTATTACTCAATCCTTGGTGTTGTAAATTATTTGGATACTTAGGACTTGATCTGAAGGATACAGTATCTCTGGTTTTCAGAAAAATTAAGTCCAACATTAAATTGATACACCTTTTCCGCCTTTGAAGGTAGGCAAATCTGAGAAGTGAGTTCCCTGATGTAGTTTCTAGAAACTAAATAAATAAGTTGTACTCATAAGTAAGCTATTAAATGAAATGTTTATTTCCTTGATGATGATGGGCCAGGATAAAAAAATAAAAAAAAAATTTCCTCCTTATGTTGGTTCTGTTTTACACTTTTGGCTGAGTAAAATAGGAAAGTTCTATTTCTATACATCACATGACTGCACAATTTTGGGAATATATGGTGCAAGAAAAAAAAAAAAACAGCAATTAGATTCTATCTGATGGAACTTCTAACCTCTTAGATAAATAGGCTTTCTGATAAAATTTTACTTTTACTAGTTAATTTTTCTCTTGTAGTTAGCTACATGGTCAAAGCAACAAGCCCTCTTTAGTGAAGTTATATGTGAAAGTGTTGTTTTATTGTTACATTTTCCGCTGGCTCACTTCTTTCTTTGTCTCTGAATCTCTTATAGACTGTTATATTGATGCATGATTATCTATAGAGTAGTGTAGTATGATGTTGCATTGCAATTGGCTATATTTATGTTTCATTTGGGCTTGGAGACAGAGGAGAGTTCATTGTTGAATGTATCCATTTCTCCAGATCAATAATCCTGCAACCTGTTAATCGTGCTTGTCTGGTAATTTTGTGGTGATACTGGGGCAAAGAGTGTAGTTAAACGCTATAGATTCCTCAAGATATCTTATTTATTTTTTACAGCAACCTATCAGCCCCACACACCTCACCCCTATATAGCGGACCAGAATGACTACGATGAATCTGCAAGTGATACACACTACACAATCTATTCTTGTATAACTCAAATTTCCTCTTGGTAGTTGCATTTATCGAATTGTATGGAAATCTGGCCAATAGCCTTAAAGTGAGTGATTTCAAAAGCGGAAAAAGTGCATTTTTGGTTGGAGAGTAGATGAAAGGAAGTTGAATAGTGATTCACTCCCCCCCACCCTCTCTCTCTCTTTCCCAATTGCTCTACCACTGCCTTTTACTTCCTACTGTGGTTTTTGAATTATGAAAGATCACTCTTTTCTGTTCCCCTTTTTAACTTTTTCTTTTTAATGTCTGGATGTGTAATTGTGGTCTTATTATGTGACTAACTGACTATTGTTGTGATAAATACGCATCTCTCTTTTTTTATTCTACTTTGATATGACCATTATTCTCTGGTTATTTTTAGGAATGGGGACACGTATGCTGGAGAATACTTTGCTGACAAAATGCATGGATTTGGAGTATATAAATTTGCAAATGGTCATCGGTATGAAGGAGCCTGGCATGAAGGTAGAAGGCAAGGTCTTGGAATGTACACGTTTAGGAATGGAGAAACACAAGCTGGCCACTGGCATAATGGAATACTTGATGTCCCAAGCACACAAAACGCAACCTATCCCGTATCTCCAGTTGCTGTCAACCACTCCAAAGTACTAAATGCCGTTCAGGTAAGCTACATGCCTTTATATAAGGAACTTGTTAGTTTCCTTTTTATTTTTGTTTGTGATTACATGTTTATATTTGTTTGACTTGAGGTGAATGCTTTTGTTCCATATACTGGAGGAGTGATGTTCTGGTGCAGTAAATGTTTATGGATGTCTGAACAACTTTTTGATCTTGCTCACATTGTCCTTGTTTAATACTAGTAGCTTGTTTAATACTAGTAGTTTGTTTATGCATGGCTATATATCACATTGTAATAGCATTGGCTGTATGTGTGTGTGTGTGTGTTTTCATGGCTTGATCTTGGACCCAAATGAAATTTAGATAGCATTTGTATACTCTCCTTTTGAAAAATTTGAGCGGGTGGGGATTGTTGCTTACAGGCTAAAAAATTTATGCTTTACCAAATTGAGTTCTCATTGCTCTAATTCACTGATTTTGATAAGTTACGAAGAGGATTTACCTGAAAAACTGAGAACATTTCATGTCACAAGCTAACAATATACGGAGTATGAATGAAGTCCTTGTCATCACTTTGTTTTTGGACTGCTTGTTGAGATACAGATCCAACTTTTTATGTGCATGTATCTTTATACCTATGTGAGCAATAGGTTTAAGTGTTTGGTTTTGCTTGTTGGTTCTTTTCCATAACCCTTTGCAGTCAAGGTAACATCTCTTTTGTGTGTGCAGGAAGCAAGACGAGCAGCAGAGAAAGCATATGATGTTGCCAAGGTTGATGAGAGAGTAAATAGGTCCGTTGCTGCTGCTAACCGGGCAGCCAATGCTGCCAGAGTTGCAGCAGTTAAAGCTGTTCAGAAGCAAATGCATCATGATACCAAGCATGACCACCGAGCCCCTGCTCCAATTGTGTGACCATTGATTTGCCAAATATCATCAATTTTCAACTCGTCTATTATGAAGATATAGCAGCTGAGTAAGTGAGTGATTATCCTATCGATATCCTCCACTTTTGTGATCGGCTTTAGCATCTTTGTTTTTAACTTTGCGAGGGTTTTAAGGAGTATTGCTAAAAATAGAAATACATTTCTAGTTGAAACAAAAGTCGTCTTATTCCTCTGATGTTATTTCCCATTAGCTTCCTCTTTCTTCAGTTTATTGGAGGAAGATATGGGTGTTAAGTTTTGCCCTTTCTGGCTTCAATTTGTATAAAAGAAAAATATGCGTAGTCAGGTGTAATAGGAGCTGGTGCTTAGGTCAAACCTTAATCCGGCCAGTGTTGTATCAAATGTGAATTTCCCTTTGAAATGAAAAATCTAGAGAAAGTTCATGTAACAACCTTGCCTCTTCTTTTGTTCTTGGTCAATATTTCAGATCATTAAGTGAATAATTCATAGTTTTTTGCAACTAGGAGATTTTGTTCGCAATTCAGCCTTAAGAACAAGGGCTTACTGTGCTTATTTTTCTCTTTATGCATTCTAGTGTAGGCAGATTTTCTCCCTAAGCTTCACCTATTATTAGCTCATTAATCTCTTGACCTTTAAACAAAGTACATCTATAATTGGCTAGCCTCATGAGCGACCTCTCATCTCTATCAAAGAGCATCACCTTAAGACCGTCTTGAGCGAGCTATGTTAAATTCTTGTTCAAGAAATAATCATGCTCTATGATCATGTATCTCAAACACTTTGTATATCCTCCTAAAATCATCTTACTCAGTATTAGTATATCCCACCTTAACAAATCAAGCATGAACACCTAATTAGCCTTATATTTTCGCATATACAGCCTGCTATACCAGCAAAATGAAAAGCATACGAACAATTGAAAATGTATTCTAGTGTATAAAACATCAATTAGAAATCCACAACCGGACGACCTTTTTTCACCCTTGTTGCAGTTAAGTTTAACTAATTAACCCCTAATTATTTTTGCTTTAAATGTAAGCAATATGTTCATCAATACACATCTCAAACGTATTCTTTAACAGCAATTCATTTGCAATTTAATTAGCTTACAAATAACCAATTGCCAATGGTTTCATAGTACGCCTCGACTACCAAAACCAATATGCTAACTCAAATAATGACATACTGCAGACTTCTTCTCAAGATAAAAGATAAGTATCATCCAAGGTTTGGAAGCCCGCTACTGCCACCAAAAGCTAAAATTAAATTATTATGTGCATTAGAATACAGATGATATCATTAATACTAAAAGCCACAGAGAAGATATTGTAATGATATAGCGTCTAGCTTGCACATAAAACCAACAACACAATGTAAAACAGGCACAAATTATAAACAAGAAACTCAAGAAATGGTTTAGCACTAATCGCAAACTTGTCAAAACATTCAAAAACAGTGATCCAAGATAAACTTATGATCAGTAGAATACAAAATTTCTAAGTCTTCCAAATATAGGCAATAGAAATAATTTAACTCTCGGTCTGCTCCCTCAACCTCCTGATTGTACTTCTCACGGTCACTGCACTGGCGGTGCTGTTCAAGTAAGGGAAAAAAAATCAGTAAAGAAATAAAGAAATGGAAAACCAAGTCCGTATATAATGGAATTAGAAACAGATCCTTACTTCAAAGTGTAAGCACCACCAGCCTTGACCTTGCCACAGTCCTTGCATCCCCAGATGCCAACAGCCTTCCTCTTCACGGCGTACTGCAAATTTTTATTATGAGATAAGTCATCTAAGACAATTCAAAACCCATAGGCATTTATTCAAAAGAGAAGAAAGCATTCAGCATAAAAATGTAGCTCCACCTTTCCGCAGAACTCGCAGAAGTACTTGCTGTGCTGACTTACTTCCATCTTCTTAATCTGCTTACGCAGACTAGCACCATAACGGGTTCCTGAACGATGAACAATGCGCATCAATTGAGATACACCCATACATACACTTTCAATCTACTTACCCAACATAACAGCAGAAAAAAATAAAATCACGATGACTGATACCACAGTATTAAACTTCTCTAATCAAATACACAGCTGTTCTAAACAAAGATTATCGTATGCAGTCATCAAGAATGATTCTATGAACATAATCAGCACTAAAAACCCTAAATCAATCATATTATGGTCACAATTCATAGTCTAAGAATTACTTCATCCGATGTAACATAATTGAAATACAATGAGATTACATTCAATCAAAACTGAAAATACTCACCGTATTTCCCGACAATACCAACCTTCTTGGTTCTCTTGGCCTGTTTACATAAACAAGAACAAGTCAAAAATTTGCTAAGCAAAAGCTGAACATAATCATCGCACATTCTACACCAATAAATACCAAAACTAAAACAAACAAACCAAAATATGCAACTTTTACACCCTCAAATTTTGACACTATACAAAGTTCCAAGCATTCAACTCACTCATTGTTTATACCAGTAAATGAATCAAATTCACAATATTATTGTTTACGCTAAAGTTATCTTTCAATGCCCAAATTTTGATAAATCTGAGTGTGCCGGCAACAATTCCAATATACTGAACTAAAATCACTATCAAAGTTCGCAGATTACAAACAGATGTTTCATAAACCCTAGATAACAATTAATATGAACCTCAAAAGCCAGCAAAACTTACAGATTACAAACAGGTGGTTCATAAACCATAGATAACAATTGATTTCAACCTCAATAGCCAACAAACTAAGCTAATAATCAGCATTAAAATGGAAAAATCGACTTCTCATCAGATCAAAACAACAAAAGGCGCAAAAAAATAGTACTAATTTGGATTTTTAAAATGCAAATTTCACAATAAACTAACAATTCAAGCAACAAAAAATCAAACAAATTAATACAAACATATATCGATTAAATCAGATTCATACACAATAAATTAATCTAAATAGATTATCATCGATGATTGAAAAGAGAGAGATTGAGAGGAGTACCATTGCGACGAATGTAGACGGCAGAAGAGAGAGAAAATGAAATCCTGAACTGCCGAAGTGACGAGAAAATAAGAATAGGGTTAAGTTAGGGTTTTATACTTCTGCTTCTTTATTTACGGGTGTTGGACTTCTAGGGTTTACACCACTTCTTTCTTTGGGCCTATATTATTTATTTTATTATTTGGGCTTAATTAATGGCCCATTGTATAATGCACCACGTTTTTTGTATTGGCAGCCCAACTATAAAAGATGGGAAGTTTTGTGTAAAGGTGTCAATTTGGATGTTCGGATCGGTTCTAATAAGGTCGGGTCGGGTCAATTTTTACAGTTGACTCGTATTAAATTATTGTGTCTACGCGAGCCGAAATCCGAATCGGTTATTTTTCGGGTCGGTTTTGGATCAGATTGAGTCGGGCGAGATTTTGACATCGTCTAAGATGGAGGCACGATGAGTGATGGTGATTGGTGCACCCTAATGTTGTTTGTAAACTTATAGTACTCCCTCCGTATTTTAATCAGTGTTACACTTTAACTAGATATAATTTTAGGTAATTTAATTCACTTAAATAAAAATAGAGTAATATTTTTTTATTACGAATTTTATTTATACAATGTGAATAATCCAGGAAATATAAGGAAATGGTGGGAAAAATAAATGGAATAATGTTTGAAACACAAACTTTTATAGAAACCTATTTTGGATGTACGCCTTAGCGTATTACATAGGTTTCATTGTAAACAACCAACATAAAAACGGCTTTACAATAAGGCCCTGTTCTCTTCAGCTTCATTTCAGTTCAATTCATAATTTCATTCTCTCATAAACAATTCATTTCAGCTCTATTTAGTTCAGTTCAGCACTTCAGCTCCAATCAGTTCAGTTCTTAGCTCACTTCAGTAAATCAGAACAGGCCCTAATACAAATAACTAAACAATGCAATACATAATTAGCGAACAAAGTATTTCCATCATTAAATCTATTCTTTATTTAAAAAAAATTAACGATCTTGAAATTAAACTTAAATCGTGTGTTATACCCTTCAATTTAAGAGCTTTTTTGGATTAGAAAATAATGAAAGTTGAGGCAATTTTCAATAATTTTAAGAGATTCTGGGAAACCACCTACTTTGCCTATTATTCATCAATTAGGTTGTTACATAACACCCCCCCCCCCACCCCTCCGCCCCCGGTTATGACTCAATATTGACCTAAACCTATTAGTGAACATATATGGTTCCAAGAAACATAACATCCTGGTACATCTCATCATCACTTATATTTTCCATGTCGACTTTTAAATGGTCTAAAATTGTGTTATATCCTTATATCCTTTAATTAAATCTCCATAAAACATCTTCACACATGTCAGACATCAAGACACTTTCCTACAAAGCCTTTTATAAGATCAAAACCATCTAATTCAGGTCTTGGTCCATGAGGACCATGACTTTGCTCATTCAAGTAAATATAAATTCAAATTTATTTAACTAATTAAAAAGATTAATGGTTGTGTCACAACTGATGGGTAAATGTACAAGTATAGCTGCCAAAAAATGACCCGACCTGATATACGTCTCAAACCCGATTATTAACCGACTCATCTTAACCCGAAAAAATGGTGATCCGAACCCGACCTGAAACTAACCTTAGACCCGAGTTGAACCGAGTATGTGAGACCCAAACCGAACATGAACTGACCTGGAGATGACCCGACTCGAATGTAACTCGTATGTTATTGACCTGAATCGAACCCGACTTGAACCGAAATTGACTCAAACCCGTTTTAACCCGTCAAAACCCAAACTTAACCCGACTTGTTACTAACCTGACCTGAATTCAACCCGACACTTCCTAACCCGACCCGAATTTAACCCAACATGTTACAAACCCGACCCGATATCAACTCGACTTGTTATTGACCTGACCCAAATGCAACCCGACTTGTTATTGACCCGACCTGAATTTTACCAGACCTATTAAGAACCCAACCCCAAAATTCAACCCAATCTGTTACTAACCCTACTCGAAATCAACACGACTTGTTATTGACCCGACCTAAATTCAACCCAAATTGTTCCTGACCCGATTTCAAGTGGATTGCTAAACATCGCCCGCAAATCTCCACATAAAGCCCACAAACTTATATTGAAGTTACAATATTGCCCTTGACCTTAAAAAAAAAAAAACACAACCTCAATAAAAATCAAAGTACGGGGATGTCGAGGCTCGTGGCGGCAAGGTGGTTGGCTCGTGGCGGCAAGGTAGTGGTGGCTCGTGGCGGCAAGGTGGTGGTGGCGCTAGGTCCGGCAGCCACGTCCACCGGCCTGGCATCTGGGCAGGACGCCCAGCCACGGTGAGTGGCGTTTGGGACAGGCGCCAGTCACTGTGGCTGGGCGTCCTGCCCAGACGCCAGGCCGGTGGACGTGGCTGCCGGACCTGGCGCCACCACCAGCCACGGGTCGTCCTGGCCAGGCGCCCCAGCTGCCTTAAATTTTTTTTTTTTTAATTTTTTTTGGAAAATCAGAAAAATTTTCTATTTTTTTTAATGTGTTTGATTTTTTTTTTAATAATTATTAATTTTATGTGTTATTGTTTATAAGTCTAGTATATATATTTTTTATAAAATCAAATAAAAAACATAAATTTCCACATCCTAAATCAAAACATAAATTTAATAAACATTTTTTTTAAAAAAAAAGGCAAAAAAAAAAAAAAAAAAAAATTAAAAAGTAAGGGCGGCGTCCAAACCAGACGCCAGTGCACTGGTGGTGGCGCCTGGCCTGGACGCCAGTGCACTGGTTGAGGCGCCTGGGCTAGACGCCAGTGCACTGGTTGTGGCGTCTGGCCTGGACGCCAGTGCACTGGTTGTGGCGCCTTGCCTGGACGTCCTTGCCATGGTTCCGGCGTCCAAACTAGGCGCCACCTCGTTTTCCGTCGAAGACGACGTATCTCCGGCGACCCTCGCCTCTCCGGCCTCCTTGGGCAACCCAGTACGACTCCACATTTGTTAGATCGAGATTTGTTCACTTTGGGTACGATTTTAGAAATGGGCAAAATTGTCAAACCGTGTCTAATTTGTGGGCTTTATGTGGAGATTTGCGGGCGATGTTTAACAAATCCCGATTTCAAATCACCTTAAATGCAATTTAGACCACCTTATTATTGTTGATCAAAGCATTTTGTCTAGGGAGACCAAGTCGGTCCAGGCTAGCAAAAGAAAGGAGCATCATCCTCAAATATAAGAGTTAAATATAGTATATATTTGTTGTATGGTCAAATGAGATAATTATCTTCCTAAATTATAAACTATAGTTCCCTAGTATATCGCCATATATATTATAGTCAAAGGAAATAATTAGCTTAATAAAAATGATAATTATATATTTATAATTAGTTGAACCCGAATATGACCTGACTTGGAAATGACCCTGCCTAATTGTAACCTGCAAATTATTGACTTGAACATAACACGACTTGACTCTGAGAATGACCCGACTTGAAAATGACCCAACCTGAATATAACCCGCAAATTATTGACTTGAACCGAACCCGACTTGAACCCGAGAATGACCCGACTTGAAAATGACACAACCTGATTATAACATGCAATTTATTGACTTGAACCGGACCCGACTTAACTCGAGAATGAACCAACCTGATTCTAACCCGCAAATTATTGACTTGAACCGAACCCGACTCGAACCTGAGAATTATTCTAACCCGTTTGTACCCGTGAAAACCTGAATTAAACCCGACCTATTGTTCACCCGACTCGAATGTAACCCGACCTTTTATTAACCTGACCTAAACGACATTATATAACAACATATATTAATGATAATATATGGTTCAAGCCTACCACGAACATTTATGGCCAACTTACCCATTTACAACTTGCACCGATTTCATTAATTCAAGCCTACCACGAAAATTTAGGACAACATATAATGATTATATATGGTTCCAAACGGCATTATATGACCACGAGATGTATCCCCTAAAATATTAATACTTTTTTACACCGGGCCCCGAAACCTCCAAAATTTCTTAAAAAAGTGGATATTAGCCTTGAATTTTGAAATTTTTTGTTTTTTTTTTGCTCGAAAATAAAAATTGCCGAAATGTTTACCATGGTCCCTAATACCGTTCGTGAGTCCAATTGGGTGGGTGGAACCATCCAATTTGTCTTTAAACGACCAATTTATCGATTTACAACTTGCACCGATTTCATTAATTCAAGCCTACCACGAACATTTATGACAACAAATAATGATTATATATGGTCCCAAAAGGAATTATATGACCCCAAGATGTATCCCATTGAATTTCAAGACTTTTCGACGCCGGGCCGTGATACCTCCACAAATTCTTAAAAAGCGCGTGGAAGTGCCTTCAATTTTGAAAATTTTTGACTTTTTTTTTGCCCGGAAAAAAAAAACTGGCGAAATGTTTACCATTGTTCCTAATATCCTCCGGGAGTCCAATTGTGTGGGTCAAGCCATCCAAATTTCCTTTAAACGGCCTATTTACCGGTTTACTACTTGCACCGAATTCATTAACTCAAGCTTACCATGAACATTTATAAAAACATATAATGATCATATATGGTTCTAGATCACATTAAATGACCCCAAAATCTATTTCCTAGAATTTCAAGACTTTTCGACACCGGGCCCCGAATCCTCCAAAATTTCTCAAAAAGCGTGGATATTAGCCTTCAATTTCGAAATTTTTGATTTTTTTTTTCGCCAGGAATTAAAAATTGCCGAAATGTTTACTATGGTCCCTAATACCATCCGAGAGTCCCATTGGATGAGTGGAACCATCCAATTTGCCTTTAAATGACCAATTTACCGATTTTACAACTTGCACCGATTTCATTAACTCAAGCCTACCATGAACATTTATGACAACAAATAATTATAATATATGATTCCAAATAGCATTATATGACCCCGAGATGTATCCACTAAATATTCAAGACTTTTCGACACCGGGGCCCCGAAACCTCCAAAATTTCTCAAAAAACGTGGATATTAGTCTTCAATTTTGGAATTTTTTTACTTTTTTTAGCCCGGAAAAAAAAAATTGCCAAAATTTTTACCATGGTCTCTTATACCCTCCAGGTGTCCGATTGGGTTGGTGAAACCATCCAACTTGCTTTTAGACGGCCAATTTAATTACTGTTTTACAACTTGCACGAAGTTCATTAAATCAAGTCTACTACGAACATTTATGATAACATATAATGATTATATATGGTTCCAAATGGAATTATATGACCACGAGATGTATCCCCTAAAATATTAATACTTTTTTACACCGGGCCCCGAAACCTCCAAAAAATTTCAAAAAGCGTGGATATTAGCCTTGAATTTTTAAAAAAATTTGTTTTTTTTTTTTGCTTGGAAATAAAAATTGCCGACATGTTTACCATGGTCCCTAATATCCTTTGTGAGTCCAATTGGGCGGGTGGAACCACCCAATTTGTATTTAAACGACCAATTTATCGATTTACAACTTGCACCGATTTTGTTTCGGGGTTTTCTGATGTCCCGCGGGAGAGTTACAATTCCGAGACTGGAACCGGACGCCTGTACCTGCAAAATAACGGAGACTCCTGATGGTGGGAGCTCCGCCTCCAACGGTCAAGTTAGTACTTGATTAAGGAGTAATTAATGCGGAAATTAAAGTGATTGGGTCTCTCTAGGTGAGAGTGTTTAATGTAGGTAATCTGCTTTGTTAGCGAGATCAGCCGGTTATTACTGTGTGTAATTAATGTGTTTTTTTCGTAATCCCCCTTAATGAGGATTAAGGGAGGTATTTATAACCTTGGAAAACGTGCCCATCTTAGGTTTAGGTTAACCTAGGGCCGATTGGGCTTCCCTCGGAAGTTGGGCCTAGGTGGCCGGTTTCTCCATTAGGCATGGAGTATGCCACATGTCATGACATAACAGGTCCAAGGTGGACGAATAAGCGCGTGCCACGTGGCAAGCCCTGACAGTTCCAAATGGGGGACACTTGGCAGGACCTGATTGGCCCACGTGGCGCATTCCGATTGGTGGGAGCAAAATCCCCTAATCATTTGCCCCTCACAGGTGGCACGTGATTGGTCACGTGTTACCTGTGACAGGTGTCGCACTGTAACAGGCGGCGACCTTCTACAGGTGTCAGTCGGCGAAAGGACGAGAGATTTTCCCGCCCAAATTTTGAATTCTGAAAGTGACCCTTCGCCTTCTCACTTCGCCTATATAAGGGAGGATTGTCTTGAGTCATTTTCACACTTTGAGAACTTTTTGAGAACATTCGGACCCCTGAACTTGCTCTGACATTTCGGACCTTTTCTGCCCACCGCCTGTTCTGACAAGCCGACTGCACAGGATTTTCAGAATTTCATCAACCGTCACTCGTTCAGGTAACTGTCAGTTCTCTTACTCTTAATTTTCTTTTTATTTTTTGAAATGGCACCACGGAAGCACACGACACGAGCTAGGTTAGTGATCAGCCGGTCACCGGGGACGGCTGAATCTAGGACTAGGAGTGCCGCCTGCCCTTTTCCGGACCCATCTTTGCCCTTTATACAAAGTCCGACTGTATCTGTGTCTATGCAGAGCAGGATGGCCAGAACGAAAAAGACTGCTAGGATCTCAAATTCAGACGGCTCCTCCCACAGGGTGCCGCTAAGTGAAACATCTGACCAGGCGCTAGATGTGGAAGTGAAACAAGGCGGCCTGAAAGCCGGCAATTTTGAGGGAGGAGTCATAGTGACCCCTTCCCATTTAACAGTTAACAATTCTGCTCCTTTTCAAAGAGAGGAGGCGGGCCCCTCCGGGAGAGGGGAGGAGTCGTCCTCTTCGGACTCGTCAGAGGACGATTCCGAGTCAAGCTCTTCTGGCCATGCTTCTTTGGACACAGAAGAGAAAAACAGCCGCCTGCAAGAGGCGAGACTTTCTCACGCAGTTGAGAAGGAGGACAATTGGGCGGAGCCGTCCGCCTCTCACCGAGAGCTAAATACCCCCTATTACTGCACGGTACCTCGGGGCCGGATCACAGCCATGCAAGAGAAAGTGGAGAGCTTTATTGCAAACCACACCATGGGCCCCGACTTTCTAGTGTTTGTGCCGGATCCAGAAGACACAGTCGTGTGGCCGGCTGGTTCCAGTTATGATAGCGCCTGCTTTGGCTGCTACGAGGCGGCCATCAAGGCAGGGCTGCGCTTCCCATTACATCCGGCTGTTCAGCGGATTTTGGATGGGTATGAGTTGGGGTTATGGCAGTTAGCCCCAAACTCCTGGGTCAACGTACTCGGCTATGTGGCCGGGTGCGAACTGCACGGGGTGGAGCCAAGCTTCGAGGCTTTCGCCCATATGAACTATCTCAGCCGGACCCCTAAGACAGGCGGTACCGGCTGGTATCAATTGACAAGCCACAGGGGCTACCTCATGACGAGAGGTAAAGCAAACAAGTGGAAGGACTTGCGGAGCACCTTCCTCATCATTGAGAGTTCAGACATTGAGCTGAACAAGCGCTTCAATAGGTGGAACAGGAATCCGCCCCTTCTTGCAGGCGGCCGTAGCATGCCGCCTGTTCCCCCCAAGGCTAGGAAAGAGATCCTTGATAAAGGACTCTTTAAAGTAGAGTCGAGGGTCGATTCTACTTCAGGGGTACGAGAGCAAGTACCCCTGCACTGCGTCCCGAGCTTCAAATGGCTCTACGACGAGTACTTTTTGGCCGCCTGTGGCCTCAGCAGTCGGTGCTCAAGAGGTAGTCGGCCTGTCGAATACTTTGTTGTTCCATACATTTCTTGTTATGACTTTTATTAACTTTGCTGTTTGTTTTTGCAGCTGACGCCATGAGCAAAATCACCGCCTCCAAGACTGCGCCGGCCATGTTGCGGGCCTCCATCATGCAACAAACTTCAACCGACTCCCCCAAGAAGGGGGCACCCTTGGTGAGCTCCGAACCTTTCACCCTCTTTTTGGAGTTGTGTTTATGCATATACTGACTTTTTTTTCTTCTTTTTTAGACGGGTGCTCCAAGGGCTTCATCTTCCCAACAGCCGGACCCCAAGGCCCGGAAGACGACTGTTGGGAGCTCTCCTGGTTCTGCCAGGAAACATGTGGTGGCTGAGAAACAGCCGGCCACTTCTTCTAAAACTCCAACTGGGCCGCCTAGAAGTAAGAAGTTGTCCTTGTAAATTTTAGACTCGCTCCCTTTTTTACTAGGTCTAATCCGTTTGTTTATGCTTGATGCAGCCGGCCCTCAGGAGCCTGACTTGGAAGAGATGGCCAAGTCTATGATCAGGGCAGTTCCTCCAGCTGAAAGGGAGGCGGTCAGGGGTGTCGGCACCCTTGACCTAGACGGGATTGCAGGGGTCCTTGCTGAGGTATACTTAGCATATTTTTGAGTATTTGAATTTCTGGACGCCTGTTTTCTTTTTTGTTTGGAAACTGACGCCTGTTCCTTTGTACTTAGGCCCTGCTCCGAGTGAACGGCCTTCGCAAGCCGCTTGATCGGAAGAACAAAGAGGTAAAGGCTGCAAAAGCTATGGCCGCCTCTGACTGTGATAAGGCAATGTTTCAAATTGCCCAAAATGAAGTTCTGACCATTGATATTCTTTATTATCAGGCGCAGGCTACCGCCGCTGTTCGGGCTCAGTTAGAGGCGGCCCAGAAGAGGAATGACGAGCTGGAGGCGACCATCACCAATCTCAAGGCCGAGCTGAAACCTCTTCGCCTAAAAATGTACTCATACGAAGCCTTGGAGAAATCCTTGTCCAGCGTAAAGGAACGCCTGGTGACCCAGGAGAAGAGTCTTACTCAAGAGCTCTCGGAAAAGGCCGAGCAAGAGAAGAAAGAGCTGGTCCGGGAGATGATGGAAGACTCCGCTCAAATCCAGCGCATGACTTGGGGCCGCCTCTTCCCCAATGCCGACTTTGCCTCTTGGGAAAGAACGTACCGCTAGTGTTCTGATACATATAATCAAGAGATCCTGGCGGCTGCTGAGGAAGAGGCGTTGGAGGAAGCGTTGGAGGAGGAGTAGCCGGTAGTGGCGCTTGTGCCGCTTGGGGGTAAGGCATCAAAAAAGGATGCAGCTGAAGCCGAGTCCAGCAAGAAGAGTGCTGACCAGGCGGCAGCTGCTAATATTGAAGATCTGCCCCCTTCTTAAGCTTTATGTATTCATTCCACGGCCTGCGTGCCGTTTGTTTTGTATTTACCTGGCCAGGGGGCTGGGGCTTTGAATATTTTGCCGGTCTTTGATGACCGGCTTCTTTTTAATGAATTTTTGTTTTGCCTCAAATTTGTCTAAGTATTCCATATTCTAATATCCAATTGTTCACTTAGACCGACTGTTTTGCATGGCCGATAGTTGCAGACAGGTACGGATAGTTAGTCACGCCGCCTATGCCCCTGGACGACTGGTTGTCTGTTTCCAGGATAGACGATCAGTCGGCCATTTATCCAATCGGTATTCGAACTATTTTAAAGACTGGATCCTTTTTAGGCAGGCGGTCCTGTCATTTGTAAATTTAACCAAGTAGGAAAGTGGTCTGACCAAGTAAACATCAGTATTACCTAGTCGCCAAGGAACTGAGTAGTAGAGATAACAAGCGGCGGGTACCGGTTGTTTCCCTTTATTCGCCAATGTTTGTTGGCTTTTAACTCATAATTTGTTAACCTAGCAGGAGTAGTGGTTGAGAGCCCCTGTTTGCTAAAAACCGGCGGACGACTCATACCTTTTAGGCTCCATACTAAGTTTGAGGGAGTGACTATAAGTTAACATAGGAGTTACTTAGTCTCCGTCACACTCTAGATTGAGTAGTAGAGGTACCAGGCGGCGGAGGCCGGCTGATCCCCTTGATTCGCCAATGTTTGTTGGCTATTAACTCAATAGGTTACCTAGTAGGAATAGGGGTTTGAGTGCCCCTGTTTGCCAAAAAAACAGGCGGTCTACTCAAACCTTTTAGGTTCCATACCAAATTTGAGGGAGTGACTATGAGTTAACGTTGGAGTTACTCAGTCGCCGTCACTCTTGCTTGAGAAGTAGAGGTACCAGGCGGCGGAGGCCGGCTAGACCCCTTGATTCGCCAATGTTTGTTGGCTATTAACTCAAGAGGTACCCCCTGCATTTATCCCAAGTAATACAGGCGGTCATCTGACTCAGATGTCAACTGCTACCACTGGTTTGGTTAGTGATAGAGTTATCCTTGTCTCAAAAACGGCTACGTGGTTGCCCTTGGGGACAGTCGTATAGGTGCCGTGTAATTAGTTTATAGAACAATGTTCCACCCAAAAGGGAGCTGCTCTCTGCGACGAATTTCATCCGGAGGGATGCCGCCGGACGCCTGCTATGATGTTGGGACAGGTCGTATTAGTTTTGTAGATTTGATCAGTTGGCTTGGCGCCTGGTCTGATCATTCGGCCTGTGGCCTTGGTAAGTTCTTGGTGAACGTAGGTGCTAAGTAAAAGAAGGGTAGCCGCCTGTTAGGCACAGGGTCGACCAGGCCTTAATCTTTTTAGCTAAGTATTAGGGGGGTGGCTATGTGTTTGGAACCAGTCGGCCATCTTCTTATGGAGATTAGCCGACTATATGTCCAGACGACATGCCCCTATTGTGAGTAAAATACTCAATGGAGAGTAGCCGACTGTAAAGGTACAGACGGCATGCCCCTCTGAAGATAGTGAAAAACTCAATGGAGAGTAGCCGACTGTAAAGGTACAGACGACATGCCCCTCTTAAGTAAGAATAAAAATTAAACATGGAGAGTAGCCGACTATTTGTTAGTAGACGTGCCCCTCTTAGAACAAAATTGAATAGTAAGTGCAAACTTTAATTAAGTAGCTCTTGACTATTTACATCATTCAAAAGAAATATTTCTTAAGATTATCTACATTCCAAGTTCGAGGCAACGGTTGTCCGTCTGGTGTTTCCAGACGGTAGGTACCGTCCCTGACTTCCTCATAGATTCGGTAGGGTCCTTCCCAGTTGGGAGTTAGTTTTCCAAACTCATTAGCCCTACCAACTGCTTCCATTTTTCTAAGTACAAAGTCCCCTACTTTGAGTGGACGCCTGTGTACTTTTTTGTTGTATGATCTAGTCATTCTCAGGCGATAGATTTCATGGCGCAAGACAGCATTGCCCCTTTTTTCAGGAAGTGAGTCTAATGCCAGGCGCATGGCTTCCCAGTTTGCCTCTTCGTCATATAGCATTACTCGAAGAGTCGGCTCGTAGTGTTCTATTGGAAGAACAGCTTCCGCACCGTAAGTTAGGAGGAATGGAGTTTCTCCAGTCGCCCCTTTTTCAGTCGTCCTAATGGCCCAGAGAACATGTGGTAGTTCATCCGCCCATAGGCCGCCTGCTCGTTCAATCTTTTTCTTGAGACCGTCCGAGATGATTTTATTAAAGGCTTCTACCTGGCCGTTTGCTTGTGGACGGCCGACAGATGCAAAGTAGTTTGCAATTCCTTGGTCACCCAACCAGCTTTTGAGAACAGGCGTCTCAAATTGGGGACCATTATCAAAAACCATAGACATGGGAACCCCGAACCGAGTGATGACATTTTTCCAAATGAATGAAATTACATCTTTCGTCTTGATTCCCTTTACAGCCTCCGCCTCTACCCATTTAGTGAAGTAGTCAACGGCAACAAGTATGTACCTCCTTCCGCCTGTAGCAGGCGTATATGGACCTAGAATGTCCATGCCCCACTTAGCAAACGGTAGTGGGCTATGAATGGTAGTGAGGTCAGTAGCCGGACGGTGAATTAGTTTGCCAAACCTTTGGCACTTGTCACATTTTTTCACCATCTCCATTGCATCTGCTTCCAATGTAGGCCAAAAGTAGCCCTGCCGCCTTGCCCTTTGAGCAAGCGTCCTGCCGCCTATATGAGAAGCACAGTAACCAGAGTGAAGATCGTCTAGTATCTCTCGTCCCTTTTCTGGAGTAACACACTTTAAGAAGGGTTGAAGGTACCCCCTTTTGTGAAGTTCTCCCTTTATCATTTCAAAACAGGTGGCTCGTTTTTTCAGTGCTGCCGCCTGTTGAGGATCATCCGGCAGTGTACCGTTTGTCAGATATGCCCTGATTGAATCCATCCAGGTTGAGCTTCTGTCTAGGATTCTAATAGGGTTTTCCTCGATGCTTCTCTTCTCCATTACTTCCCAAAAAACAGTTCGAGGAGTATCAGAGGAGGCGGATGATGCTAATTTTGACAGTGCATCCGCCTGGTTGTTTTCTGATCTCGGCACTTGGATTAGATGGAAATCCTCAAGGGAGCCGACTGCATGTCGGACCGCCTGTAAATACTTAATCATGGCCGGATGGGTTGCTTCGTATTCGCCATTGTACTGACTCACTATCAATTGTGAATCGGAACAGGCGTCAATTTTTCTTGCCCCTGCCGCCTTGCACATGCGGATCCCGGCTAGTAAAGCTTCATATTCTGCCTCATTGTTTGAAGCCTGAAAACTGAAGCGTAGAGCATACTCGTACCCGTCGCCCTCTGGCGACTGACATATGACGCCTGCTCCACAACCATTTGAAGTAGAGCTTCCGTCCACATATACCTTCCATACTTGGTATGGAACTTGAGAGTCAGGAGGACGAGTCATCTCTACAATAAAGTCAGCAAAGGCTTGCCCCTTCACTGCTTTTCTAGGCTCGAAAGTAACTTCGAGGCTCTGTATTTCTATGGCCCATTTGATCATTCGGCCTGACGACTCCATGATGGTAAGGGGCCGCTTGATAGGTTGGTCTGTATACACGACGACTGCATGTGCCAAAAAGTAGGGCTTCAATTTTTTAACAGCCATGAAGAGTGCAAGACCAAATTTCTCCACTAGGGGATACCTCAACTCGGCATTTTTCAGTACGTGACTGACAAAGTAGACCGGGAACTGACAGCCGTCTCTTTCAGCAAGGAGAACAGCGCTTAACGCATGATCAAAGACGGCCAGGTACATGTAGAGTACTTCTTTGGGCAAAGGGCTGACCAGCCTCGGCAAGGAATGCAAGTGAACTTTCAATTTCTGGAAGGCGGCCTCAGCATCCGGCCCCCATTCAAACCTTGCCTTTTTCTTAATTGCCTGGAAAAAGTATAGGCATTTGTCACCTGATCGGCTTAGAAATCTTCCCAAGGCCGCCAGACAACCTGTTAACTTCTGAACCTCTCGGATGGTACGAGGCGACTGCATGTCAATGACCGCCTGCACCTTCTCAGGGTTCGCCTCTATTCCTCTCTGATTGATAAGGAATCCGAGAAATTTCCCAAACTCAACTCCAAATACACATTTCTTGGGATTGAGCATGACATGGTGCCACCTGAGTGTGGCGAAAGTTTCTCGGAGGTCCGACAGATGATCTTTCTGAAGTTTAGTCTTGACAATCATATCATCAATGTATGCCTCGACGTTTCTCCCAATCTGATCAAAGAACACAGTGTTTATCATTCGCTGGAAGGTAGCCGGGGCATTCTTAAGACCAAACGGCATGACCGTGTAACAGTATAACCCCTGATCAGTGACGAAGGCCGTCTTCTCCTGATCTTTCTTCCATAAAGGAATTTGATGGAAACCAGAGTAGGCGTCCATAAAGCTCATCAACGCATGGCCGGCTGTTGAGTCGACCAGATTATAAATTTTAGGCAGAGGGTAACTGTCTTTGGGGCACGCCTTGTTTAAGTCTGTGTAGTCTACACACATTCGCCAGGTGCCATTCGACTTTTTAACAAGCACCACATTTGCAACCCAGTCTGGGAAGTAACATTGCCGAATGAACCCTGCATCAAGTAATTTTTTCACTTCGGCGGCTGCCGCCTGACTTCTTTCTTCGCCATGGTTCCGTTTCTTCTGCCGTACCGGCTTCTTTTTTGGATCCACAGCCAGTTTATGTACCGCCAGATCAGGACTAATGCCTGGCATTTCATGGACTTCGAATGCAAAGATGTCCTTGTATTCTTACAATAGTTTGTGAAAGTCGTCACCAAGGTCTCTCAGAGCAGTCGTCCCAACTTTGACTGTTCGATCAGGATGTGAGTCGTCTAAGATCAGGTTCGTATGCTCACCAGCCGGCTGAGGGCGGAACTCATCCGACCGCTCTTCTGCCAATGATTGCTATTTTCTTTCTTTTCTTGCGGCCCCTGTCTGGGATGCCTTTCTCTTCTTGCCGCCTGCTTCTTGAACAGGCGCACTCTCCTTGACATTGTCAAGGTCTGTTTTTTCACCGCTTGACCCAGTGGCCATAACAGTGGGCTTGACATCCGAGAGATAGCACTCTCGGGCCATCCTCTGATCTCCCCTTAGGGAGCCGACTGTTCCATTATCCCTCTCAAACTTGAGCAACATAAGAGATGGGATTATAACAGCCTTGGAATTATTCAGGGTTGGTCGACCCAGAATCATGTTGTAGGCCGAGAGTTCTTTCACTACCAGGAACCGGACTACCATGTGTCGTCCTTCCCCTTTTTCGCCCAGGCGGATGGGTAAATCCACTCGTCCCAGTGGGTGGACGACTCCTCCTCCAAACCCTACTAAAGGGTGGGAGGCCGGATGTATGCAATCAGTCTGATATTTTAGTTTCGACAGACATTTGCTACTGATGAGATCTGAGGAGCTTCCGGTATCCATGAGGATTCGGCAAACTCTCTGGTTGGCCACTTTACATTCAATAACGATAGGGTCGTCATGCGGCCCTCTTACCCCTCCTAGATCTTCTTCAGTGATGACAATCTCAGGAAATGAATATTTGGACGGCCGTTCTTGGTGAACGGAATTTACATCTAACCGCTTGATATTGTCTTTGTTGCCCCTAATAGTGGGGCCGCCTCCTGAGAAGCCGCCTGCAATGGTGTAGACGACTGCATCATCTGTATCGGAGCTGTCGGCCTGTTGATTCTTTTTGGCTGACTGCTTTTTTGAGGAAGTGTTCCCCGTAGATTTCTTGACATACGTGTCAAGATCACCTTGCTCAGCCAGGCGGTCCAGATACCACATGAGACTGATGCAGTCATTGGTGTGATGACCAACATCATCATGATAAGCACAAAATTTATCTTGGTTCCGGTTGTTTGCAGAACCCTTCATGGGGACCGACTTCTCAATTGAGATCCGTCCCTTGATTTCTTTTAGGATAAACTGGTTATCCTTGTTAAACGCATACTTTGGGGAGTATGGTTTGAATTCTTTTTTCTTTTTCTGGGCCGACTGTTTAGAGGAATCAGCCGCCCAGACCTCTTTTCTCTTCTCATCTTTGTTTGACGACTGTTTCTGTCGTCCTTCTATTTTGTCGAACCTTTTCCCGTCCAACTGTTTTACCGTACAAAGATCAGTCGCCTGTATATAGGCTTCTGCTTCAATCAAGGCCTCTTGAAGAGTCGCCACCCTCTTTCGAACCAAATCAAATTTGAAGGTAGACCCGTCTTTGAGACCTCTGAAAAAGTCAGTATGGGCTACCTCATCCGGTAACCCTTGAATCTGTATTCTCATCAGGTTAAACCGCCTGATGTAAGAACGAAGCCCCTCCTTCTCGCCCTGCTGAATTGTTCCTAAATCAAGGGTCGTTTTCTTCGCAGGGATGTTCATGGCGAAGTTGGAGGTGAATAAGTAAGCAAGCGTCCTGAAGCTATTTACACAACCAGTCGGCAGGTTGCCGAACCATTGTTGTGTGATTCCTTTGAGAGTCGCTGGGAAACACTTGCACCAAGTGGGATCATCCAACCCTTGAAGGTACATCAGGTTTGTGAATGCCATCAGATGGTCTTCTGGGTTAGTAGTGCCGTCATAGGCGCCTACTAATACATTTTTCACTTTGGCCGGCTGAGCGGCTTCAGTAATTTCCTTGGAGAAGGCCGACGGCTGTTCACCAAGTCTAAGCAACCGTAGCTGCCAGTCCATAGGTTGGACGTTTTTTGCTGCAGGTCCACCAAACGGAGGTGGCTGCAAAAAATACTGTTGTTGCGGCACAAATGGTAAGTTTGGTACCGCCTGGTCGCTATGAAAGCCGGACTGACGGGAGGTGCCGCCTGACTGACTCTCATGATACGACTGAGTATGCCTCATCGAGGCATTTCGCAGACTATCTTGAAAGTTTGAAGTAGAGGCCGACTCTGACAATCGGGCACTCTTCTTCTGCTCTAGCAGTAGCCGAGCGTCTGTGAATGTTTGCTTCGACCCGTCCGCCTGAATATGACGAACATGTTTCCTATTTCCTGTAGGAAAACGGAATTTTGTGAAATCAAGGGCAGGTGGCTCCCGCTTCCTAGATTTAGGATGAGGAGTCGCCTCTCGCCCTTGAACTGGCTTCCTCTTCAGTGAAGTGGAGGGTTTCTTAGCCGACTGCTCCTTCACTGGAGCAGGCGGCTTCTTGTTGATCAACTCTTGAATCTCTCCTTTGAAGTCCCTCATGAAGGTCATGAGTTCGTTCCTTGTGATGGGAGCAGACCCATCAGTCGGCTGTTGCCAAACAGGCGGTGCGCCTGCTGGCTCACTTCCAGTTTGAAGATGTTCCCGTTCCCTCCTTCCGGTATGACGGGTACGTCGGGCCCTTAGGGTCCCGTCTGAAGCTGTGTGAGCTTCAACTTCAAATTCACTCTCGGTATCATGGTCCGACTGAACTTGAGGGTCGTCTAGGGGACGCCTCTCTTCAAGAGTCGGTACAGACTTGGATGCCATCTCAGAAGTACTCTCCCCACAGACGGCGCCAAATGTTTCGGGGTTTTCTGATGTCCTGCGGGAGAGTTACAATTCCGAGACTGGAACCGGACGCCTGTACCTGCAAAATAACGGAGACTCCTGATGGTGGGAGCTCCGCCTCCAACGGTCAAGTTAGTACTTGATTAAGGAGTAATTAATGCGGAAATTAAAGTGATTGGGTCTCTCTAGGTGAGAGTGTTTAATGTAGGTAATCTGCTTTGTTAGCGAGATCAGCCGGTTATTACTGTGTGTAATTAATGTGTTTTTTTTTCGTAATCCCCCTTAATGAGGATTAAGGGAGGTATTTATAACCTTGGGAAACGTGCCCATCTTAGGTTTAGGTTAACCTAGGGCCGATTGGGCTTCCCTCGGAAGTTGGGCCTAGGTGGCCGGTTTCTCCATTAGGCATGGAGTATGCCACATGTCATGACATAACAGGTCCAAGGTGGACGAATAAGCGCGTGCCACGTGGCAAGCCCTGACAGTTCCAAATGGGGGACACTTGGCAGGACCTGATTGGCCCACGTGGCGCATTCCGATTGGTAGGAGCAAAATCCCCTAATCAGATTTCATTAATTCAAGTCTACCGCGAACATTTATGATAACAAATAATGATTATATATATGGTCCCAAAAGGCATTATATGACCCCAAGATGTATCCCATTGAATTTCAAAACTTTTCGACGCCAGGCCGTGAAACCTCCACAATTTCTCAAAAAACGCGTGGATACCAGTCTACAATTTTGAAATTTTTTGACTTTTTTTTGCCCGGAAATAAAAACTGGCGAAATTTTTATCATTGTTCCTAATATCCTCCGGGAGTCCAATTGTGTGAGTCGAACCATTCAATTTGCCTTTAAACGACCTATTTACGGGTTTACAACTTGCACCGATTTCATTAACTCAAGCTTACCATGAACATTTATAAAAACATATAATGATCATATATGGTTCTAGACCACATTAAATGACCCCAATATGTATTTCCTAGAATTTCAAGACTTTTCGACACCGGCCCCCGAATCCTCCAAAATTTCTCAAAAAACGTGGATATTAGCCTTTAATTTCGAAATTTTTGAATTTTTTTCGCCAGGAAATAAAAATTGCCGAAATGTTTACTATAGTTCCTAATACCGTCCGGGAGTCCCATTGGATGAGTGGAACCATCCAATTTGCCTTTAAACGACCAATTTATCGGTTTTACAACTTGCACCGATTTCATTAACTCAAGCCTACCACGAACATTTATGACAATAAATAATTATAATATATGTTTCCAAATAGCATTATATGATCCTGAGATGTATCCCCTATATTTTCAAGACTTTTTCGACACCGGGCCCCGAAACCTCCAAAATTTCTCAAAAAGCGTGGATATTAGTCTTTAATTTTGGAATTTTTTTGACATTTTTTTGCCCGGAAATAAAAACTGGCGAAATGTTCACCATGGTTCCTAATATCCTCCGGGAGTCCAATTGGGTGTGTGGAACCATTCAATTTTCTTTTTAACGGTTAATTTACCAGTTTACAACTTGTATTGATTTACCGGTTTACAACGGCCAATTTAATTAGCCTGCACTGAACCCGACTTGAATCGAAATTGACCCAAACCTGTTTTAACCTATCAAAACTCGAATTTTACCCGACTTTTTACTAACATGACCTAAATTGAACCGACCTGTTCTTAACCCGACCCGAATTTAACCCAACCTGTTACAAACCGGACCTGAAATCAACTCGACTTGTTATTGACCTGACCCAAATTCAACCCGACTTGTTATTGACTTGATCCGAATTTTATCATACATATCACTTACCGAACCCAAAAATTCAACCCGATCTGTTACTAACCTGACTCAAAAATAACATGACTTGTTATTAACCCGACCTAAATTCAACCCAAATTAATCCTTAGTCGATTTCAAATCACCTTAAATGCAATTTAGATCACCTTATTATTGTTGATCAAAGCATTATGTCTTGGGAGACCAAGTTAGTCCAGGCCAGCAAAAGAAAGGAGCATCATCATTAAATTTAAGAGTTAAATATATTATATATTTGTTGTATGGTCAAAAGAGATAATTACCTTCCTAAATTATAGACTATAGTTCCCTAGTATATTGCCATATATATTAAAGTCAAAGGAAATAATTAACTTGATAAAAATGATAATTATCTATTTATAATTAGTTGAACCCGAATATGACCTGACTTGGAAATGACCCGACCTGATTGTAACCTGCAAATTATTGACTTGAACATAACCCGACTTGAATCCGAGAATGACCTAACTTGGAAATGACCAACCTGATTTTAAACCGCAAATTATTGACTTGAACCGAACCCGACTTGAACCCGAGAATGACCCGACTTGAAAATAACTCGGCCTGATTATAATCCGCAAATTATTGACTTGAACTTAACCAGACTCAAACACGAGAATGTCCCGACCTGATTCTAACCGCAAATTATTGACTTGAACCGAACCCGACTCGAACCCGAGAATTATCCTATCCCGTTTTAAACTCGAATTAAACACGACCCATTGTTCACCTGACCTGACCTAAACCCGACCCAAACCTGATAAGAAGTATTACCCGACGTGACCCTACTCAAGCATGACCCAACCCAAACCCGACCCGCATAGGTTATGGAATTAATCTGAATTTACCCGACTCACTCTTACCCGACCCGTTTACCTGAATTGACAGCTCTATGTACAAGGATGATGGTGTTTTCAATTTAATTTTGTTTTGTAAACTTTCTTAAATCACACTTTTATAAGTTCTCATCCAACTACAAACCTACCATTACAATAAGAAAAAACATTGTGTCTATAATTAGCAATAAGAACCTTAATATATAAGATGTATACAATTAATGTTTACCAGTGCAATACATCTTGATCTTTATCTTCTACAATGTCACGACATATAATGCTAAAACTTTGCCTCAATGAGATTGTCAGTTTATGTTATATCCTGAGTTTGTATTTAAAACTCATTTCATTAATTGTAAGACTACTTTACTTCGTTATTACATAAAATCATATGTCTACTGTGTATAGTTGATCAAATACATCATGACACCATACAATTTTAGCTAGATAGGTCACTTCTAGTGTTTGATATTGTTTTATCTTGGTGTAGGGAAAATACGTAATACTGCTTTGTTGTTTGCTTGATCATAGCAGGAACTACAGAGGAAGTATACCTGTATGTGTTTACTTGGACAACAAAATTTTAGCTAGATAGGTCACTTCTAGTGTTTGATATTGTTTTATCTTGGTGTAGGGAAAATACGTAATACTGCTTTGTTGTTTGCTTGATCATAGCAGGAACTACAGAGGAAGTATACCTGTATGTGTTTACTTGGACAACAAAATTTCAAAATTCTCGAGAATGATGACAAAATTATTCAAAGGCCGAATCATAACAAGATTGCAAAAAAGACCAGCACGATGAGAAGGGATTCTTTTGCCTGTTGCCTGAGCACGTATTGTCCATTGGATAACATTAGCGTAGCTCTTAAGGTCGTCAAGGATACTATTTGCATAACAGCCCACGTCCCACGACACAACCTTAAAGCATTGTTTTAATCTCAATACCAAACTATTTTAGTGGTCTTCCAAAAAAATTGTTGCAAAGCACGGGCACTAAACTATTTAGGGTCACATTAAGTCCATATCTACTTCAGAAGGTAAAATAATAAAGATTGCACACTCCATACAACTGGTTCATATTTGAAGGTGACAATTTCAAAATCCACTACTACCAAAACTCAGTACAAGTACTTTAACCGAAAAGACTAAAGTTGAATTTCTGAAGTGCCGTAAATGTAACCAAATATAAAATAGAAAAAACGCTAGGGAAGAGACCTCTGCAACACAAATACTTCTTGAATCTAATTCAACCTCTGGGCAGCTTCCTTGGCAAGGACTCTCTCCCTTGCCTTCATCTTGGCCTGGGATTTGGAACCCATGATACCGCCTCCCCACTTCTTCCTGTGCTCCTCGTACTTGTCATTGAAGTTGGCCTGTCAAGGACAAGAGAATACACATTGTGAGGCTCTTTTCATCAAATTAAAGAAAAGATATACAAGAATTAAGATGCAATCAAGCTCAATCCATTGGCGTGATCAAATTAGATCGAGAACAAGAACAAAATTATCACCTTGACAGCCTCAACAATCCTGCTGAACTCCATCTTGTCCTCATTCTTCACAGAAGTCAAACAAAGAGCAGCTGCGGTCTTCTTGTGGACAACCTGCACAAGATACAAGTTCAATAGAAGTATTAGTGCCAGGTTAATCAAATTAAAAAAAAAAAAAAACAAAGCAAAGTAAGCTAGCTTAACAGATAAATTACCGTTCCAAGACGAGCCTTTCCCTTGACAATGCAGTATGGAACCTCCATCTTACGGCACAAGGCAGGAAGCCATACAACAAGCTCAATAGGGTCAACATCATGGGCAATGACAACAAGCTGAGCCTTACCCTGCAGCATCATTTTGAAGTTTGAAATACAAGTCAGTGACACACTACAGCACTTTTCTTCATTGATCAGTCAAAACAAATACAAAAACAATTACAACGATGTCATTTATCTAGATATATTACCTGCTCAATAAGGTATGTGATGTGGTTAAGACCATACTTCACAACAACAGGTTTCTTGCTCTCGGGCTTCTTTCCCTCAGCTTCTGCCTGTGCAGCTTTCAAAAGTCTTTCCTTCTTAGCTGCTCTGTCCTCAGGTCTGTATTTGAGGAGCAACTTGAAAAGGTTTGATGCTGCAAGAGAGAATTATCAGTCAAGCACCAGTTTTACTATGAAAACCCTTCAAACTTAAATACATATCATCATCAAATAATCCATCAGCTATTATGTTGCAACACTATTAACAATGCTTAGTAAAGAACTATAGCTTGCATGATAATAGTTAAAGTAAGAAAATTACCAAGGTTCTTGTCAAGAGCCTTGGTGAATTGGTTGATAGCTGGGGGAACCTTCAAACGTTGCTTCAAGATCCTTCGCTTCCTCTGAAGTTGAACAACCTTGGGCCATTTGATAAACCTGGTGAGATCCTTCTTTGGTGGAAGAGCACCACCGATTCCGAATTGCTTGGGTCGCTTCTCAAACAAAGGGTTAGTAGTCTTCTCCTGTAATAAATATTCATATTAGATAACTAGACAATCACAAAGATTGCACACTCATCTCAATAGCTCTATGGTCCTAATCTATGTCCAACAATATTTCCTCTAGATAAATGACCATTAAGCCAACATAGCTATACTACAGTACACAAACCAACAATGTCTTATCGAGGATTTAAAATCCAAAACAAAACTACAAATTTATGTCAATATTTGTATCAACAAGGTGAAAAAGGATCAAATTCAGACCTCTATGCAAATAAATAATAAACAAAATATATTGATAACAATATATGAACATAAAACAAGTATCAGCCGATATTAGTGAGAGATCAAACTTACAGGCTTCTTCTTTCCAAGAGTCTTTACGGCACCTTTTTTCGGGGCCTGTTAGGCGAACAAACAGTAGAATTTATTAGGCAATCATAAACTCAAACAATAGCTATAACAAATATTCACAAAAATAACCAAATTCAATTCACAAACACAACAGCATTACAAACACGAGACAAAAATGCAAAGAAATTTGACCTAGAATTGTTTCTAATTGTTATACCATACCACAAACATCCAAACTATCCAAATTAATCATGAAATCAATATTTACACAAAGCAAAATCAAATATTCAAAACGTAAATTCTCTCTCTCCTCATTCACAATAATCAACGCAGCAAATACACCTTACAAATTCGTTCTGATAACAATTGAAATCAAAAACCTCAAAGGCCAACAAATTAAGCTAACAATCGGCATTAAAATGCAAAAATCAACTTCTCATCAGATGAAAAATACAAAAAGGACAAAAATTAATGCTGATTTTGATCGATTAAAATACAGAAAACTCACACTAGAGTAGAAATTACTAACAATCACTTCACATTTCGAGCAACAAATAATCAAGCAAATTAAACCAGAAACAAGTCGATAAAATCAGATTCATACTCAATAAATTGAAGAAAAACTAGGAATTTTATCGATGATTGAAAAGAGAGAGAGTGAGAGGAGTACCATTGCGATGAATGTCGACGGCGGAAGAGAGGGGAAATGAAATCCTGAAGAAGCAACAGCCGAAATGACGAGAAAATAAGAATAGGGTTGAGTTAGGGTTTTATACTTCTGCTTCTTTATTTACCAATCTTGGACTTCTAGGGTTTACACGAGTTCCTTCTTTGGGCTTTATTCTTTCTTTTGTCATGGCCTTAATTAACGGCCCATTGTTTTTTTATACTGTCTTCTTAATTTGGTAGGCTAATCACTTGGATAATCTGAATCCGACTAAATAGATCGTTCAAATATTTTGTGGTTTTAGTTCATATATTTCGTGATTACTGTTCAAAAATTGATATTGTTATTTTTTAAACTAAGAAGCATTTATTTTATAAGTTCAAATGTTTTGTGTTTTTAGTTCATATAATTCGTGATTACTGTTCAAATATATTGTGGTTTTAGTTCATATAATTTGTGATCAATGTTCAAATATTTTGTGGTTTTAGTTCATATAATTTGTTATTACTGTTCAAATGTTTTATGGTTTTATTTCATATAATTTGTAATTCCTGTTCAAATTTTGATATTGTTATTTTTTAATCCAAGAAGCATTTGTTTTATTACAACAACCAATCTGAACTTCAACCCGAATCCACCACCCAACACCAATCCAAGAAGCTGAGAATCAAGCTCAAAAAGAGGCTGAGAATCAAGCTAAAAAGAAATGTCAAAAGGAGACTGAAAATCAAGCTAAAAAGGAAGCTCAAAAGAAGGCTAAGAAAGAGTTTGAAAAGAAGAAAGTTCTGAAGAAGCAAGAAAATGTTAAGAAGAAGAGAGAGGAAGTTCAGAAGAGTGAAATTAAGGAGAAAAAAAAAGAAAAAGAAGAGATAATGTTGATGATTTCTTTGATCTAGACAATGTTGTGGATCTAAATTATGATCGAAAAAAAAAGTAAAAAAATAATCAGATTAAATAGGGAAGAGTGATCTTATAAAGAAGGAAAGAAAAAAAAAGTTAAGATGGCGGAATTTGAAGAATAAGGTGAAGTTGTGTTTAATTAAGAGAAGAATGTGTTTAATGCCTGGTCCACATAGGATAGGTGGACCAGGGTCTATGTAATAATTTGTATTTATTAGTATATCTCATAAATGGGGCCTACGTCTAAATAAAAGAATCGGGTGTGTATGTTATATATATAAGTCGGATCGGACTCGGACCTCTCATCAAGCGGATTGAGATTTAGATTAAGCCTCATCTTACCTGAATCTGATTCATTGTCATTCTTATCAATCACAAAAAAAGATGGAAATTTTGTGATACATCAATGGCCCGGTCTGCTAGTCTGATCTGACCCGCCAGCCTGTAAATAGCGTAGGTTTGGGCGTAAAAAATTATGCAAATATCTGACATGACACACTTATTTATCACCTCTACCTTCTTTCACTGTAAATAACCAGTATGAACAAAGGTGTTACAACTTTACACCTACACAAACAACCAAATTGAACAACGTTTGATAAGCCAATGGAAGATTTTTGAAATATTAAAGGAACTTCGATATTTTCGAAAATGTCGTGTTGAACAAACTCGTTCTCTACAACTTTAATGACCTGTTGGTATGCCTGTAATAATTCCAACCAATATTTTATCACTTTGGGAAAGGCCTTCTGCATCCACTCAAGATTCGAAAAAAATATATATTAAAAATGATCTAAAAGCGTGTATATACCCTTATATTTTAAAGAATCTTCAACTTTCTCAATCTAAAAAAAAAAAAAGAGAGAGATTAAAGTTATTCCCATGGACCTTGCGATGTCACCTAGGTGGTTGAAATTATTTACTAATTACTATATCTCTTGACAATTAAGTGTATTACAAATTCACCTCTTTCATTGAGTCTAGGCCATTGTATGACTAACTAATGGGTATACATGGTTCCAAGCAAGTGAACAACATGTGTATGACCAGGTGTTGAATCTAAATTATCGCAAATGGTACGGAAATCTAGATCATTGCCTAAACATTGGGCATTGCATTTGCTTTTTATGTAGTAGTGGGATAACATTTTTAGATTCGACAAGGTTAGATATCAAGGTGCTTCACATGCTTAATTTTCAACGGACCTCGTAGCTCGTAAATATGGCTATTAGGTGTCAAAACCATCTAATTAAAGTCTTAGTGGCTTTGCTCCTCTCAAAATCTAATGTATAAATTTAATTGGTTAAATGGCTACTTAGCTGCTAAATGATGTACAAAAATTTTGAAGCTTCTAGTTATGTTCTTAAATCACATTTTAAAAGTTCTCATTTAATTGTTAACTTACGACATAAAAAGAACAAAACTATTGTATGTCTATAATTCCTTCAATAATAAAATAAAAAAAAATACCACATGCCTATAATCTACAAATAACACAACCTCTAGTAAGTTAATTCGTGTACAACCTCGAGTTTAAAAGTGTGATACTACTATACTAGCATACTAACTAGTTGGGTGGATAATAAGACACTAGAGTTGTATTTGATAGGGAAAATAGCCCAGTTTTCGCATCATCGGGCATGTCAAGCTGAAGCAAAAGATGCTCTAATGGTAATATAAAGAATGAATTTAGAAGGAGAGGATGTTGTTATTCTCACGGATTCCTTGGAGCTAACCCAGGTCTTCAAAGACGAGCACAAAGCAAGGAGGGAGATTAAGCAAATTGTGAAGGAGACACAGCAACATTCTCAAGTTTTTAAGAGTTTTGAAATTAGGAAAGTAAGTAGAAATAGAGTATGAAGCATTGAAGCCCATAAACTTGCTGTTGCTGCAAGAAGAGACATTTAATTTTTTTTTTTTTTGGTTCTCCTGTTTAATTGCTTGTCAAAAATAAAAATAAAAATATCAAATTATCTTCTATATTGTCAATTAAAGTTTTGCCTGGTAGAGTATGTTACTTCATCTTATATCTTTGGTTTGTGTTTAAACTCATTTTTTGAATATTAAAACTAGTTATTAGTACATAATATGAAGTTATAAAATTGCGTGTGTGATATTGCTTAAGAAAGTCTAGCTAAACCGAGCAATGTAATCTATTGTGATTGGTTGAACATGTGTGATATTGCTTATTAAACATTTTTTTAAAAAAATTTATTTTACCAATTAGTTGTGTGGTTGATCATTTTTTTTGCTTGACAAGTTGTATGGTTGATCATTTAAACCTCTGTGAAATTGGACTATCTTTTTGTCTAAATAGACAATTTTGTTTGAACTTTGACTAGTCTCAAACCTTACTTGTAAAACACATAAAACACAATTAAGGTTTTACATTTTATCAAACAAAACCAAAATACAATAAAGATTAAATTTAGCAATTTTATCATCATCCTATTCATCTACTTAGTAAATTTTTTTATTTTTGCTGTAAAGGAGGACAAGTCCAAAGAAAATAAAAACACAAACTTACACCACCAGCCGTGGCAAAGCCACCCCAACCAAGTCCTCCCAGAGAAGGTTGTTTATTTTGATTGGAGGATCCTCGAAATAAACCACCATTTCTTGAAGTCCTACCCCAACATTAGCAATTCTATCAGCTACCCTATTACCTTCCCAGAAACAATGAACAATAACAAAAGACTCGAAAGAACTACTAAGACGGATACAATTATTGATAATGTGTACGAATTCTCCAACTTGATAACTAGCATCTCTGATTGCTTCAACACAGACTTGGTTATCCATTTGCACCATCAGCTTAGATATGCCTCGTTGCTTGGCCATGAGTAGCCCCTGCTCCAACGCTAAATACTCAGCTCTAGTAGCATTGCATACTCCATAGTTTGCAGCAAAAGCTTGAATAAAATTCCCATCTGTTTCTCTAATAATGCCACCCCCACCAGCCAAACCCGGGGCACCCTTGGCAGCCCCATCGGTGTTGAGAGCACACCATCCAACAGGTGGATTCTTCCACGAAATGAACACCTAGATTTGTTCTATAGCTATGTATTAATCCAATATACTACCTTCAAATTTTTATTTTATTTTTATTTTTTTTTCAGTTGTAACTTTGGGGTATTATTTGAGAGATATAAATATTTCAAGGTTGCAACTAAATAAAAATTATATACTACTTCGTATTTTTTTTTAAAGAAAACTCTAATTAGACGCGGCAAAATTGCATGAAAAATCAAAAGTTAGTTCAATTTCTTCTAGATAATCAATTTTCCCAAATTCAGTCAACTACCTTTTCTCCCAGAATAATTACACCCAAATCTCACAACTACCCCAAAAAAATCAAAATTAAATTTCATCATTGAAAAAAAAAAAATAAAAAAAATCAAGACTACCCCTTTACGCACAATGATGATGCTAGTCAACTGCTCCGGTTGCCGGACCCCACTACAGCTACCGCCCGGCGCCCGATCCATCCAATGCGTCGTTTGCCGAACCATTACCCAAATCGCTGATCCACGCGCCGTCGGCCCACCTCCATCCCATCACGCTGGGCCACCTGCTCCTTCACCACACTCTCACGCGCCTCCTCCTCCCTCACCGTACTCTCACGCGCCACCGGGCCCTCCTCCATCGCCGCACGGTCGGAAAAAGGCTGTTATTTGTGGGATTTCTTATAAATTCTCCAGGCATGAGCTTAAAGGGTGTATTAATGATGCTAAGTGTATGCGTTATTTGCTCATTAATAAGTTTCAGTTTCCCTCTGAATCCATCATCATGCTTACTGGTAATTTCTTAATCTTACCTTTTCTGTTGTTCTTTTATTTATTAATGTTTGATTATTTATTTGGGATTTGATTTGATGATTTGTTTGATCAATTTAATTTAATTGATTGCAAATTGTGCATTAAGAAGAAATTTTGCTGCATTATGACCTAGGGTACCAATTTCTTGGACAGATGGTTCAAATTTGGTTGCATGTGTTTAATTATACTAGTAGTTTCTTTTGATATGATGCTTAAATGATGAAAGATTATATCTTGCTTGTTGTTGGGATTGTTTCTCGGATTTCGTGAATGATCAAGCTATGTGAGGGTTGGAATGATTATCATGGAGTGTAATTTGTGTGTGGAAAAGGAAAGATGAACCCTAACAAGGTAATCACAACAAAACCAACCTAGTGATCGTATTTAGCGGTATTGTATTAGAGCTAAACAATTTTGCTATGTCAAATATAGAACGACTGATCTTGGAAATGGTTTTCCTCATTATTGTAGTAAGAATTTTGGGTTTGTTTGTTGACACTAGTTTTAGTCGTGTTAAGATGATGTTTATTTTGTGTGATTGTGTCCATTGATCATTGATTCCCCAATATATTTGCCGTTATGCTTTGTATGGTCTCCTGAAAATGATTTATGAGATTGAAAGTGGCCAAATAGAATAACTAAAGGTTGATTGAGACCTGGTGCCATTTGTGAGTCATGATGTCTATTAGGGAGTTTTGACGAATCTCGGTGTTTCTTTGAATCCAGTAATGCTTAGCTCCATGTTTTTTATTGACGTTCCATATCCTACTTTTTGAAAGGTTCCCTCCTTTTTTTACATCTTTTCTGTCTGTCAAGTAGTAACCAATATTTGTGTCTGCATATGATATGAAAGTACTATATTAAAGGCATACCAACGAGGCTTTCCTAAACTTATATGTGACTGATTGTTCATCATTAATATTTCAGTGACTGCTCATAGATTAATGGCCTCTTATATTTGCATTTTTTTTTGGAGTAGCTGCCCTGTTGCCCTGTCATAGTTTGCCGGCTTTTGACGTGTTACTTTATATTTTTTTCTAGTGTATCTTTTGTACATGACATGGGCTCCATGTTTTGGGTGTTAGAGGTCTTCTCTAGATTAACCCAACTCGAAAAACCTTTCTAGTCTTGTATGCCCTTTGTTTCAATTGGATATTAAGATGTGGACTATAGTTTCTTAAGCCTTGAATAATCATTATAGATTAGGCGTAATTACATTTCAAATAAAGAAAATTCTCCCTGTCAAAATTGGCTTCACATATTTAGAACTTTGCTTCAATTAAAAAACCAGATACTGAAGGGATAAAACCCTAGTTATCCTGCTGAACTTACAATTAGTAATTGGGATACCCTTATTTTAAAGTTTTAAAGTCTTAAAGTTGAATATCTTCATCTAGTGAAGTGAGATGGGTGTGAGCCGTGTGACTGTGTGAACAAGACATCTCATGTACCATCTGAGATATGTTTCTGCACCTTTGCAACCATTACTAATTTACCATAACTGTGACTGTTGTCAAAATGTTGTTCCATGATTACAGTATCTGATACTTTTTTCTTGTGGTTGTAAGGCTTTCAGTTATAGTGCGTGTGAGAGCCAATTTCTATGCTCTTAATTGCAAAATTTCATGTACATTAGCATTGTGGAAGTTGAGTGAAATTAATAAAACATAAATATTTTAAATGGCGGTTCTGTGTGAAGATAAGCTTCATTGATAGTAAATTCTAAATTGTTAATGCATTATATTGTTACTTAGATTGTCATTGTGAATATTAATTTTATTTTGTGAACAACGAAATGCAGAAGAAGAAACTGATCCATACAAAACTCCTACCAAACAAAATTTGAGAATGGCATTGTTTTGGCTTGTAAACGGCTGTCAGCCTGGGGACTCTCTAGTTTTCCACTATTCTGGCCACGGTTCACGACAGAGGAATTATAATGGGGATGAAGTGGATGGATATGATGAAACTCTATGCCCCTTAGATTTTGAAACACAGGGGATGATTGTTGATGATGAAATAAATGCAGCTATCGTCAGACCTCTTCCTCGTGGGGTGAAGCTTCATGCAATCATAGATGCCTGTCATAGTGGCACTGTACTGGATTTACCATTTCTTTGTAGAATGAGCAGGTTGGTTTGTCGGAAGTGTTAATTCTTGGTCATGCTACTTGCATGTTCTTCAGTTTGCTGGTTTTCTTTCCCCTCTTTGATACCCTTTATTTTTGTATTTTAGTTTGCCAAAAAGTGTAAAATCATGAAATAGCCATTTATTAGCTATTGTGTTGTATGGCACTAATTATACCTTTTTCTTAAAATTCCGGTTTAAAGTTAACCCAAATAAACTAATCATCCTTTAAACCCGCCACCCTTCTCCATCATCCAACCACCCCTTCTCTGTCCTCCCCAAAGCAACCATCTCCCCCAAGCGTCCAAGCCCCCTTTTCTGTCAACCAATCCCAAAACAAATCAGTAAAGCCATTTTTGCTCCTATTGCTTTTACTAGAAGCGGATAAAAGGTTCCATTTCTTAAGGAATTGTGCAATTATGCATTGCAAGTCTTGTTTTTATTCCAGGGAGCTCTCTGATGGAAAAACAAGAATATTCTTGACTAGAAGCAACTATAGAGACTGAGGGGCCTTTGCTCACCCCAGTGATTATGCATTGGTGAATCATTAGGTTTTAATGTTTTATTCTTACGGTGCTGTTTTGTCAGTGATAGCACCTTAAATTTAATAAAAGACCGAAAATCAGTAGACATTATATTAGCTTGAATTCCTGAGTATCACTGATCTTTTAAATCTAATAGTTCATTGATATTAATATCAAGAGATGGGCAGGAGGGGGTGGCAAGAGTGATGAAGCCAAAGGGAGGTGGTCTGGAGGTGCTGCAGCGGTTGTGAGTATACGGAGGTAGTTTTTGGTAGTTCTAAGTGGCTAGAAGGGCGGTGGCTATGTCAGGCGGGGACATTGGAGGGAGGAGGGGCGGGTCAAAACTATTAAATTTAATCATGGTTAACTATTTACTCTGTAACATGTTTATTGTTCTTGTGCATTGTTCTCTATACACCCTCAGCCATATACTGCAAATGTCTAATATAACACCTTTAAGTATATGATGTAGGAGTGGACAGTATTTTTGGGAGGATCATCGTCCTCGATCAGGCGTATGGAAAGGATCCAACGGTGGAGAGGTTATATCGATTAGTGGTTGCGATGATGATCAAACCTCAGCCGATACAGCTGTAAGTTCCTGCCTCTTGCGTTATGCATTGTTCTTTGCTGTCGTATATAGCTGTATTGATTGGTTGACAAACAGGGAATTGATTTTGTAAAGGTCTTTGTTTGGTCAGGCTTTATCACAGGTCACTTCGACTGGAGCTATGACTTACTGTTTCATCAAAGCCATTGAGAATGGACAAGCTAGCACATATGGGAGCATGTTAAAATCTATGCGGGCAACCATACGCAAAGATGGTAATAGCTCGGGAGGAGCTCTCGGAGGTGGTGTTGTTACATCTCTTCTGACCATGCTAGTCTCTGGAGGAAGTGTCTCTGGGGGGTTGACACAGGTGAGTTTTTTTGTAATGTATTGTTATTTTTTCTTTTTCGTTTTATAATTTTAGAAATAATTTTTACCCTGTCTATTCCCACTTATATAAGGTGTACACATTAGTTAGCCAATAATGAACACGAACCTTAGTAGTGTTCTTGTGGTATACTAAATGCAATAATGAAGAATCAGTGTAGTTGATTTCAGTAAGTAGTTGTAGAGCTTGATATTCCTTGATTGTTTTTATTGCTTTTTGTTGAAACTTAATGCCGTATCTTGTAATTTTGTTGATAATGCATGCTCAATTATCCAATTATTTTAAAGCTTTGTTAGGATTTATGTCATGACCTTTTTTTGATTTCTTCCAATGGATGACAAACCATGTTTTCTGGGAGTTTAATGTTACCAAAAAGGCGCCATTTCTTCAGTGGCATGCTGTCCTGAGATCTTTGCTTCCTTAAAATAGCATTGCTTAAATGTTATAGGAGGGTAGATGTTTCATGAGAGAATTAGCAAGAAACAAGTAAGCTGTCAATGTAAGTGGCAGAGTGGGCTTAAGTCAACCATACGTAACCCTTAAGTAAATTTTAACAATACCTGATGTATCATAGGGAATTTTCAAGTAGTCAAAAAACTAGTGTGAACATCTTCTGTGGAAACTGAAACTTATTTCGATTGGTCATCAACTCATCATAGCTAGCTAAATAGCGTAAGGAGCCTGGAACTATTATGGATGACATCAATTCAGCATTATACTCCTCAACTTTCAGTGATGTCCTTAAAACAGCTATTTTATAGAACGTTTTTCCAATTTGAGCTCTAAACGTAAACTATTGACAAAAATGGTTGCGTGGCAAAACTATTTACCAAACTAAGCTTCCAGGGTAAATCGCTGTCTCGGACAGCGTTTTACCCCTGGTTTTTTTTTTTTAAAAAAATTCAACTGGTAAACGCTGTCCCAGACAGCGTTTTACCTTCTGTATTTTTTTAAATTCAGTAGGGCATAAAACGCTGTCTCGGACAGCGTTTTATCCTTGGGTTTTTTTTAAAAAAAATTCAATGGGTAAAACGCTGTCCGAGACAGCGTTTTATGCCCTGTTTTTTTTTTTTAAATGAAACGCTGTCCGGGACAGCGTTTCATGGCCATATATCAGCATGTTCACTTCAGCAGAATGCGCAAGAACTCAACCTCAACCTCAACGCTTTCCCTCCTCCCTCTCACACTAAACCACGACCGTACTCAAACACCCGCATTGCCGCCGCCGCCCACCCTTGCGCCACCGCTGCTGCCGCCACCTTGCTGCTGCCCTCCTCCCTCTCACACTCACTCACTCAATTTCGTGGTTAGCCCTAAACTGAATTTAGTGTAATTGCATAGTTATTGTGGTTAATTATTGTGAATTGTATGTAATTGCTCTTACTTGTTGTTAATTCATGTCAATTGCATGTAATTGTTGCTAATTATTAATGAAAATGTGGTACATTGTTGATAATTATTGATGGTGATGTGGTACATTGTTATTGAAATTGTTCATGACATTGGTGAAGTTGATGATGGTGAAAATGTTGAAGTTGTTAATGGTTGAAATTGGTGAGAAGAGATGAAATTGTTGAAATTATTGAAATAGTTTAGGTTGAAATTGTTGAAATAATTCAAATTGTTCATGAAATTGTTGAAATTGGTGAAGTTGTTGAAAGTGAAGTTGTTATAGGTGAGAAGAGTCTTATTTCAGTGTTGATAATTTACCTCGCTCTAGATTTCGATAATCCTAAAATGTGTTTTGGTTATGTAGAATATGGCGTCACAAAATGTAGTTTTGTTATGCCGGTGGGGAGGAGAAATTCTGTTTGATGGACCCCGGGTCGAGTATAGTGGGGGAAATATGGAACCACTAACACTAGAACCGAACATGACTATGAATGATTTGATGAATGAGGTTCATAGTAGTATTGGTTCAGACCCGATGACCGTTGACGTACACATTAAAATGAGGTTTGAGACCGGCAATGGGGTTCAAGTGTTACCGGTTTCTACGAATAAGCATGTGACAGCTCTCATGCTTGAAGATATTGTGAATAACGAACTTTCTGTGTATGATGTGTACACAAATGATGAGGCCGATAGCGGAGAGGAGGAAGATGGACTTCAGAACATGGATGTAGAACCTGCTCGGATGGAAGTGGGCGAGCCCCTGGTTAGAACTCCCATTCCCTGGTTGCATTTACGGATGGAAGTGGGCGATGGTTGATGCGCTATCAGTCTCCCTTGAGTGCGGACCCACTAGAGCCCAGGTCGAGCAGGTGCGAGATATGGGCGTCGCTACCTTACGGAGATATGGTCACGCTCATCTCGCCCACCGGCGGGACGGTCATGATGGCAACTCACAGTTCGATCTCGGCCAGAGCAGCGGTGGATGTGATCCTACGTCACCCAGACACGCAGAGGATTACAACATCCACAGTACTGCGCCCTCTGGTACCCAGGAGGACCCCTCGTCCAGTCAGCTGACTCCCCCACCGCCCCGAGACCCATTCACCACCGTCACTCATTACAGGCGGCGACGTGTCAGACGGAGGGCCGACACTCAGGAGGCAGGACCTTTACCCCGAATAAATGAGTCGGGCTAGTATTATCTGTTGTATTCCCTGTTATTTTGTGTAATGATGTACATAACACTTATGAAATTAATATAATAAATCTTTTTTGAATGACTCCGTGTGTGCTTTGAAGTTAATTTGGTGGTTGGACTGTTGTTGGGCTGTTTCGAGTTTTCTGCAGTGCTTAAAGTTGACGGAACTCCCAGAATATGGTGGTGGTACGTGGTGGGGAGTGGCGGAGTTGGTGGTCGACGGTGGTGGGGTAGGGCTGTGGAGCTGGCTGTTGTGGTGGCTGTTGGAGGACTGCAGCATGCAAGCTGTTTGCTGAAGCTTGTTTTCTGCCTGGATGCTGGTTGCTGTTTCCAGCAGAAAAGCGCTGTCTGAGACAGCGCTTTATGTTCAAGCATAAAGCGCTGTCTGAGACAGCGTTTTATGTTCAAGCATAAAGCGCTGTCTGAGACAGCGCTTTATGTTGAACATATAAAATAGTTGTAGTTGAATTTTTTTTTAAAAAAAAACCAGGGGTAAAACGCTGTCCGAGACAACGATTTACCCTGGAAGCTTAGTTTGGTAAATAGTTTTGCCACGCAACCATTTTTGTCATTAGTTTACGTTTAGAGCTCAAATTGGAAAAACGTTCTATTTTATACCTTTTTTTTTTACTGGGTACTGATAATCCAAGGTCAATTATAAATAAATAAATTATTAGGTCCAGAATCATGTGCGGCATGCATTACAGAATACTTCGTATGGTAGAGAACAAATATAGACTATACTTGTGGGAGATTTCAATCTAATACAAGTAGCCTCACGCCCTCACTCACCTCATTCACTATTTAATGGATAAGCCGAGATTTAAAGTTTTAGATGAACCGAACAAAAATAGCAACTCAAATTACAGGTTTACACTGCATTTCATCTGGACATGTATGAGTGATCACACAAGAAAGATTCTTGTGGGTAAGCATAAGCTGTTGTTTTGTAAGGAAAGTGAACAAATGAAGTGAACACGTTAGACATTTCAAGTTGGACAGACTGAGTAATTTTTTTTTTTGTTTTTGTTTTTTCAATTAGTTTAATTTAATGTTTGTGAATTTATTTTTTGTATAAGATGTCTGGAATTGCTCATTTATCCTAGATCTTATTCGTTAGATATTAACTTTTCTTCTTTCTGTATGCTGCACAGGAGCCACAACTTACAGCTTGCGAGACATTTGATGTGTATACGAAACCCTTTTCAATATGATTTTCAAATCTAGGTCGATTATATCCATCAGAATGTCTGGTGGAATTGCATCTCGCCTGCTCTATCTCGTTCTCAAAGATGCAGGGTTTGATGAGCTTGTTTGTGTCCAGCACTTCCTGATTTTGCTGTATATGATTAATTATTGATGCAGAATTGGATATGCTTTTGGTGTAGAGTAATAATTAATAAACTACAGGCGGATTAGTATTTGCTTTTCTATATTATTCCTTTTAACTTCTCCCTATTGGAGTAAAGCAGTGTAAATACTCTATTAAAAATGGACCTGTAAATTCGGGAAATTGTAGACTTGATTGGATTGAAATACGTACGAAGTACATATTACTCCGTAACAAACTAACAATCTATATATATACCAGGGTGTACCTAAAACTGACGTGTGGAGTGCATGTGTCGACACATGCCACATGCCACATGCCTGCCATGCAACGCAGGTATATATACAATTCCATGGAGACATGATTATGATTAAGCAATTGGGTTATGCATGATTTCTACTGCTAAAAGTACAGTCTGCACTTTTGACTCTCCTTGTAGCTTATAAGCTGATGTTGATGGAGTTGTAGCTTGTAGAAGGGTACATAAAGCATAACAATCTTCGACATTAAGGAAAGGAAGTTTTTGTAATGTGAAATTATCAAAAGAAATGAAGGTGACAAACGTAACAAGAAAGGAACTTGATTATCTTAATGAAATCTTATGAAAACTTCTTGATTATAACTTATTAAAATGTAATGAAAAATTCTCAGTCTTTTAATATTAAAGGATAAGTATATTCAACAAGTAAGTGAGATTGAAGGGGTTCAATTAGAATCTAATCTAATACTAGTATTTCAATGTAAACTAGTTGTTCAACTTAATTGTTTATACTTAATAGATACGACCTTTTTTCCTTTAGCAAAGAAATGATGAATGAGTTTATGGTATAGATCATGTAATAACTGAATCAATCATACGACTAAACTATCAATCTTTATTTTTCCAACTGCAAAGTCGTGATCAATATAATTTAAAATGATTAAACCGATTGTACACTATACACCCGAAATTCTCTCGGAACCAAAAAAGAAAGAAAAAGAATGCAAGGCCAAAAGGCCAAGTCCTCAAAATGTTGCTTCTCCTTGTAGATCTCCTTAAGATTTGGCTGTTGACCTTCTCTTTGTTTTTTTCTTCTCTCTCCAACAAAAACACCCTTCACAACATCACTCCCCAACAAACTAACAAACCCAACCATCTCTCTCTATTCTTCCCGCCATTCTCTCTGTTCTTGCTGACAATACTTTCTATCTCTCCTCACTTTCTTCACTCTCTAAGGTATTTTTCCTCTCTTACTTCGAAATTACAACGAAATTGTATCAAAATTCACTCCCAATGATAATTATAATCAATTAGAATGTCAAAGTTTTGATTTTTATGGTGTAAATGAAGAAAAGTTCAAGTCTTTATATAGGGTTTTCAATCTTTTAATGTTTTTTGATTGATTGAATTTTTGTTGCTGTGAAATTAATTGGGAAATAATAGGAGGGTCGGAAAATCAGAAAATATATATGTCCCAAAATCAAATAAGGGTTGAAAAGAAGGAGAAGCAGTACAGAAAAACAGGGGGTAGTGGAAGATTAAACAACACCTTGTCTGATCAAAATCATCTCAATTATTCGGCCCCCGGCTCCGGCAGAGGCGCCTCCTCCGCCCCTCCTATATCTTCTAACAATCGCAGGTTTAATCCTTTGTTATTAACTTCTTGGTCCGTCACGAAAATAATTACATTTTTATCTTTTTTATTAAGGTGTTCAAAGCAATCCTTTGATCATTAAATTTTTAATTACATTTTTTTATTAAACACGACTACGATGATTATATTTTGATGTATGTATGAGTGACAATATTCTGTCAATGTACTTAAATTTATACCTCAAAAGTCAAAATGTGAAGTGTAACCATTTTTGTGAAATGTAAATGTTGAAATGTTGTTTATTTTTCTTGTTGATGATTAGGGTTTGTTTTTTTGAATAATATTGCTTATTTGATTAATAGGGTTGATTATTTGAGTTCTTTTTATTTTTTATTTTTCTTTTGCTTACTTTCTAATAGTTGATTTAGTCCAATTAATTACTTGATTAATTGAGAATTAACAGTCATGTTGATGGTGTATTTTGAATTAGTAAAATACTTTGTAACGTTGAGGCCGTTTGAAGAGATAATCTCATGATCTCAACCAATGAAAAGGTTTATAAACACAGTTTTTATTTGATACTTTTTGTCTATTTTGTTGTTTTTTCTTCTATGGATTGTTGTTTGTTGTATCCTGTGATCATGAGAACCTTGCCTGCCAGAAACTAGCTGTAGGATCCACACTAGGAGGCGGTTGTTGCCTTGTCAGTTTCGGATTAGTTGATTACTTGGATGATTTCATTTTGATTGATTTCTTGTGTTGTTTGGGTTGCCTTTTTTAATGGTTTAGTTTTAAGAAATCAAACAATGGACAAGGTGGGCAATCAAGGGGAACTTTTGTATCTGTGAGTACAACATCGTCAAGCTCTAATTCCACTGCTGTTGGTGTTCATCACGTCGAAAATGGCAATCATGTGTACTCTACATTACATGGTAGTCTTTTCCTTATTTTTGTTTCCTTTTCTTTGTTTTTCATATGTTGTCAACTAGTATTTTGTAGTCAATTATATGTTACAAAGATGTGATAGTTACCAGAACAATACTTGTTTGTTTTAGGAGTATCCTCTCCACCAGCTGCAGATTCTGTTCCCAAGCCATCAGATACATCGAGTCAGAAGAGCAGTCGACCCATTCCAAAAGTTCCATCTTCTCAATCGTCCTCCATGACTTCAGATTCCACCTTGCCTTCAACTCCTTCGAAAGGTATTTCCTAATACTTCTATTTGTGCAAAATGACAATGATGGTTTCATTTTGTCAAGAGGGTAGACAACCTAAACTTTTTTGCATAAAGGTTTCAATTTTTTATCCTCTTTTTTCAGGAGGAGGAGGTAAGGAATTTTCTCTTCAGTTTGGATCCATAAGTCCTGGCGTTATGAATGGCATGCAGGTATCTCATTGCTTTAACAGTACCACCAATACTATGTTTAAAAATTCACATTGAATATTCATTTTCTTTTACTCCTTTCATTCGGAACTGTAACAGAATCTGTATAGATTATGCTGCTTTCAAAACTTAAAGAGTTAAAGCCAATACATCCAATGTCAGTCTCTCTCTATGTTTCCTGTAGGTGCCAGCACGGACCACCTCGGCTCCACCAAATATGGATGAGCAAGAGCGTAATCAGGTTTTTTTATCCTTATCTTTCCTCACAATTGATCTAGCATCTAGCTCTTGATTTTTTTTTTTCTTGGTTGGCATAGTATACTACTAACCTAAAAAAAGTAATTTTTTTTGTATTAAGGTCTAATTCAGAAAGCCAATTGGGACGAAAGTTGCATAATGAATAATGCATAAACATAGCTGAACTTATATGTCTAGTTTGGGTCACACTTGACTTTACACTTGACTTGATCAAATTTTTCAGACTGTTTTTTTGTATATATTTATAGAATAACATTTCAGGCAATGCCTTACCAATTTTCTAGTAATGAAGGGGCTATATGAAACTGTCTTTTGTTGATTCTTAATGGTAACGATAAGGTTGCTACATTGACTTCCTTTCTTTGGTATGATGCCTTTCAAGAGGCTTTAGTATAAGACTATGTTGTCGGAGAAAGAGATTAGATAGTTTTCCAAGGTGTAATGTTTGGTGGCTTGGATTTATATATTGTGATGTTGATGCTGGTCTAAAGACAAAAGTGTCACGGCTTTGAAAGATCTCTAATTTTGTGATTTAATTTATTTATCTGTACTCATGGCTTTGTGTATTACCATTTAGGTTCGGCATGCTGCTGCGGCAAGAACTGCACCTGCTATTCCAGTATCATATGCTCCTAAGCAGCAGGTGCCTGAAAAGCATGTTTCATCTGAGGAAAAACCAATTGCTCAAGAAACTAATATTGCTTCAAAAGTCACAAGAGTTGAAGTGACACCTGTGCCTTCCTCAATTCCACCAATGCAACCTCAGAAGCCTGCTGTTCGTCCTATGGCAGGGATTTCTATGCCTTTGCCTTATCAGCAACACCAACCTCCAGCTGGCATGCAGTTTGGCATCCCCAACCCACAATTTCAGACTCGAGGCTCATTAAATAATTCACATCCAATGCCAATGCAGATGCCATTTCATATAGGAAATCCGCCTCAGCAGCAAGTTTTTTATGCCTGGTCTTCAACACAATCTTATGCATAATCAAGGAATCATTAGTCAAGGCCAGAGCATTGGGTTCAATCCTCAATTGGGACCCCAACCCCCTCATCAGCCGGGAAGTTTAGGAATGCCTTTGTCACCTCCTTTCCATCCGCATCAGCCTGGAAATGTTGGAAGCACTCGTAAAGTAGTGAGGATTACTCACCCAGAAACACATGAGGAACTTAGACTAGATAATAGGGATGGTGGGTCACCTAGATCAAAATCACATCATGTGAGGCTTTCACCATCTCAATCTTTGCATTCTTATACAGCAATGCGCCCTGGTGGATACTATCCTAATTCCTACAGTCCAGGTCCTCCCGTTTTTCCAGCACCAAATTGTCTTCCTCTTCCAAACACACAAGCTATTTCTCAGGGTCCTAGATTCAACTATCCCATTCCTTCTGTACAGTCAACTTCACCAGTAGTAAATGTTAAAGCATCTGTCAACTCTGGAGCAGAGAAGGGTACAAGTTCTAGTGACATTGAAAACGTTGAGTCACAAAAACTAGTTAGGCTTCCTGTGGAACCTGATGCTGTTAAAAAGGATATGGAAGCAAATGCAAATGAATCTTCTTTGCAGATAAAATCTGATTCAGTGTGGTTGAAAAAATCTGTTGCATATTCTCCAACAAATGGACATGTCATTAAGAAGGAAACTGTAATCAAGTTGGACTGTATAAGAGATGTACAAAAACATCCAGAGAAGAAGGAAAACGTCCATTCATCACTGCAGGTCTGTTTTCTTTCTTTTTTTTTTTGTTGTTTTTTTGTTTTTTGGAAGTAACTTAGGGTAGGATGGGTTTGGACAATGATTGTGCATTGTATCTGGAGGCTGACTTAAGTGTATGACAGGACCATGTCGATTCATTGAAGATTGCTGCTACAGATGTTAAGTCTAATATTTCAGTTATGCATGTAAATGATGTTTCTGTGTTGAAGGAATCACTCTCGACTACTGATTCAGGATCAACTGGTGATTCTTCTGTTGATCTTGGAATTGAAGACCATGCAGGTAATGCCAATTCTAAAGTTTAAAGTAAGTGCGTTCAATCAAGGCATTGAATATGTTTAATTACACAAATCATAGCATCTCTTTTTGTGTCATTTTCACAAGAAAAATTGATAGTCCTTAGAATTTAATAATAAAAATTAAGGTTAGGTTCCAGTTCGAGGTTAAAATACGGTTAACGTGATGATTAGAATTTGTTCATCATATTAATGATTTTTAAGTTTCTCATAATATTTTTCATGGTACGAACAAAAAGAAAGCAATTATTTATCACAAGCTGATGATCTCTGTTGGTTTAAGTATTAAATTTAAGACAAAGTAATTGTGACAAATGGCTCATCTTGTTGGTTTAATTATAAATTTTCAAGTTGTATATACCCAAATACAAGATAATACTACTAATCAACTGACTACAAACATGACCTCTCCTATGAAAGCAGGTAAGGATCAACACTATAAACAAAATGGCTATGTTTTGCAAGTTATTGAGCAACAAGGGGAAAAGGAAGTTAAAGGGCAGCAACCAGGTAGTGCTTTGAAGTTCGCAGAATTTGTTAAAAAGACTGAACACTGTGATGAAACTAAGAAATATGATCGAGAGGCAGCTGGTTTTGAAAATTCTCATAAGAAGTTTGAGTCTGAAATTTCTGAGACTGAAAGCGCTAAGACATCTCCTACAGCTGCAAATTTTTCAGAAGCAAAGTTAAGGCCGGAAGTAGAAATCACAGAGAAAGCAAGGCTGGTTTCTTCTTCAGGTAAGTCAAAGAATAATAAGAGGAAGAAGAAGTGGAAAGAAATGCTTCAGAAGGCAGATTCTCTTGGGACGAATGCTGATCTGTACATGGCCTATAAAGGTGCTGAGGCGAAGAAAGAAACTATTGCTTCTATAGAAGATGTTTCCAGTACTTTAAAGATTCCTTATATAAGTGAAAATAATGCAAGAAAGAAAAAGGGTGAGAAAGGTACACTGGAGTTTGAAGATTGGGAATATGTTGCTGATGCGTCTGCACCGAAATTAGATGCCTCAGTTAAAGGAGAACGTAGAGGCTCACGTTATGATGAAGAAAGAACTTTTGTGAAAAAGTATTCCAGGGATTTTCTCCTCACATTATCACAACAGTGTACTGATCTTCCGCAACATTGTCAAATCACACCTGAGATTGCTGATATATTATCATGTTTCAGTGCCAATGCTTCTCATAGTGATCGTGATCATGCAACTCATAGGGCTTCTGGATCTACCCGAAATAATCGTCATGTTAACGGTATGATGGATTCTGGTAGGTGGAATAAACCAGTTCCTCAATTTTCAGGTCAGGATCTAGGGTTAGGTTTTGCTTATGGTGGCTATACGATGGGATATCAGTCTAGCCCTGATTATGGCGTTCTCAGAAATCCAAGTGGACATGGACCCATTCAGCATGCCGGTGGGATCCTTTCCGGGCCAATGCACTCGGTGAGTTTTCAGGGAGTACAACGATATAACCTTGATGCAGAACGTTGGCAACGAGCTACAAGTTTCGACAGAGGTATGATGCTGGCTTCTCAGTATCCTTCACAGGTGATGCACCGAGCCGACAATAAGTATGAAGTGGGTAAAGTTAGTGATGAAGAACAGGCAAAACAAAGGAGATTGAAGGCTATCTTAAATAAGCTTACCCCTCAAAATTTTGAGAAACTATTTGAGCAAGTGAAAGAAGTTAAAATCGACAATGTAGTGACTCTGACTGGAGTCATATCTCAGATTTTTGACAAGGCATTAACAGAACCAACGTTCTGTGAAATGTATGCCAATTTCTGCTCTCATTTGGCTTCAGAATTACCAGACCTCAGTGTAGATGATGAGAAGATCACCTTTAAGAGGCTCCTACTAAACAAGTGTCAAGAAGAATTTGAGAGGGGAGAACGAGAGGAAGAAGAAGCTAATAAGGATGATGGTGAGGGTGAGATCAAACAAACTGAGGAGGAGAGAGAAAGGAAAAGGTTAAAAGCTAGAAGGCGTATGTTGGGTAATATTAGATTGATTGGAGAGTTGTACAAGAAGAGGATGTTGACTGAGAGAATAATGCATGAGTGCATTAAGAAGTTGTTGGGTCAATATCAAAATGTTGATGAAGAAAATATTGAAGCATTGTGCAAGTTGATGAGCACAATTGGTGAAATGATTGATCATTCCAGAGCTAAGGATCATATGGATGCCTATTTTGACATTATGTGGCAGTTATCTAACAACATGAACCTATCTTCAAGAGTGAGGTTCATGTTGAAGGATGCCATTGATCTTAGAAAGAACAAATGGCAACAAAGAAGGAAAGTTGAAGGCCCTAAAAAGATCGAGGAAGTGCACAGGGATGCTGCTCAAGAAAGGCTTGGACAAGCTGGTCGGCCAAGTCGTGGGCCCAGCATGAACCCTTCAATGAGGTGGGGCCATCCTGTAGAATATAATCAAAGGGGCTCCCTGTTACCTTCTCCAGTTGGCCAGGCATATGGCTTTAGAGGTTATAGTACTCAAGTACGTGGATATGATGGGCACGATGTACGAAAGGATGAAAGGAGTACTTTTGAGAGTAGGACTTTTTCAGTGCCTTTGCTCCAACGCTCTTCTGGTGATGAGCCTATTACACTTGGACCTCAAGGTGGTCTTGCCAGGGGTATGTCATGTAGAGGACAGCCATCTACCTCCACCGCCCCTTCAATTGATACTACATTTCATGGGGATTCTAAAAGAGTAGTGAGTGGTTTGAATGGTTATAGTAATGCATCAGATCGTGGAGCTTATAGCTCAAGGGAAGATCACTTTTCAAGACAGGCCTCAGAAAGTTTTGGAGGTACAGTTTCTTATGACCATTCTGGTGGTCTAGAGCGCAATTCAACTTACACAAACAGAGACGTTAAAAACCTTGATAGAAGTATGGACAAGCCTATACTAACTTCATCACTTGTGACACAAGCCGTTGCAGCTCCAGCTGAAAATATTGCCTCAGAAAAGGTGTGGCCTGAAGAACGCTTAAAAGACATGTCTATGGCTACCATAAAGGAGTATTATAGGTAAGAACTGCCTTATGTTACTCTTCTTGATTTGGTTCACGAAAATAACTTTATCCCTACATAGCTTTCAAGTTTTTCATGTCTCAAATGAAAAGGGGTGAAAATGGGTTATGGTGCTATTTTACATCTTGTGACCTTTATAGTTATGTGCTGCATCCTTTTGCTTAATATTTCCTTCTGCTGTTGTACCGCCTTTTTTTTTATTATTTTTTTTTTTTTATATAAAACATTGGTCTGTAGTGAACAATCTTTTATCTCCTGTGTACTGAACTACAGAGAAATCCAAAGAAATTACTGAATGGCAGTATTTTCTGTCAAGCGGCACACTGCATAAATTTCAAATCTGTGGTTATCCAAAACCAACTAATGGCTAGAAAATTCCTCAAGGATGATCTGGGTGCGTTAAAGGAATAGTTAATAAATCCCTGTGACTTCTCCACTTAAGTGCAATTTTCAATTGTTTGAATGTTCTTGTGCAGGGTGCTTTGATTGTCAATTGTTATTTTAAAATTAGAATTAACAAATATTTAGGAAGAATAGTGTTCAATCCAGTTTGGGTTTGGGTCAATATTGTTTGAGTTGTATTTGGATGGATTCATTTCAGTTTTTCAGGTCACTTTAGGTCATGCTCGGGTGGTTGTGTTTATTTCGGGTTTCTGTTTAACTTTGGGTGGTCAATTTTGGGGTAAAAATTATCTTGGTTTGGCAATCTTGTGCTGGTCAGTCTTCCTATGTCTTTTTTTTTTTTTTTCTTCTTTTTGAGAGAAGATTTCCTAAGTCTAGTTATATGTCATTTTACACCATTTTTTTTTTTATTAAGAAAAAGAATATTGCGATTATATTAGCAAATAAGAGTAGCATTTACTTCAAAGTTCAAACAATGAGTTGAATGTTAATCAAACAAGGAGTAGAATAAGAACCAAAGGAATGGATATTGGTCACATGGAATGGTTTCTTGCACTAATTCTATCAGCTTACCAATAGCTTTCTTTCAAATATCATGCACACTTTTGATGACTGTGGTGGCTGGTAGTGTCCTATTTTGGTCACTGGTAGATTGTACTACTTGGCAATGGTATCTTGGTTTATAGCTACATTACTTATGATGTATATCTAATTCTTTACTTGACCTGGAAACATATCCTTTTAATGACTCACTTCATCTCACCAAGTTAGGAGAATTGACGAGAATGCAGGGACATTAGAATTGGAGTGGTTGTTAGCTGATGTGTTTATAACTTTTGCTGAACCAGCTTACAATATTTTAACTTGGTTTTTATTATTGTGATTATAATCTAGGATAATAAGGAATTTGTTTGTCATATACATAGTCCGACTTGGTGGACTTGCATTATGCATTCACTGGATTGAATCACCTTTTATGTTTTATGTGCGTGAGACAATTATCATCTAGTAATATTGATTGCTTGAAGATAACTTTTGATTATTGCCCTTCTCAATGATGATAAACAATGGACTTTGATTGTCTTGTTAATTGATGTTTACTTATTTCCAGTGCAAATGATGAGAAGGAAGTTGCATTATGCATCAAAGACTTGAATGCTCCAAAATTCTACCCTACTGTTATATCTCTTTGGGTTACGGATGCTTTTGAGAGGAAAGCCTTGGAGAGGGATATGTTGGCAAAACTTCTGATCAACCTCACAAAGCCTCGAGATAGCATGTTTAGTCCACAGCAGCTCATTGAAGGGTAAGAGTTACTTGTGGAATCATACATTTCCTTGTGATTTGCTGAATTTTTTTTTTGGGAGGGGGGAGGGAAATGGGGTTGGGATGGGAGTGAATTGCTCTAGGTGGCACATCCCACATGCCAGTCGTGCCCACCTACACGTTTTCTTTAGCATTTTCTTTAATTTTTATGTTATTAATTGATGGAACCAGCCTGTGAGCAGTCCCTCGTGCCTTGTTCAGTGCCATTCTACTCTTCAATAAGCACAGAAAACTGAGGGGTGTCATGAGGTCTGGCTCGGTCCACATGACAGGTCTAGTGTGAAACTATCTGCTAGCCTCTTTTTGGTTATTTGTGTTTCTTTTTAATCCCAATGTTGATCTGTTTGCCAGTTTTGATTCTGTATTGACAAACTTGGAGGATATTATCACTGATGCACCAAAAGCACCAGAGTTTCTTGGCCAGATTCTCGGTAAAGTCATCCTAGAGAATGTCCTGTCCTTACATGAGATCGGTAAATTGATACACCAAGGCGGGGAAGAACCAGGCCGTCTTCTAGAAATTGGCTTGGCAGGAGATGTCCTTGGGAGCATCCTAGAGATGATAAAGTCTGAAAAAGGAGAATCAACATTAAATGAGATTCGAACTAGCTCCGGTCTTAAGTTCGAGGATTTCCGACCCCCAGATCCCCTGAAATCTAAGAAACTAAATATGTTTATTATGTAACTATATAAGGGATGATAATTGATGATGAAACTAATGATTCATTCAGTGTGACTTTGTAAGCTTAAATCTCTCTGACATTAATAGCTAGCAAATGAAATGAAATGAAATGATTATTTTCTGCAGCTAACTAATTATGGCAGGTTGTCAGACAGATTTATTTATAGAAATTATAGTTACTTGCAATATCATTAATCTCATTAATTAGTGAGTTGTAACTCTGAAAATCTGAGCTAAATTAGCTATGTTTCTTGTGTTTTTTCTGCAAATATTTGGCAGTAAACATTAATTAGTCTTATTCTTATAATTTGTTTATACTACACAGGATTTCTCAGTTTCCAGATCTGACCTGAACTACATAGTACCTAATGAATCGAATGGTCATTCACTCAATATTTTTTTTTTGTGGCATGAGAAGACTTCCATATTTTTTAATAAATTGTAACAGACTTATTTATTTATTTTTTGTTTCAGATACTATATCAGGAGATTCAAGACAGTGAGTTCCTGATGTAATGGTAAGAATCTTAAGATTAGGATATTAATTAAGTTTGATTCCAAGTATAAAAGTCTCCTCCTGCATGGTATTCATGCTGCTTTATGCTTCAATTTTTATAACGGGTCAAAAAAATTACGCCAATTAGCTATTATGTTACTTCGACCAGCTCTCCTTTTCACATCAAGTATTTACACAAGTTATTATTATAACCATTTTTGACACTTGGACACATATTTATGTCTAACAATTCTTGTCGAGTCTTAATATCATAGGTGTCAAAAGGGCATTATCGAGAGAAAACTTAAAGGAGAACTACTTTAGAAAATAAGTGCGTAAAAGGACAATCAATAACGACAAGTAATACAAGACAAAGCGGATATTAGTTTAAGAATGAGACAAATCTCTCCTAACACCAAACAATAATTTCAAGTAATAATCTTTCATTAAGCTTGGTAATCTATGAAATCCTTGAATCTTCTTATCAAAGTTGATTGATTATAAGGCAATCAGTTAACATAGTAGCAAAAAAAACTGAAATTAATGATATTTATTTCCTAAAAGTTTACAAGAAAAGCTGGATGTATCTCTTGTGCTCAATGCATACTTGTATCCAGCCATCAACATCCCACCAATCAGCAGTTTTTCATGCCCCAAAACTTTGGAAGGTAATATGCATGTAAAGAAGGGATGAATGTCCAATGATTATCCAATATTTCTCTTGGAAATGAAGATTTGTTATTATTATTCAATTACTTTTCCTAATTTGGCATGCTCTCTCATTCATCAAAGTAGAAAGGAAAATAGATGAAGATTGGAGCTTAAGTATCTCCTTTAATAGAAACTCATTCTAAAGTATGATAAAGTTTTAAATATACACATTTTTTTATTATATATTATAGTTCAAATTTAAAAAATCAAAATTAGTGCAAACTTCATATAGTTTAGTACTCCATATGAGATTTGAACTAAATAAAAGAAGTGTTTCATAAATATTAACCAAATATTTTGTAATACTTAGAGTAATTGTTACATGAACATGTTGAAATAATAATAAGCGCAAACACAAATAGTATGAAGACGATTGGGGGAACATATTAATTATTGCCAATAAGAATTCACTTTACCAGCTTGCTTTCAACAGTAGGGAAAAAAAAACCCGCAAAGAATTGTGTGAAAGGTAAGTCACGGTAAATAATCAATTACGGATTACAAAATATTAATCACTATTTTCGTTAACTTTCAAAATCAGCAAAATTGGTACATGTTCAAATAAATCAATAACAAGAAAAGAATGATTGTATGAGCAACATAAAACTATTAATAATTCTTGATCTCAAATAAATAGGAACAACAAAATAATAGTGGTTAATTTTAGCTAGCCCCAAAATTTAAGGAAGGAGGAGCTCCAAAAAAATAGGTCAAATGGGAACCCTAATAATAATATATTTGTGCATGCAAATACCAATTACTAAGTACCATGAAAAGATGCACATTAACACAAGGTGGTACGAGGAACTTTGTGTTTAAATCAAATCTTCATTATAATATAATCCTTTGAAGATTCTATCAAATCAAATAATTAATTATTATAGCCGCAAAGTATTTTACAATAATTGGAGTAGTTAGGACTATTATGAGCTTGTGATTCATTCGTGAATAAGCATACAAGCTTAAAGGATTTAGGCTCTAATTAATTAGGTTACTGAAATTGGATGAGGGTGATGCATTGTAGTGGATTACTGGTCTTCATTATGAGCATTACGCATGTTAGTTCTAGAGCTCTACAACATTGACTTGGAAACTAGAATTGAATAGAATACAGAATACTTAGGGTCGGTTCTCTCCAACTTATTTTCAGTTCAGTTCAGTTTCAATAAGATCAGTTCAATTCTTAATTTTATTCTCTTATAAAATATTCAGTTCAATTCAGCTCTAATGAGTTCAGTTCAGTTCAGCTCAATTAGTCAATCGAAACAGGCCCTAAAGCTGTCGTTAGACTATTACGATATAATACGCAAGGCTAGCTAATAAGGATCACAATCTCTCCAAAGGAACAATTAGATGATGATGATGATGGTGATTGACTCAATGCCAAGATCCGACGAGTAAACTATGTGATATTATTGTTCCTTCAAAAACAATTTTGTCACCAAAACAATTTGTATACCTGTGTTAGATCGTCCTTAAATAAAAGTGTTTTTTCCATTGAGAATCATCTCTCTTTCTTGGTGTGATACCTTAAAAGAGACATTCCAAACCGACCCATCAGGTTCAAACACCAAGTGACTCAAGACACCCCGCAGAAAATGGATAGAATTTTAAGCCATCTTATTAGCAACGACTAACTAAGTCACTGGAAAAAATTAATTGTTTAACGTATTATATCGGCCATCAGTAAATCCATCGCTAATCCGCCCTTTTCTAGTAGTGAATTGACTCCCCTCAATCAAACCAGTAATTAATTATTATTTTACCATACTCGTATCAATACCCTAATTTTAGACCAGAGTTTTATCGTGTCTCCATATCCAATCTCCGCCCTAGACTCTATCAATTATGTCAAACCCATGACCCATCTTAAGAGAGTCATTTTCAACCAAAGCAAAGTCTAATGAAGCCATTGTTATTCAAATAAACAAATCACCCCTTTGACTACAACTATAAAGAAAAGAAAGTAGCATTGAATTCCAATTCAAATTGACATCCTTCCTTAATCCTTGCTACAAATCTCATAATGTCCATTATATTTTATTTACGTGCCACCAACGGCTAACACCCTTACCAACTTCTCTCTCTCGTCAACTCCCACTCGTTTTCCCGCAATATTCAACTTCTTTCATCCAATTACAACTCTTCTTCCTTAATCTTTTCCCAGATTTTATCACTCTTTTTTCTCAACTCCTTATTAATTACAACTAAACCCCAATAAAAATCAGTGTTTTTTTCTTGTTTAACGTCATTATTTTCCGTTGTACATTAATTATTATACTCCTTTTTTTATGTTATACCAAAATTTTAAATAACTCTTCAACTGGGTTTTCACTCTTTTTGGGTATAATTTCGTTATAAAAATGGACAAATTCTAGAACAAATTGACGAAAAAAAGTCAGCTTTTTTAAAACCCATTTTGGTGGTGAGTAGTAAATTTAAAGTTTTATTAACACCCATTTGTGAAAATTCAAACTTTTTCAATGGAATCACGCCATTGAATGAAATCATTGATTTTGATAAGAAGCATATAAGGTGTTCGACGGAATTTACCAGAGAAGAAATGAAGTGTTTTTATTACTTTAAAGAGAAGGCTCGTACCAGGGGACATAAATCAGCCCCTGAATTGCGTAACACAGTTAGCAAATCTGATAATTCTGGCACTGATTCTGGTGGTGGAGTGATGAAATCAACTGGGTCGGAGATTTTTCGACGTGGGATTTCTGATTTGTATGAAGAGAAATCTCCCAATTTAAGGGTTTTTTCATGGTCGGAGCTTAGAATTGCTACTAATGATTTTAACAGGAAGCTGAAGATTGGTGAAGGTGGGTTTGGTTGTGTTTATCAAGGGAAGATTAAGCCTGTTGATGGGAAAGGTGATCCTATATTGGTTGCTGTAAAGAAGCTTAATAAAGACGGTTTTCAGGTATATTTGATTAAATTTTGTGATTTTAATAAGTATAGAAGTGGTCCAAATTTTAGAACTGTACTTGTTTATGTTTGTGAATTATTGTGTTTTTATGAACTTGTCTTATGTTTGTGCATTATTGTGTTTTTATGAACTGTACCAACATATAGAATTGTTATGCTTCGAGTCTTATGTTTGCGGCGAGTGATAGGAAGCAATCGAATTAGTGATCATTTAATCAGCAACTGTATTGCTCTAGTGACAGTCCATTTATGTACCTATTTTATTGCTCTGATGATACGTGTTTGATGATCACTACCCCAAAATTATAATCATAGGCTGCTGATAGTTAGATCAATTATTGGATTACAAAAAACGAGGGTGATTATTTTCAGATCAAATAAGTTCAGGAGTATTCAGGTGTTTTCAGGTGAATAGAACATAGTCTATGATCCTTGGGCAAGCTGGAAGCTCTGAAACGCTATATTGAAAGTTCTGCAGTTGTTTTTTATTGACTATGTTTTGAAAATGCTGTAAATTTATCTTCTACATTTCAATAATTCAATGTTGTTAGTTGAGCAGCTTACTTGTCTTCTATTGGTAAGAAATGTTTATTATAATGAACCTAACTAAGAACTAAATCTTAATTTTGATTTTGATCATAACTTTGTTAGCACATGCCATTTTTACATATCCAAATGTTGCAAATTATTAGGTACTCCGTACTTGTTTGTATATTTTCTATACGGGTTATATAAACTCATTTTTTTGTAGGGACATAAACAATGGCTGTCAGAGGTTCAGTTTCTTGGTGTTGTGGAACACCCAAATCTTGTCAAGCTCATCGGATACTGCGCTGTGGATGGAGAGAGAGGGATACAGAGATTGCTCGTTTATGAGTACATGCCTAACAAAAGTTTGGAAGATCACCTTTTTAAGAAGACATACCCACATCTTCCTTGGGAAAAAAGAATGCAGATTATTATTGGGGCTGCTCAAGGATTGGCTTATTTACATGAAGAACTAGAAGTACAGGTGTGACATTAGTTGCATTTGGAATAAATTATTCATAATCTGCCTTCTTAGACTTTTGTGAATTATTCATGTTCATCCAATATGCTTGTATGGAGTAGTATCTCATCAATGCTTATACCATTATTTGTGTTCTCGTGCATTAAGAAACCTTAGAAGCGATATGCATTTGTCTTTGAAGTTTATATTTTACTTCGTAGTTTTTGGGCATTTAGGGGGGTGTACTTTTTAGTGAATTTGTGAATGTTCAGTGGATTTGTAGGTGGATATTCAAGAGTCAAGACAGTCTGCGATACAGTTTTTTGTGTTTTTTTGGCGGGCAGGGGAACTAATTAAGTACTTATTCCTAGATGTTGCCAGTAGATGTGAGTTGCTATGACCTTATTTCTGAAATATTGTGCTCTGTGCGCTGATCTAGGCCTATTTAAGGTGGTCATGATCATTTTTATTTCTGTAAGTCTGAGAGCCGAGGGGGTGAATCAGTTTCTAGGTTATGATGCTCTACTCCTTGAGATACTGCTAGCTTATAAGCTGACAGACTTGCTGTAAGTTTAATCTTACAATTAACAAATAACAAGGAACAAGAAAGATTGCACAATACATATTAAAGTCTAAAGAGGGACACCTCATAGGAAGCCCATTAAACTTGGATGAAGCCTGATTATTTTGCTTATGTCCTCTTATTCTATTTGAATCGCGATACTACTGTGTCTGCATTACTGATTAGTAAAGTGAAATCTTTAGATCTTGAATATTTGTTGATTACATTTGACATTTGACTTTTGATGTTTGTGATGAAGGTGATATTCCGTGATTTCAAGACTTCAAATGTACTGTTGGATGAGAATTTCCAGGCAAAGTTGTCAGACTTTGGGCTAGCTAGAGAAGGTCCAACTCCAGGAAGTAGTCATGTTTCCACAGCTGTAAGTATGGAAGACTAAATGCTACTTAATCATCATCAAAATAATTAATTTGTGGTCAAAACCCCCGTTTCGCAATTGTTTAACTCAAGCTTAGTCTAGAAGGTCCGATTGCTATGAAAAATATAATATAGAAGGTTGCTAGCTAGAGAATAAGATGGCAAACCAATTGCACAATGGGAACAGAATACGGAAAATGTCGGTGTTAATTTCTTTGATTTCCCAAGAAAATCTGAACTATAATGGTGATGACCTTGCCCGAATGGCTTTTTGCATATCTTAACATGAAATAATTTTTTGTACAAATGGTATATATTTTTTCTGGACAATATTAATATCTTTAAGTCAAATTCACTGTGAAGAAAATTTAGCAATGGATCAATCATTTGACATTTAGTACTTCCCCGATAAATTACTACGTATTAAGTTCAAAGTCGAGTAATCAGCAGCGAAGTTGGAGTAATCAGTTTTAACAAATGATGTGCTATGTCGATTTCTGGTGACCTTGCTGATTTGTTAATTATGTTTAGGTGGTTGGCACACATGGCTATGCTGCTCCTGACTACATAGAAACGGGGCATCTCTCATCAAAGAGCGATGTATGGAGTTTTGGTATTGTCTTGTATGAGATTCTAACAGGAAGACGATCATTAGAAAGAAGCCTTCCAAAGCCTGAGCAACAACTGTTGAACTGGGTGAAACAATTTCCTATTGAAGGTAAAAAGTTCAGCTCAATTATAGATCCGCGTCTGGAGGACCAGTATTCTTTAAGTGCAGCTCGAAAAATTGCAAAAGTAGCAGAAAGTTGTTTAGTGAAGAGTTATAAGGAGAGGCCAGATATGAGTGTGGTGGTCGAGAAGTTGAAAGAAATAATGAAGACAACAACAGATGATGGAAGCCCTGGCAAGAAGGGTAGCAGTCCTATTGAGAATGAACCAGGTGAGCCTGAGAAAGGGAAACAAGTAGGGGTTTCGGAATCTGCTAGAAGACGGTTTGCTCACCTCGCAAAGCTTGGTGAGCAGGTTGAAGGTGTTGGTAAGAGAAGATTTATGATCATGCAGAGAGCTAAGGTCTCATGATTCAATGCGTCTCCTAGGAAGAAACTAACTTTTGGAATCAAGAGAAGGCCAGGAGCTAATGTGAGAAGCAGAAAGTTTCAGAAACTGCTATAAATTTAGAGGAGCATTGTCCTGAAACCTATCCATGTAAATCCTGCTGTTAAAGGAAAGACTCGTGAATCGATTAAAGCTTAAGGTTCTTAAGCTTTAAATTATGGAAAGATGAATAACATAAGCATAAATGAAAATCTTGAGTTTTGAATTGCTTTTGCGTAGAGTAATTCTTGTGTGTTACGATTGTATAACAAGTATAAAATGGCGAGAAAAATATGTAGTACCACTTAGCTTTTCTGCGTTTCATGGCATTTTTATTTCAAATTATAATACAGCGTAAATAAAATCAGCAACATTCAGATAATTATTGACGAAAAATCAATCTTGAAATGTTTGAAATAGATCACTTTCCCTACATTGTAAGGGAGTAATTACTAATCTGTACTACAAGTTAAGTAGGGTTGATAATTGAAATCAAAAACTTGCAGCAGCTTATTACTCCGTAGTATAATTATAGTCTAAGTAAGCAATTTCAAAAGCCAACTTGGATACAGAGTAAAGATTGTAATATCTACTCTACAGGATTTGATTGTCATCTTGCTTAACCACGTATAGTCGTATACCAGCACAAATCTCTCTTATATACGTCAAACTGAAACCTTGCATTTGAAATAGTCGATTAACAATAATATCGAAGAAGCCAAGCCATGGCAGATAATGTAAGAATGTGTGTGTCAAAATCGTTCTTGTTCAATCAAATTAGACAAGGAACAAAGGGGTTCAACATTAGCGTTTGACTTCCTACGCCAACACTAATGCAAGGTTGATGATAATCCAAATTCCAAATGTATACATCTAGATGATTTTGTTGACATAGGTTCTGTATGTCATGTTGTTCTGTCAAATTAGGACTATTTGACCGAGTTTCCAGTTTAATGGGTTGACAAAAAGATGCTAATATTGGTTATCATTACTACACTTTAGTTCTGACTTTCTTCAGGGGCGGGCAAGAAACACATCTCAAGCATTCCGACACTTTTTTCCGAATACAAGGACTTTGGATACGAATTAATGATGGTCAGTCTTAATATTAAACCATACTAGGTCAAAGAGGAACCCATTCATTTGGAAGACGGAGTCAAAAGAAATAGATGGACACATATAACCTCGAAATCATATTTTGAGGAGCTTTGAGCTTCGCCCAACTCTCTCTCACCTGCTGCAATCGAATTCTCTACATGGATGAATGGATTGGCATTCAGAAGAAAATGAATTCTCTACATGGATGAATGAATTGACATTTAGAAGAAAATACCCAAAATATGTTTTCACTAGAAAACTGAAATATTAGTACTGTCACAACAGCAAAGTAGGCAGTTTGATGTCTAAGTTACACTATGTCACTGTTAATTTAAGAGCTCGCTATACGAGTCCAAAAGATATAGCAAAACACGACTGCATGAGTAATGTATGGACCCCCAATGTCTCTGAAACGAGAGATGAGACGGAGAATAGATTGGACCATTGGGGGAACTAAATGCTACCTGTAACTAGGACCAAGCAGAAAAGCACCGATGAATCCTCACACCCACCTCAGCACCACCACCCCCAAACCCAAAAATAAAAGGGTGACTGCAGGCCAAGAAAACCAGGCAAGCAGTTAGTGATGCCTACTAGGGTCGTAAACTGGTAACCTTGGGATAACCTGCAGCGTAGGACCTGGACTTACCCAAAAAAAACAATAAAAGAGCTACACATTCCTGAGTGAGTCTAAGTTCGCTAACCATCTCAGAATACAATCACATGAAAGATCCAAAATTCAGAAGAGTAAAGTTCAAATGCTACAATATTTGTAGACTTGAACAAAGGAAAAGCAACCAAGAGGGGGAAGGTTCAAAGGAAGCAAGTTAAAAATTGATGCTACACCAATCAAACTCACATTTTATTGTTCCAAATGATGGCATATAAACAGCTTAGAAAACCTAACTTAAATGGAAGCTATCAGGAATGTTGAATCCAAGAGATAAGTAAATAACATAACTCATTCACTGCATACATTAAAGTAGACTTTTGAGACAAGAGTGAGCATTGGTCTGTAACATGTCCCACTCTATTGGTAACATGTCCCACTCTATTGGTAATTTCATGATTTGGTGTACTAGCAAGTAAAAAAGTACTAGCATGAATCTGCCATCTTTCAACTTGTTGTAAACTTGTATATAGGCTTGCAGAAGTAAATTGCAATCCATGTAAATCTATCTATTTACTCCAAATTTCTAAACACTTTGATGTTCAATCTAATTCTAGACTAAAAGCATAACGAAGACACCAGACATGCCTCTACTCCATAATTCTAACCAGTCTAATGTTCAATCTAACTCTAGACTAGGCTCCTAATGAAGACACCAGATATGATATGCCCCAAGCATTGGTTGTTGGTGTACACATTTTTTCCATAAGATGAAAAAATTTCCTGCTGGATTAAACTTTGTTAACTTTACAGATCTTTCAAGGCAGTAGAATTCACAGTTGACAAAGTTACCACAAAACGACATGCATGATTTTCTTTAAACGAGTGTATTTTAAACTTCATGATTCTTTTTGGTTTATCCATGACGATCACCCACCTGACTACCATAAGAAGCACTAAGTCATCGACAATACACCTACCAAATTAAAAACAACCATAAATCTGAGCCATTTGTGTAGAAGAAAAGCTTCTAAAAATAAGATGCAAGGAGGCTTGACATTTCCAAGTAGAAGAATGAATTGGGATTAAATGCTGGTACGTATGCTTCATCAAGCAATTTTCATCATTGTGATAAGGCGCTAACAACTCATTTAACAAGCAATTGGCACATAATGGCAGGTAAGGTAAGGTTTTCATTCATCCTACTTAGTCAATACCATCTCTTCTTGGCTTTCTATATTTGTGCGTCTAGTACTGGGCACCTAAAAATAGGTCTTCACCCTCTAGTCATAATCAAAATTCCCAAGAAACTCACAAAAAATGCAAAAATAGAAAGCTTTGCCATTTGAATATGCAAAAATAATTATAACTCCTGTTGGCTGTGAAGAAATCATACTTATGTCAAAAATTATATCCACCAAATCAAAATTTTGCAGTGGAGATATATTATTATTCTCTCCTAGCACAACTTCTTGTAACCTCGAAGTGTGGAAAGCTTCTGTTCACTGACTACCCATGTTACAAAATATAATAATGGCGGATCACTAAAAATCGAGTAAATGTAGCAAAAGCTATTAAACTAGGCTTTATTTCAGGCTTTCAGCTATAGGTGAATTCTGCCTCACTATCATCAGAATTTGGTATCATTGCAGTGGCATAAGCTAACTAATTCCCCCTCGATAATTCCCTCACCTATATTAGGCTAAAACATCTAAGTATGGAGGAAATGTTAACATTAGCATCTAATCCAGCTCAAATTACTCAACTCCAGTAGTTTACCAAGGGAATGTTGCAGCTTTAGAGTTTCCATATGATCACCGCTACACTGAACGAGAAGACCTTTCTACGAAATCACATATGCAGTATTTTACAACATACAACATAAGACTATCACACAACCAAGCAACTCTTCTCAAAATTAAACAAAGTACCAATCACAACAAACAAAACATATACTCAACAATCAAATACTACAGCTTCATATCACCCATTCAAAAATACTCCGTATAACATAACCAAAAAAAAAAAAAAAAAAAAAAAAACCAACACAATCAACGCTAAATCAACCCAATAATAATAACAAATTCATCAAATTTATTGCAACTTTGTTCAATATCAGTGAAAATTTCTCAAAATCCACATCAAATCCATCACAAATTCAAGAGTAGAACAACTTCTACAAATTTCCCATAAAACAAAAACCAAAGATCTGAGCTTAGAAACATTCAACTCAGGAGATAGAAGAAAAAAAGAAGGATCTGGAAACAAAACCTAATAGCGATGCTCCAATTTCTCCTTCTCCAGGTACCAATTAACATAGGAGTAAACTCCGACGAGAGGTCCGAGCAAAAGAGTGGTGCTAATCCAATTCTCCGTCACCTTGTGAGTCAATTTTCCGGGCAGATCTTTCCATAATCCGGGCATCACCTTCTGCTGGTACGGCGACAAAGCGTATTGAACTGCCCTCATCTTCACCGGAATCTTCCCCATTTTTGTCGAAGATGATGATCTGGAAACCCTAGTTTGCGGAGGAGAGAGATTGTCGTAGGTTGAGAAATTGAAAGAGGGGAAATGTCAATTGAAGGTGAAATTGATTTATTTTTTCTAGGAAATGTGGAGAGGGGTTGAGATATGGGCCTATGGACTAATGGACTCCTCGGGTCATACTGTATGACTTGTTCACTCGCGTTACAAATGGTGTCGAGGTAGGTTGGCCCGAAACAAGAAAAGCATGGCAGGACATGACATGATACGTGTATGTATGTGCATCGGGTCTGAGCCGTCTTTATTTGGGAGAGGCATGACAAAGTATGGTAAAAGTAATGAAATTTGGCTTAGGCATGGTGGTACGTTGGCTTGGCTTAGTTTTTGCATGGGTTGACCCTTGTAATTTTTGTCATGTCATGTAGCTTATTGTTTGGGCCTAGTTAATTCTAAAGCATGTGGACTTGGACCGTGTTTGGTAGTAGCGTTTGAGGTAACGGTTAGCATTTTGACCAGTCAAAACACTACTAGTAAAAAAATTTGAGAATGTTTAGCAAAATAGCGATTCTAGTAGTGATTAACGATAGAGGTAGTGTTTAGGTAGCTTTTCTCAAACGTTAAAAATAAGGTTTTTTTTTTAGATTTTAACACCTGCTAAAAACACGAAAATGGTTTTTAACACCTCCAAAAAAAAAATGGGTATTAACACCATACAAATTTTCAAAAAATTGGTATTACCACCACTTAACGGTTTTCGTTAAAAAATTCCGTTAAATGTGGTCCCCAGTGACACGTGTCACTATTTTATTTGTTTAAAAAAAAATTAAAAAAATTAAAAACCCAAAACTACCCTAGCCCCACCCACCGCGCCACCACCGGCGTCCCCAAACCCACCCCCTTCCGGCGTCCGGCGTCCCAGTGAATCGCCCGGCGCCGGTGACCCCACCCCCACCACCCTTTCCTCCACCTACGCACCCCACCCCTTCCCTTTCCCCATTTTCATTTCCCGACCCACAACCCCGAAACCACCCTAAACGGGTTTTAGGGTTTCGTTTGGGGTGGTAGGGAATCGATTAAGGGAGGGGGAAAGGAGAGGGAGGGCGTTTCCGGGGGAGGAGGAAGGGGAGGAGGGGCGTTTTCTGGGGGAGGGGGCGTTTAGGGTGGTTTCGGGTGGTGGGTCGGGAAATGAAAATGGGGAAAGGGAAGGGGTGGGGTGCGTAGGTGGAGGAAAGGGTGGTGGGAGTGCGGTCGCCGGCGCCGGGCGATTCTCTGGGACGCCGGACGCCGGAAGGGGGTGGGTTTGGGGACGCCGGTGGTGGCGCGGTGGGTGGGGCTGGGGTGGCTGGGGTAGTTTTAGGTTTTTTTATTTTTTAAAAAAATTTTATTTTTTATTTTTTGTTTTTTAATTTTTTATAATTTTTTTATTTTTTTGGCCAATAACAAAGCGACACGTGTATATATGGCCCTACTTAACGGATTTGTAAACGGAATCAGTTACGTGGTGGTAATACCCAATTTTTTGAAATTTGGGTGGTGTTAAAATCATTTTTTTTTGGAGGTGTTAAAAACCATTTTCGGGTTTTTAGCAGGTGTTAAAATCTAAAATAACCTAAAAATAATAACGTTTGGAAATTTTTTATTACTTTTTAAACAATATTTATATGAATTTTGATATATTTTAGTATTGCAACTGCTACTTTTACCAAACATTCATACCATCAAACGTTATTTTGACAGCTAACCTCTACCCACAACTAATTGACCGCTACCCGCTACCTTAACAACTACCCGCTACTCGACTGCTAAAAGCTACCCACTACCACTACTTTTGCCAAACAGGAGCTTGACATGAAGCATGACCCACAACCATCTTTAATTAATGTTTTATAGCCACAAAAACCCACAATTCTTAGAACCCATAACATCTATCTAATGTAAATTTTATAATTTTATAGTTACAACTTGCAAAGATTCATATGTAAGGAAAAAAAAAAAAGGGAAAATTCTTCAAAGGGTGATAATTTTTTCAAATTTACTATGTGTTGAAAGGTACTAATGGAGTAGCATAATTACCCTCCCTCTTAATAAGAAATTGGTTAGACCCTCGCAAAGCAAAGAGAAAGTGTTACAACTAAAGTGATTACATACAAATCTGTATAGTGATTAATGTATCAAGTTGATCTTATAATCTAATTTAGGCTACATGTCCAAGTTTGTGGTATTATGCAAATTATAGAACCCTACTATAATGAATTTTACCTTATACATTTGATGGTACGCAACCATAGTCATCACCAAACCAATAATAACAATCAATTAAGAATGTACTTTTAATTACACTTTTTTTATTTCATAGTTCTCCCAATCTAAGTACTTATAGTACATTTTGCAAGTCGATCTTGCAATTATGACTTGTGACAGAATTGATTGAACTAGTGCTAAGTTTATTTAATTAAAAGTATGTTAAATGTTAATTAGTACTTTTTCTCCTTCTACTTAATGGTTCCAATTTAAGAACTTATCTTTAAATTCCTTGGAAAAAAAAAATACTGTACCAATTAATTCCCCAGATAAACAAAATTTTGTTTATTTGGAGGTATAATTGTCTTTTCAAGTACCAGTGGAGGAGTACAATGCGTCTTTTCATATACTAGTTGATGGTACATGTGTAATTTTCTCACCAACTAGTAATTGAACAACTCATCAAAAATACTGAATAAATGACCTTGTTTTTTCAATATATTTACAAAAAGGCCATCAAATTAACAAAAAACCGTTTATCTCAGATAAACTTGTATTTGTCAAAAAAAAATGATATTATCCCTAGTTTTTCAAATTACTACACTTGTAAAGTTTTTCATATTGGACGTGTTAGTACTTTTTCCTCGAATTTGCTAAGGGTTCGCTTTTTCCCTTCATGCGATGCGAAAGAGCAAACTTTAAATGATTTTATATTTGAATGAATTGCAGAAAAGTGTGACAAGAGACCTTAAGATGATGGACATTTGACGTGTACCTCATTTATAATTTTTCTAGATTGATCATGTAAATCGTTAATTTAATAAAAAGAGATTTCATTTTCTTATCTTCAATAATATAATTACATACATAAATATCACTAACTATCAATTCTCATGTTATTATTAATTTTATTGTCAAAACACGCCATATACAAACTATTATATTACTTTATAGATACGGAAGATCGATAATCTAATCTTAAGTATGTTTGTACGGGTGTTTTTTTCACTAAAACATCATTGATAAGACATACCCAATTTAATATAACCCTCCTAATTTGCACCCCAAATAAATTAGTTTATCTTCCACATATAGAGTCCATTTTCATTAACCCTTGAACAAAAGTTCATTTGCACTATAAAGATCTAGAACACCCTTTATGTAATTTAATATATAATTCCTTTCATAATCTACGTTAATTATGAATGTCGTTATTACCGGTATTCTTATTTCTAGGGTGATTAATTATTACCCCTTACCCAAGATCATGATGAAAAGCCAATATAGTGATGCTAAACCTTACTAAAGTGAACTAAAGATCTAAACTTATGAGAATATTAGAATATATTGTTACACTAATTTGCCTTAATTAGTGATAATTTTGAAACAAATCACAAATTATGAAATGAGACATGAGTTAGTGGATCATTGATGATATGTGTGGCTCAAAATCTGTCTATTGTCACATCTTACAATCCTTACTACAGTACATATACCCTGCTCTTTAACTTATTCATGTTTTTGTACCCTAATTTTTTTTTTCCACTTTATTTCAGTTCTTGGATCAAGTAACAACAACTTTTGTCCTTGCATCATCAAACTTTTATTATTCCTCTCAAATCACTTTCCTCAATAAGAGAGTTGTGAGTTGTCCATGCTCATTTTGTTGGCGGCTTATGCCATAATACATGAAATAATAATACTAGTAGACTTATGCCTCTTGTATGTATATAGCTCATGTACTCGTGTATTATTTCGTCGTGTTCGTATACAACATGTTCAATCATACTATTGTTTCGTAAAATTATTAACTTTCAACAATCAATTGTGTTCTCTATACAAAACACACGTTATAGGGATACAAATACGGGTATACAGATCCAATTTTACATATTTATTCTATATTTATGCGTAATTAGAAAGATGAAAAATACAAAGAAAAGTACAAAGAAGATCATAATAGTCAAGAGCATTCCATCAAACTGATAAAAACATCATTCACAACTCCCACACCCAAAATCAAAAAGAAAAAAAAAATTAAAAGACAAAATTGTCCTCCATCATAACTTGCTTCTTGATCTTTTTCCCTAGATTATGTCATACATACACTTTTTTCCCCACTTTGTGGGGGTAGTGATGTAATTCCCTTCACATATTTCTAGCAGATCACACCAAAAATCTGGGATTTTTTTTTTTTTTTTTTGGTAATTATTTCTAAAATCTAATTTCCTAAAATTTTAGTCACTGCATGAAATTTTTCCCAAATTATTGGGGAAAAAAGTAAAATAAAAAAGATAGCAAGATTTGAGGAGATTTTATGTATATACTATGATCTGATAATTCTGATTAAATTCAGGCCACAGCAACTCCAGTTCTAACAGCTTTTTTAGACCCAGATTTTGAAGATGTATCTGCTTTTCTTAGGGTTCTTCTATTCCAAGGTCTTTCTTTTGATTCATCAATCTCTATTTGTTCTTGTCTGCATTCATCACTACAAAATGGTGTATTTCCCCTGCATAACACAAAATTCCCACATCCATCAGAAAACCAATCCATAACAAAACACGAACATAAACACAAACATGACATGACACGACGCGACACAACAGTAAGAAGATATATGGGTTATTGACTTATTGTATTACCTGTACATAAAGATGTCATGATTGGGTTTAAGTTGTTTGTTGCAGAAAAAGCAAGAATCAAGGAAATGAGGTTGTTGATGATTGAAGAAATCTTCACTTCCTGCATAAAATGCAACTCTTGAATTTGAAGATCTTGTTTTACCAAAGGAAGCCATTTTTTTCAAGGAAAATTAAAGCAGGTAGCTTAAGAAAAGTGATTGAAGAAGAGAAAAAGAGAAGTAAGAAAAAATGGGCACTAATGTTATGTTATATATAAAGAAAATAATAGTATGGTGGACTGACCTCAAATAATATAAAATTTTAATTAAAAAAAAGGGTGGGACCAAAAGTGAATAATTGGGAAAAAAATAATTGGTTAAACTAGTTGTTGTGTACTAAAATTAAAAAAAAAAAAAAAAAAAGTGGAGAATTGAATGATTTGGGTACATAAAAAGAATGGAGTTAATTATTAAAATCAATGGGAGGTGGAATCTATGGGTATTGGGAAAAGCAGCTTTCTTTAGCTATTGCTGTTTGGTACATGCATCTAAGTTTGTTTGTTTTCACTTCAAATTTAGGAGTTTTTAGTTCATTCTATTTTATTATATTTATTAGACAAAAGCCAACAAACACTCTAGAGACGTCAGATAATAAAGCTAAAAATAAGAAAATACAGTGTATTACAAATAAACTTCTTCACCAATTTATGTATGAATTTAACATGCATTTCATCATTAATTACCGTCCATCCATTTCAATTTTATACCCCCTTTTGATTTTTATAGTTAAATTTTTAAAACTTGATAAAAAAAACTCACAATAATATACTTAAAATAATTAAATCCATTTCAATGTGTAGTTTTTTAATATCTAATTTTTTAATATGTAATTAAAATTATTAATGATCAAAAGAACATCTCAAAAGCTATTTCAAGTCATAATAAGACTATCAAATTGAATTTAAAAAAGAATTTTAAATTGTTATATATCTAAAGTCTCAGAACGCTCGTTAGCGAGATTTTTTTATTTAAAGCTAGTTTTATAAATTTTGGTGGGGGTTGGTTGGACCATAAAGAGTTACAACAGTAGCATATAAAAATTATACGATGGAGTTATATATTAATTTATTTAAGAAGTTGATGATGAAATGAATGATGAATATATACTGGTTTCTTGTGCTTTACCAGACAGTTTTTCTGTACAGTGATCTTTTGCCTCCTCTCTTCCAGTATATTTGCTCACCTGTCATTTGGCAGTATAAACTCTTTCATGTTTATGTGGTTTAATTTGTGTATGGCTTTCACGTGTCTTTTTCTTGCTTTGTCCGATTTATGAACGGTAATTAATTTTGGTAAGAAATTATTCATGTCAATTTCTGAAATACTTTACATGTAAATTATTACTTGAGTAAGGCAATTTAATTTGCTCTTTTGAAAAAAATAACAATAGCTATATGTTCAATGTTGTACATCACATACAACTAATGTGATTCGTAAAATTATTAGAAATTTATAAACTATAGATCGAGTTTGTAGGAGCTCATTAGTCGACTTATATATATAAGAAATGTTTACCTATGATTGATTACCTATCAGATGTCTTACATTCATAATCCCAATGGTACGTCAAACAAAACTTATAATTACTTGTATGAGATAGGGAAAAAGGCCTATCCAATTTCAATTACTCCGAAATAAATTTATTATGGAGTATTTGGTTGACAACAAAATACATGTTGGATTATTATGAAGCATTCGAAAATAACTATTGGTGAGAAAATCGAAAATTTTCAGCAATTGGCATCTCAAAAGGCTAAGTGCTTGTTATTAGCTTCTTGGTTCAATATTATAGCTAAATAAAGTCCATTAAATAACTATTATATTGTCAATCTATATGCAAGTTGAATCATGGAGTATTATTCGATATCATAATATTTAGTTTTCCCATCACACGAACTAGTGAGAAATTCGTAAAATATCCGGTCATTTGGTATATATATAAAATATATACCTTAACACCTTAATGTAATTAAGAGTACACGTACTAATTAATTCGGTTAAACACTTTGTACAAAAGTTATTATTACATTATAAATTGTTTAAAATTAGATAGATTGATTAGATTCCTCATATCTTTGTTGAAAAATCTAATCGATCCATCTGAAAGTGATACAAAAGGAGAAGAAAAAAAGAAAAGCAAAACATAAATATAAAACAGTGGGACTATGAAACTATCACTATCAAAAAGAGCAAAAACCAAGTCTAGTGATCAACCCCACATTAATTAAGGATTATTTCATAATACAGCTGATAATGTCAACTAATAGGAGGAATAGGTCGGAATTTTTTAACATGTTTGTTCCCAACTAATATGTACTATGTCTAATATGTTTAATTGTTGGACCTTATATTGTCGATTATTATTTTCTTATGATCTAATATAATGTTCGATGTTAATTATTTGTTCCGGCCATTATATTTTTAAAACATAGTTTGATACTATACCTGAGTGTTTAAGTTGTTATAATACGAGTATAAATTATAATGCACTATATATTGTAGTTGAATGCTACAAATGTGGTCGTTTAAACCATCTAGTAGAGTAGGAAGCTATAAATAAATGATGGGGTTGAATACTTGCAATTAATAACAAAACCGTTCTTAATTAACACGAATTAAGTCTCTATTTTCATTTGGCAATTATAAGACAAGTTACAATAATACATCAAGTAAAATCGTAATAATATGGAGTACCATTAGACACATAAAAATAATTAATTAATACCTAAATTAATACACATATAACCTAACATGCAATATAATACAAGTATAAAACTACACTCAATGTCAAACATTTATACAAGTCTTGTTTGTCAAAACTTGATGCACCAACACTACAAAACCAATCACACGCCAAATATGAATACTACCCATTCCAACCAAGTAGGCATGCAAGTAGCAAGAAGAAGTAGCATCCCCCTTCCCGTATCTTCAATCAACCTATAATGTCTTCATTCGCATCATCAATACTTCAAACACTTAATTTTGCCTCACGCCAATAAAATGCATGACGCAAAAAACACAAAGATTACAGAGTAGCTTTTTTTTATAACACATGAATAACGAATTACCTACGCTATTCATTAGTCTATATTTTCACAGACTTTGTATAGTTGTATTCTTAAATCAATAACAACATATTGAAAGCCCGTATAATTTGTTATTACCGCTTTTGTACATTTATTTAATCTAATTACTTCATTAATTATATATAAAATTCATATCAATTAAAAAAACAAAGACCAAAAAATTGTTTTAGGGTTTGATTGAAATAGATGAGTCAGGACTAAGTCAGGGTTGATAGGGAGAGTATCTTACAAGTCAATGATTTGTGATTAATAAATAGGACACCCTTAATTACTCTTTTAACACCTGCCCCAACCAAAAAGAAAAAAGTCCCAAAAGGTGGGACCCACTCTCAACTGCCCATGATTCCCGGGCAGAGTCCAGATGCGTTACTTTATTTGCCCGTGACACGTGCGACCTCGGTTGCCCAACAAATAGAGCCACTCAAAACGTGACAAACCATACGTGGGGGAATTGCTTAATAATGATGGTAATTAATTCATTAATTAAATGATTAAGAATTTAAATGAAGGAGAAAATAATTGGGTAGTTTGGAAAATGGGAAAATGGGGTAATAAAAATTGCAAGTCACGAGGTCAGAGGAATCTCCAGAGTTTAGTGTTAGATCTTGCTTCCCATTGGGTTACCACCGTAACCAATATTTAGTCAGTCCATGTTTTTTTTACTTTTTATATTTTCTTAACTGAATGATCGAATGGTAAATTTATAGAGTAGAATATTAGTGTTGCACGTAAGAGGTTTGCGGGAACAATTTAAAGCTTGTTGTGGGTTGAAGTTTGTTTTCTAAATGTTTATCTACATAAATTGGTTTGAACTTGCTAAGTTGACAAAAACTTTAACCTTTTCTCTTTTTTTTAAGGAAAAAATGTTTTGGGCCCACTATATTATACATAGGCGGTTTTGAGCCGGAGCAAGGTGGGCGACGGAGCAGGGCCCCCAAATTTGAGGGGCCCCAAAATTTATATATATATGTAATTAAGTTTGGAATAATAACATAAAATTATAGATGGACTAGTGGTTTGAGTTAATTTGCTTCTTATGTATGAGAGATCTGAGCGTCCAAACATTGAATGAAGTTATTACTTTGTCTCTAGAATTCTCCACCCAAACCCAAAATTAGATCTTTCCTTTTTCCAAATAATTTTTTCTCTCAAAATTTTTTCAATTTATTATTTTAATTCCCAAAAAAACTCTATATCTTCCAAAATTAATTTCACATTTAACTAATAAAACTTATTGTTTAATTTTGACAAATTTTCTAATGTAATGAATTTTTTTAACAAAAAAATTGGGTATTTAATTTGTTGAGTAGAGGGGCCCATTTTGAGAAGTTGAATAGGGTCCCATAAATAATTTGCAATTGTAGCCCCGACACTGATATTATATTAGCATTGAAGATAGTAGGTCCCCTGCTTAAACCTGTAAATAGGTTCCATTGTTGATGAGAAGTTTGTTAGGGTAGAGGTTTGTGTAATGATGACGTGTCAAGTGAATAAACATCTTAAAGGTTTGTTCTATTGTGTTCTATTGTGGATGCCCATACTTCTTTAGAATTTGATGATCTCATGTAATTTCACTCTCTAGTAAACTCGTTGTGTCTATAGAGATGATTTTTTATTTTTATTTTTTCTTATTCTTAAAAAAACCTTAAAATAAAACTAATTTGAGTACGGAGATTACTTTTGGCGTAATTCAAAGTACAACATGTAAGTATTTTACCCCAAAAGCTAAAAAATATCTAGTCCGCCTAATTGGCCCAAAATGCCTAAATTGGTCCGATTTGGTCCATCATTCATCTCTCTTACTAGGAAGTGAGGAAATTATTTGGTTAAGCTAGCCATAGAAAAACATAATTCTTACGTAAGTTTGATTTCTATGATAAAATCAACCAAATAACTTATCAAACTTTTACTCTCTAGGATTTTGTATTTTTGCACTTCCCAAATTTCAAGCATTTAAATGTCAACTAACAAATATTCCCTCCGTTTTTAAATACTTGCTCCACTTTTCATTTGCGGCCGTTTTTAAATATTTGCTCCATTTTCTTATTTGGAAAGTTTTTACAATATTTAACCAATTTTTATCACCTAGTGGTCCCAACATATATTCTCTCTCTACCAATTCTCTCAACTACTTTTTCTTTCTATAATTTTTTATTCTTCCACCAACCCCACTACCTCCATATTTTATTACTTTCTCTAATTCTCCTAAAACTCCGCGCATGGAGAAATGAAGCAAGTATTTAAAAGCGGAGGGAGTACGAAGTATCTAATTAGATATACGCGTTCATAATATTTGCAAGTCGACTATTTATATAAATCTTTGAGAAATTATTCTATAGTTACAAACATATTATTTATATAAAATCCCCAATTTCTTGCATTGAACTCCGTATGAGATTTTTAGAACAAGAGATAGTTTTATTTTCACCATCTATTTTAGATAATTATGTGGATTGGACAATTTTGATATGTTGTAGTTTTGAGGTTGTTTTGATTTATTTCAGCTAACTCATTTTATTATTGAAGATAAAAAAAAAAACTTATTTTGCTGCAAAATTGCACATTTTCTCCTTCAAAAAAAATGAAATAAGTCAAATAATAACTGTCACAATCTAGTAATAATTTACAACAATAATATTGCACTTATAAGTACGTGTATAAACCAAATATAATTAACTTTAGCCATATTCAATACTAGATGTCTCGAAGTCTAACTATCCCAACCCAAAATCAAACATGATTGAAAAGACGGTAATCAATCTATTTTCTACGTTAAGCAATGGAGTACTCTGTAATAAACAACATACACTATGTCACAATAATCACCCGACCTAATAAATCCAACCCAATTTGTACAAATTATAATTAACCAAATATGATCCAACTCAAACTCTAATCTAATATGGAGTACTTTAGCCCAAATAATCCACATACTATACTTACGAATTGACTCGTAAGTTTTTATTTATTTTTATTTTTTATTAATAAGGAGGACCCTAACCAAACATCGTGAGTTGGGTTGATGGTTGATACGGTCATACGTTCTCCTCTCCCTAGGCAAACATCATAATATGAGCAAACTACAGACGAAGATGAATAAGTTGAAACATTGAAATGTGATATCCTATCATGCAATAGTCCCATCTTCCTTGCATTTGATGTTGGTCCCTTTAATTCTTCTTTGAATTCGGTTCTGCATTTAGGTAAGTTACTATTTTTCCCAATCATTTTGAAGCTAGGGTTTCCAATTTGAAATTACGCTCATAACATAAGTTACTAGTTAGAATTCTACATTTCAATTTTAGGATTGCTTCAATTGTTATGATATTATTTCGAGGAGTAACATAACATTTACGCTCCGAATGTTGCTTAACTAAGAGCTAATCTGCTGAATTTTTAATGTGATGTGAGTTGCTGGCCTCTTCAATTACATATTTACATCTCTGAAAACTTAGATTTTGTTTGTTTAAGGGCATTAAATTGTCTTAATACTTCCGTCTAGATTTAGTTGTCATACGCGATTACGCGACTGTTAATTCCGAATGGATTATATATTAAAAAAAGCCTGTCTCTGCAATTGTAGGTTCAAATCCTATATAGGCTGTGACGCTGTGTGAATAATAACTGTTTTAAATTTGGAATTATGTTATAATTAAGTGACTGACTTCAGAGTTTTGAAAGGGTAATTTAATATGATGAAAGGCATGGGCTCTACTCTAGCATAATCAACCCAGTGAACCCACTGCCTAGCATTGATCACCATAGAGATTAAGTTTGTTTTACTAAGCATAGCTCGGTGTAGTGATAACGAGTATACCCTTCCCGCCCTCAAGGCGACTTGGGTTGTTGTAATGTTGGGTTATATTTTGAGATTGGACACTCGTACATGTATCTGATTGAATGAAATTAAGTGTTAAGTGATTTTGATACATTATTGTTTCAACTGTTAGTTTCTACACTTTGTGTTATTCTGCTAATTGTGGTTCATTCTCATGTAAGTTCAAGGGGAAGAACTATATTAAGCTAGTTGTTTTTTTTTGCTACAAACTAATAGTGGCATGTTAGTCTGAAACTCTGAATTTCTTTTGCTGGTTTGTTGTAACATGATGAAATGAGCTGATGCATTTTGTATTGAGTTTTTTGTGTTACCTTATTCAGTTTATTGTACTGTTCTGGCCACATGTTATGTACATTGATGTGGGTTTGCTCAAAGCTTTTACATGCCATGTTTGTTCATCTATGAATGGACGAAATTACAAGATACCTTATAATCACTTAAAACACTAAACACATAGAAGAAATAACAAATACACTAGCCTGACTCTTTTCACACCCCTTCCTTTTCTGTTTATCATACTTATCTCCTCATTTCTTCTTCTGTTTCTGTAATGGATGCAAACACCCGCCGGATGACCAGTTTAGGAGCCTATCTGAGTATTCACTCCGTATTTTTATTTATTTATTATTATTCACATAAAAGAAACCCTTAACTCTGACAACACACAGCAATACATGCACCATATTAGAGCTATTACACCATCAAGTAGAGCTAAATTAGTCTACAGAGTAACAGGCTTAGTGTAATTTGACATCTTTAGGATCCCTTCAATCGCAACCAACAAATACTTCATGTAAAACTGTAATTGATACTCTGTCATAGCTAGTCTTACATGGCTTCATTATCAATAGTCCTGGTTCATGTACGTCAATGATGTGCAAAATATGATGAAGGCACGGACTAGCATAATCAACCCAGTGCCTATCATTGATCACCATAGAGATTAAATTGTTTTACTAAGCTTAGCTCGGTGTAGTGATAACTAGTATTGCTTGCATCTCATGGCTTTGAGATTAGTCCCACTAGGGACACTGGGACAGTTTGGGGTTGGATCCCAATACCCCTCCCCTGGTCTCAAGGTGACTTGGGTTGTTGTAATGGTGGGCTATATTTCGAGATTGGTGGCTCGTATGTGTACAAAAAAAAAGTGTTTAGTGATTTTGATGTCCTTTCTACATGATTGTTTAAATTATTAGTTTCTACACTTTCTTGATGCTGCTTAACTGGTGGTTCAATCTCATAATAAAGTTCAAGGGGAAGAACTATATTCAACCAGCTTACGGTTCTTTGTGTTACCTAATTCAGCTTACTGTACACTGATGTGGATTTACATGCTGAAGTTCAATTCATCAATGAACAAACAAAATTACAAGATACCTTATAAGTTTATAATCACTTAAAACACTTGCCACATAAAAGAAATAACAAATACTTTAGCTTGACTTCCCTTCTCACATCCCTTTTCCTGTTTATCATCTTATCTCCTCATTTCTTCTTCTGTTTCATTAATGGATGCAAACACCTGCCAGATGAGCACTATCTGAGTAAAGCTACTCTCGTCACTTTGTACTATTTGTTTGTTATTTACCTCAAAGAAACCCTCAACTCTGATAAAACACAACAAGACATGCACCATATTAGAGCTATTACACCATCAAATAGAGCTAATTGAGTAATAGGCTTAGTGTAATTGTTACAATAGGTTGAAGGTGTGTTTTGGGCTCAGTATGGGTTTTCAACAAATATGACAAAGTGAATACCTAGGAGACTTTCCCTTAAGGCTTCAAAGCCTTAAAGTATGGGTTTTCATGCTCAGAGAAGGTGGGTTTTTAACAAATTTTTTTTAAAGCATTAAAAGGATAGCATAATGAAATCAGAAAAGAGTTGGACAACTATAACAGGCTCCAGCATGGGCAGCCAAAAGAAACATCGTAGCACTGCAACAAACTGAACAAAGCAGCAAAGCAAACATTGAGTCATTGATAATTTAATTGTAAGCAGATCTTCAAGCAGAAATGTTCTGACGGTCTGACTAGTAAGCTAAGTCTCCTCAGGACTGAGTTTGGAAACATCAGCAAATCAGCAACTATGTCGCAGCAAGTTGCATGGTTCAGGGACTTCAGGCAATCCTCAGCACTTCTACGCTCTCTAAAGCCTCAGTCAAAGTTTAAAGTTAAGGCGAGTGATGTTAAAGATTAGAGCCAGAGAAAGACCTTCCTTACCAAGAGCCTAGCAGCTGCAGATTATATCGGCCATTTAGAAGTGATTTATAAATCTGAATATCATGAATCTAACTTCTTAAACAACGAATTTTACCATATAAGTCATTCAATCAGGAGTAATCCGTACTTTTCAGCACCTTACCTTTTATGTCTACCACATTTCAATTTCAGTTAAACTTATCCATCCATACACTAAACTCACTAGTATTTAGCTTAATTGTAGCTTGTTATTAGAAGCAAGCGTTGTAAGTAGATGATTTTATTTGTCCCCACACTACAATATCATTATCATGATGTCTTTAATGTTTTTAAATACATAGCTGAAATTGTTAAACCTAAAATATGTAATTTTATTCAATTAGTAAGCGATTATTGTAAACTAGTTTACTTTGTATTTATTTTAAATTCATCATTTCTTATCATTCAAAGATTGAAATACAAGACATAAGAATATTTGTTATAGTGCATTCTACGCATTGTAACCGAGTAATAGATTTGTTATTCGTAGCATAAATGTGACAATTCAATTTATAGTTTAGGGTTTGGGTATTTGAGAATCCTAAATTGGGCTAAGTTCGCCATGAGCTAAAAGAGCATAAATTTTTTTAGTCCAATGCTCTAAAGTAGTCAATTCTTAATCATTCTCATAATTGGATTTAAATCTTATTCCTAGTCGTTCTACCACTATCTAAGGAGGCAATGGGGGTACTGAGCCATGAAAGAGTAGCGTGTCATGTCAGGTCAAGCCATCAAGTTCAATTATTTATCATTCTTTGTCATACAAGTATCCACTATATCGACCCACATTATACTTTTGCAACAAAGAACACGACTCAAGCACAACCTACGGCCCAACATGCACAGCATATCGTACCACGCTATCTCGGGACCAGATGCGTTGTGCTACGAACTAAACTAGTTCACTCTAGTATCAACTTCATCCCCCATGGCCCATGTCTACAGTCTACTCCACTCCATCCATCCAGATCCCAACTTTAAAGAATTAGATTATTGGAATCATTTAGATCAAATCTGAACCACTGATCTAATAATTAAAAATAAAAAATAACCCAATGAAAATTTAAACTCAAATCTCACAAAATCAAGAATAATATAAAGCATAAAAACAAAAATTAAGAGTATAATACATGGGATAATCCGCCTAACCCCACAGCTGTTCTTCGAAATAAAAAAATAACAAAAACAAGTGGGTCAATTAGCGACAGTATGTCTTAGTGCTGTGCAAATACCTCACGTTTCAACCCCTCTTCACATTTTCATCTACTCTCCTTTCATTGCTAATTTTCTGCGTTTTTCATGATCTGGTAATGTTTCTATCTTATTATTTGATGAGAATCTTAGATTATTGTGTTACTTTTTTATTCGTGTGATGCCACTTCATAATCTGAGTTTTGTTAGATTTATAAGTTTATACATTGGGTTGACATTTGATTAATTAGAGATTGATATAATTACTTATTTGATAATCTGCTTGATTGGTTAAGCATTATTTGTTTATTTCTGTTGTTTTCCTTTGCTTTTATCGAGTCCAATTGCGATTTCATTTCTCTGTATCAACGGTTTCTTATCTTAAGTATTTGGAAAATTGTTGTTTGGGAAAAAGTGAGTGGGATTGGTTTTCTTTGTGTATGTTATTTTTTGGTATAGAGAGAGCCATAAAGGGTAATGTCGTAGACGGCATTCGATCCGATTGCCAACCATAGATTAACTAAGTTAGTTGACATCCACGTCTGTTCTGTCCATGTGAATGACTAAAGACAGTTAATATCATCAGATTGGTGTGTTTTGAGACTTGGAGTTACTTGTATACCACCATTCACCTAAAATTGAACTTTGCAAAGGGGTGGCTTTTATAGTTTTATGTAATTTTTGTAACTAAGGAATACAATTGTCGTATACAAGACTTACGATTGTCTCTTGTGTTTATGTGTTGGGGAAGTCATATGGTTTTGAAAATGGCTCCTGAAATTTGGAGATATTTAGTTGAGGAGTTTCAGAACTTTGTGGACCTTTTCATTTCTTATTCTTTGAAACACTAGAAATTCTCTGCTAACCTTTCTTTTGAGAATGCATACCTTAATATATGTTCCTTGGTTGATTATTCTTACTTGATTCTTCATTTAGTAGCGGATAGAGCTAGCACAATGGAGATAGAGATCATGGACAGTAAGTTCTTAAATGTGGGGCTACTCATTGTAGCAACCCTTATAGCTGCTAAATTGATATCAGCACTAATTATGCCGAAATCTGCAAAACGGCTACCTCCGGTGATAAAGGCCTTTCCTCCTGTCATTGGTGGCCTTCTTCGCTTTCTTAAGGGCCCCATTATCATGCTGAAGGAAGAGTACCCAAAGCTTGGAAGTGTATTCACCTTGAATCTTGTCAATAAGAATATTACCTTCTTGATTGGTCCTGAGGTGTCTGCTCATTTTTTCAAGGCACCTGAGACTGATCTCAGTCAGCAAGAGGTCTATCGCTTCAATGTCCCTACTTTTGGACCTGGTGTAGTCTTTGATGTAGACTACTCTGTTCGCCAGGAGCAGTTCCGCTTCTTTACTGAGGCTCTTCGTGCCAGTAAACTCAAGAGCTATGTTGATCAGATGGTTGTGGAAGCTCAGGTCTTTCTCTTCACTTCTTTTCTCCTTTCCCTTTAGTTTCACTTTGTGTAGCTTGTATCTTCTTTAGAGAAATGCAATTTGTCTGATTTGATACAGCTTTGCACAATTCAATGGTTCTTGTTAAGTTGTGTAAAAATCCATGGCCAGTATGATTTTCATTGATCTATATTAGGTTACAATAATGACTCTCCTAATCGCACTGGGAGACATACTAAAATGATATTTACTCAGAGACTTGTCCAAAATTTATGACGAGAGCATTCGATGTATATTCTCTGCCTATATATTTTATTTGAATTTTGATGTCATCCTTTAGCAATGAATGTCATATTCCTCTACCTAAAGTGATTGATATTGTGATGTGAGTTCATTTGCAATACTGAACACTTACAGTACCTAATATCCAATACACTTGATGTATTTTGAAGCTGAAAATGATAGTCTTTTTATATGGCTAGTCTTTTCTCTGATTCTAATACCATTATACTGCTTATACAAAATTATTATTTTTTGTGTATATAGGATTACTTCTCCAAGTGGGGAGAGTCTGGGGAGGTTGATTTGAAATACGAGTTGGAGCATCTTATTATATTGACAGCCAGTAGATGTCTCCTGGGTCAGGAAGTCCGTGACCAGCTCTTTGACGATGTGTCTGCCTTATTTCATGATCTTGATAATGGGATGCAACCCATTAGTGTTATGTTCCCATATCTCCCAATCCCTTGTCATCGCCGCCGTGATAGAGCCCGTAAGAAGCTAGCTGAGATTTTTGCAAGGATTATATGTTCGCGTAAATCCTCTGGCAAGTGTGAGAATGACATGTTGCAGTGCTTTATTGACTCGAAGTACAAAGATGGTCGGGCAACAACAGAGGGAGAGGTCACAGGTCTTCTGATTGCTGCACTGTTTGCGGGTCAACATACCAGCTCCATTACATCTACATGGACTGGTGCATATCTTCTTCGTTATAAAGAATTCTTTTCTGCTGTGGTTGAAGAACAGAAAACTGTCATGAAGAAGCATGGGGAGAATGTAGACCATGATGTTTTATCAGAGATGGATGTCTTGCATCGCTGCATCAAGGAAGCACTTAGACTCCATCCTCCACTAATTATGTTGTTGCGCCAATCACATGGTGATTTCAGTGTGACTACTCAAGATGGTAAAGAATATGATGTCCCCAAGGGTCATATTGTTGCTACCTCACCAGCATTCGCCAACCGTCTCCCACATATATACAAAGATCCAGACAGTTATGATCCTAACCGTTTTGCCCCTGGTAGGGATGAGGATAAATTAGCAGGGCAATTCTCGTACATCTCTTTTGGAGGGGGCAGGCATGGTTGCCTTGGTGAGCCATTTGCTTATTTGCAAATTAAGGCAATTTGGAGCCATCTTCTAAGGAATTTTGAGTTTGAACTAATTTCTCCATTCCCAGAGATTGACTGGAATGCCATGGTAGTGGGCGTGAAGGGGAAGGTGATGGTTAGATACAAGCGAAGAAAGCTTGTGGTTGACTGATTGTGGTGAAGCACCCTTTAAATTTAATTTATTTGATATGTTCTGTGCCACTAAGGCCATGCTTGATGTTCATGTTAGTAGAGTTGGCAGTTGGTTGTAGAGCTGCACCTTTTTTTTTCTCTTTTTGATTTTGCGTTTGTATGTAGGATGTTATTAATTCCAGTGTCTTTCAGATGCAGACTCTTGTGGTTACGCCATTTCTTGAATTTTGACTAGACATTACTACCGTAGCTCTTTTGGGTTGATTTGGAACTGGTAAATCCCTTTGCTAGAATGCTATCATGATACTCTACTCGGATAGTTTCTGTATGTTTCTGAATACTCTTAATGTGAACTGTTATTCTTATTGGAACTGGTAAATCCCTTTGTCGTTCTTCCAAAAAGCTTTGCATTACTAAGACCTAACAATGTAACAATCATATTAAACCATGAATTAACCTAAACTGTTTAGCAGCAAGAAGGTAATCCTTCAGTTCAAATTTGTGCTAGAATGGACCTTATTCTTATTGTTCACATATTCCCGCGAAGGGGGTCAAAGTATCCCACGTTTAATGAGCTATACTGCTCGTGTCACAGCCACGCAGGCATTACCAAGTACATGTTAGGAGAGTTGATTAGACAAGGAGAAAGTACACAATAAAATCTACCTTCTTTGACCATTTCATTGCCACATAGTACATGATAAAAATACAAGAAAATTACACTATCGTTCTAGCTTTTGGCCAAAGAGAGAAAGAGTTGCATATCCACTAGTACACTACACTACGTCGAGGAAGACTAACAGGCAAACTTCCCAGGAAAATATCATACTCAATTACTAATATTGCTGCAGTTTTACCCCATAAGAGCAGACTGTAGCGCATTGTGGACATCTACTCCAATTTGTGCTTCAATTTTCTCATAATCAGTAGCGGCTGAATTTAACTTCTGTGAGAATTCGGCAAGCCCCTTTTGGACCATGTTAGGATCAATATTATCTAAAGGAACAGCCTCAACTGTGATAATGTCTGCAACTGAGTTTGGATGGATAAAGGCAAAGCCACCACAGACAAAATACTTTGTTATTTCGTTGCCTTCCTGAAGAGAGATAATGCCAGGCTTCAGCTCTGTCATGGTTGCTGTGTGTCCTGGAAGAACACCCATCTGCCCAGTTATGGCTGGCACTATGACCATATCAACCTGCATATTAGGTTTTGGGACATGAGATTTTTGTTGATACAACTTTTTACTCCATACAAATTCATGCTCAAACTACATATATTTCAGCAACACAAACTACGATTTACTAATGATTGCAAAGATGATGGAATTGTTGATTAGGCGTGCATTGCACATCTTCATCAGAAAGTTCAATTTGGTTCAGACTTCAGGATGCGGAGAGCAGGAGATCTGAATTTTGTCAAACTTTTCAAGTCTAAATTAGACTATTAGAGCAGACTATTTCAGTGATATATGGTAAGATACCTAGAAAAGAGAAGGCATAAAAGCAGCTAACTTGAACAAATCCGTCACATTTACCAAAATATCTAATCAAAACAGCGTTGGGAGTCATCAATGATCAGGTAAGAGCCTGCCAAGAAGACATACAAAGATACACCAAGAAGTTTCAAAGGCTACACAGAAAAGACATAAAATAGAAAGGATCTTATTCCATGGCATCCCACAGAAAATCAATAAGATTATTTGGTTAGGGGTGAAGAAAATCCAGTAGTTCTGGAAAACAGATAAAATATAAAATTTCTGCATCATCAAAATTTTACTAGGTACAGAAATCACTTATGAGTTATGACTACTTTGTGAGTTGAATTGAACCTTCATATCTAATATCAACTAATCAAGCTTTAACTCAGTATGGTGTTTATTTTAGCTCAGCACCACATGAAACAACCTCATGATCCAGCCTAGAGCTTCACTCCTACCTATAAGACTGAAACGCCTTTCGTTCTTTTCATGTCCCATACTATGATTTTACACAAAACAGGTTTTGCCAAAGATAGGAAGATGTTAGAGCAAGAACAATAAAACTCCAGCACTTCAATTAAACCTCAATACTGTAACAAGACATGATCATCTAGCCTAAACTCTCAACATTAAAATCGAAAACAACAACGTGATACAGAAGACTGGAACAGCCATATGAATGAAGGTTCATTTGTCTAAGATTCCAATATCTAATTTTCACTTAAATCACATATCTCCATAATATTTTCATACTTGTCCTTTCCACTGGATTAGAATTTCTTTTTTAATATCAAAGTGAAGTACCAATTTTAATCTTGATTGTGATACTCTATATTTTACTAGGCATCACCAACTCACCAAGACACCAACCACACAATGTCCAGAGATCTGACAAGTAAAGGTGACACAAACATATGACCAAAAAAATGAGCAAACAAAAACGAACCAATATTTCAAACATAGTCAAATCATGTACCAACAGAAATTTATACCTCTATAATTACTATTTATAGTATAAAATAAATAATACCAAAAAAAAAAAAAATCTGTAGTACTGTATAAATTGCTATACAGTAAAACCCATCGAAATTTACACCAGAAAGATTTAAACAATTGATTTACCAACCAACAACAAACCCAAAAATTCAACATTTTGATAAATTCATATTCATGTAAGATATAAAAACAAAAGAACATAATTAAGCAATCCATATTCCAAGATTAAATCTTTTACAATATAAACAAAAGAAAATTAATGTTATAATGTTACCTGTTTGTTGGAAAGGTGGGAAGAGTAAGGAAGATGAAAATTAAGGGTGAGTTTGGAAGGAATTGAAGTGGGTATTGGAGGAGAAGGTTGGATAAAAGAAAGAGGAGTTTTTGGTGGGTCAAAGTTGGGCACAACTTTCATCCAAGCTTCATTGAACATTTCCTCTGCTTCCGCCGGCGCCGCCGCGTAGATGGTGGAGAACCACCGTGAGGCGGCGGCGCCGGCGAGTTGTGAAGCTCTTGGTAGCATGAATCGCTCGGCTCGCAAGTCGGAGAGAAGAGGGAGAAAGTAGAGAGAGAAGTGAGGAGTGAAGTGTGATGAAGTAATGAAGTGAAGCTTTCAAATGAGATTGTGTTTTATGTTTATTTTGGAGGAATTTGTTTGGTTTTGGGAGAAGGGAGATGGGTTTTTGTTGGGTTGTGGAAGGTGATTTTGACTAGCCAATGACCAAAAAACATTGTGGGGTTCTTTGAGAAATTATTTCCCAATTTTAATTATTGGAATAATTAGCCAATTTTTATCTATTCATTCAATTCAATTTTAATACTACGTAATTATTATTTCCAAAAAAAAATCATTTAGGAGTTAATAATGTTTATGCTTATATTGTATTGTGATTTGATTTGATTTGAGATAGGTTACAAATTACACAAAAATAACATGTAAATAATCCTTATGAAGTTATCGTTAGGTATTAGTGTCATTTCCACATTACTACTTGATCTAGCATCAATGACACCAATTTATAAACTTGAGGTCATTATTTCAAATTTTCAATATAGTTAGTTGTATATGGTGTTACGGCAGATTATTGGCGAGAAAGGATAATTGTGTTTACCCATGTATATAAATTTACACTTGTTTTTAAAAGTAAAGTTGATGCTTATAGCAATCTTTTAAACATAAAAGGAATGATATAAGAATCTCACAAGAAAAAACTAGTCTTTTAAAATTCTAGTATAGATACAAAGTATATACCATTGATCTTCCAAAATTGGAAGTAGTGGCGCATCTATCTTAGACAGGAATCAAAATCATCAACTTTTAGAGATAAAATACTTAAATATAAGTACTTTAAAGTCACACACAAACATGATTGCCACTTTGGTATAGGCAAATATAAAGTACTAGTATAGGTGGTCATGAATATAGGGGTTGTTAAAATGTGAAAGTGGGTGGGTTGAGTCATATTCCATTTAGCTTTGAAAGCCCAATTATAACATAGCTAGGTTGGGTGTCTTTGGATTTTTATACCTAAAGTGTATTTGCACTTTCTTCTACTCTAGTATTTTTCTCTGGCCTTTCCATATTTTAACCTTCTCCTTGAGTTGTGCTTATGAGTTGCTAGGGTAATTGGCCAAACTTAATCATCTAGGTAGTATGTAGCTTATGCATGATTTATTAGTTGTCAATTGTCATATTTGTAGGTTAGGGCTTAAGTCCACTCTTTGTTTAAGAATTTAAGCAAGGTAGCAACTTGTTTCTTGATCTCAACTTGTTTCTTGACCTTGTATCTTTAAATGTGATTGACAATTTATTGGATCATTTATGATTTATAGATTATGATTGATTATAATGGGGGTGAAAACCCTTATAATTTGTCTAAATTCATGACAATTTCCCTAAAGATCTTGTTAGATATTAATTATTACTTCAATTAGCCATTAATTTTAAATTTTGCTTATCGCCTCTACTTTCTTACCCTTTTTTCTTATGAAGTTGTTTAAAATTTATTTTTTATTGACCTTTTTACTTTACGACTTTATCTCAGCTACGATTATTTGTATATAGTTCGGGGTTGATCTACATTTCCTAGCAATTTGTTGAAGTTGAGATATGTTCGACTCCACTATCCTCATTGTTATAGTCATTTGAAGAATTGAAGTCATCATCTTAGTTCGTCCTCTTGGTTCGCCAATCGATGTCTTTAGAAGTCTTTGTAACGCTAGGAGCCCTATTGAAACAAAACTTCTCATAAATCAATTAGGTTTAGATTATTTGACAAAGTTTTTTAAGAGCGGGGGAGAAAATGTAAGGACAATTTCACCCTTAATTGCTCCCATTGATGACGATTGATCTCACAACCTCATTACGATATACCGTACCATCCTTGTCAACGGATCAAGTATTCCTGTGAATATTATCTTAATTTACTCTCTCCATAATCAAATCACACACAATGTTTTAACGAAGAACAATGAAAACATGAAACAGCAGAGAATGAAATTGAACGGGTGAATTCAGGATCCAACTACCAAAAACTGTTACCATATTCATATTCCTCAATTTACAACCCCTCTTCCCTTTCCATTGTTAATCTTCTTCACAAGCTCCATTTCTCTCTCCTCCATGGAAGACCAACCTCCAAAACCCATCAAAGAACTCATATGGTTTTCCCTCATTTCCACTTCAATCAAACTCCTCTTACTCCCATCTTACCACAGCACAGATTTCGAAGTTCACCGCAATTGGCTCGCCATTACCAACTCTCTCCCTCTTTCTCACTGGTATTCCGACACCACTAGTCCTTGGACCCTCGATTACCCTCCATTTTTCGCCTATTTCGAGCTCTTTCTCTCTCTTTTCGCCGCAAAAATTGACCCCACCATTGTTAATCTTCATGAAGGTCTCAATTACAAGGCAGATTCCGTCGTTTATTTCCAGAGAATCACAGTGATTGTCTTCGATTTTGTTCTTCACTATGCAATTTATCGAATTACTCGAAAATTGGATTCGACAAAGCGGAGATTGATCTGGGTTTTGGTTATTTGGTCACCTGCATTGTTGATTGTTGATCATATGCATTTTCAGTATAACGGGTTTTTGCTGGGATTGCTTTTGATTTCGATTTCAGCGTTAATGGAGGGGAGAGATTTGATGGGGGGTTTCTTTTTTGCGGTTTTATTGTGTTTTAAGCATTTGTTTGCTGTTGCTGCTCCTGTATATTTTGTGTATTTGTTGCGGCATTATTGTAGAGGTGGATTGATCAAGGGTTTTGGGCGGCTTTTGATGATGGGGTTGGCGGTAGTGGTGGTTTTCGCGGCGGCTTTTGGGCCATTTGTGTACCATGATCAGGTATAAATGTTGCTTCTTTGTGGCAGTAGTATGTTTATGTTTGGTGTATGTTTGACTATTATGTTGTTTAGTTAGTTTGTTGGAGGTATAAATTTGAAAATGTGTGAGTTTAGTTATTACAGTATTGGTTTTATCCTTGCTTCTTTCTGCAACACTATTCTGTTCTGTTGCGAATGCTGAATTGTGATGATATTCTTATTGATCAACCTTGTTTATACTGAATCGAACAATGTGAACTTTAGGGTTAAGAAATTCTTGAAGGGATGATAAATGGAGGGTTAGGATAAGGATGAAAGAAGTTTGGAGATATGTGATTACTCTTTCAAAGAAAGAGAAGCTGAAATAATGCCAGTGTACCTGGAAATTGTATGGGGGGTTTAGTATACATAAGGAAGAATGATTAGGTCTACTCGTTAGTCTTCAAGTAGAGTTCTTTAATTGTTGCCGGTGATAGAGAAATTAGAAATATATAGGTGAAGAAAGTTTCTTATACGTCTACTTTGATTTATTTATTGTCACGTATTACCTATGAGTTGGTGATGTTAGCAAATTCTTATGGAATGTGGGTAATGGAGTATTGAGGAGCTGTAAATTAGATTCTTTGATGCACAATGCTTGTGCATTGATAAAAAAGAACTTGTTTTAACAGGACATACATATTCTGATGTGCAACGTAGCACTCATAGATAATGGTGTCAACTTGTGAAAGTCCTTAGCTTATACTTCTTTAGAGGGGAGCTACGTCATGGTAATCAAAGCAAGCTTGTGAAGATTTTCTATTTATGAAGAAGTAGATAGTGGAGTTAGGAGAAATTTGTGAAAGCCAGCTTTAGGTTGTATAACCCTTGAGGGGGGATCGACTTTATTGAAAGGTTGTGATTCTTGTGAAGATTTGCTATGGATGAAGTAGATAGGGGAGTTACTGAGTTAGGAATACAAGAAAAATGTGCCGTTGTGAGAACCAAGTTGGTAATTACTTAGCGAAGAGCCAAAGAATCATACTTTACATACCATAGCTGATCTAAGCTTGTAGATGTGCGGTATTGTTTAGATACACAGTGTTTGCAAAGTGAATAGCTGCATACTGTTAAAATGAAAATGAAAGTCTGAGGAAAAGCCAAAGAACTCGGAAAGAAAGAAAATGGATGTCATAAGTTTTTAATGGTGTCCCCCCCAATCTTTTTGAAAGTCATACAAATAGATATTTTTGTCATATGGGGTATGTGGTCTTTTGCCTTAAGACATGATGATTAATGAAAAATGAGGTGGTTCTAGGCACAATTTATGACTCCCAAGGCCCTTTGGGAACCCATGGAAGTACCAGGTAATCTCGCCGGGTGAAAAAATTGATGTACGGAAGCCAAATTTGAAGGCTATACACAAAATTGAAGCAACTTAGGAGGTGTCGGGACCTGGTTTCAAAAATTCACGGAATACTACGGGATGCATCCCGGATCATATAATGTTGTTTCGACACATATACTACCATTAGTCAGCTTCATAAAGGCCCTGTGAAAGCTTATAGCCAATACAAGAGGCATGTACGAAAACGGGTAAATTTGATGCTTAAAAGCAAATTGGATGGTTCCACTCATCCAATTGGACTCTTGGAGGGTATTAGGGTCTATGGTAATCATCTCGACAATTTTTGTTTCCGGGTAAAAAAAAGTCGAAAATTTCCAAAACTGAAGGTTATAATTCACGCTTTTTGGGCAATTTTGGAGGTTTCGGGACCCAGTTTAGAAAAGTCTTGAGATGCTAGGGGATACATTTTGGGGTCATATCATGTTGTTTGGAACCATATATAATCATTATATGTTGTCATTAATGTCCATGGTAGCCTTGACTTTATGAAATGGGTGCACGTTGTAAATGGGTATATTGACCTTTTAAAGGCTACCGTTGAAATTGAAATTTTGATTTTGGTGTCCCCCTATCTTTTTGAAAGTCGGAACCCACAAATTTATACACATTGGTCCCAAATAGCCATTTGAGGGGATATAGTAAAGTAAATTACTAAAATACATAAAATTTCCAAAAACAATGAACTTGTTTCCCTGAGTGTGAATTTTCATATGATAGGAAGTTTTGAAAACGCCAAGCTAGGAAAATAATCCATTCATAGCTATCCTAGGTAAAATGACATTCTTTGTGAGATGGGCTGAAATAAAAAGCATGACATTCTGTAGCAGTGGAAGTGTGTGAGCTTAGAGATTCCTGTCTTCTTAAGTTCTAGCAATTGATCTATCGAGTGGCATGGTATTATTTATTGTTTGATGTAAGTTGTAACTTGTGTGCATGTATGGCACATTGGTACTCATCAGATGATGAAAAGTGCTCTTATGAAGCACTCGGGTCTGAGAATTCATTTGATCCAGGCATATGGCACTCGGGTCTTAAGGATATGAGATGCTAATTGAGCCTTCCCCTGATTGTTATGCTATATTTTGCACACTACATAAAACTCATTTTGACTGCATGTTTCTTCTTACAGGGTTATTTAATTGTTCAGTTATTACTTTGCAGATGCTTCAAGTCATCCATCGAATGTTTCCTTTTGGCAGGGGTCTATGCCATGCATTTTGGGCTCCAAACTTTTGGGTGTTCTACATAATGGCAGATAAACTACTTGCTTTCTTTCTCAGAAGAGTGGGTTTTAATGTCCACAGACCAACAGGTTCTTTCACTTCTGGGCTAGTGGGGGACTCATCACCTTTCGCTGTACTGCCTCAGGTAGAATAGTAGAATTTTAGTTCCGTTGCATTTTTATTTTCAAGTTTGTAAATTTATGATGGTTATTATCTTTAACTTGTCTTTAAGTTCGGCTTTCTAATACTACTTACCTGTAATTTTAGTACACTTATGAATTGAGTGGCTTAGTTGAAAAAGACGCATGTTTCCATACTATTTTTTCACTTTATGTATGGAGGGTGGGAGGGAAGGGGGGAGGGGGGTTGGGGGTGGGAGAAGTCCTAAGAAAATCCTTATTGTATGGTTAAAAAGTAGCATCTTCTTGAAGAAAATCTTATACTGAAGGTATGTGTTAGTAAAATATTGGAGTTCAATGACTTCGAAGCATAGTATGAATTAGCATTCAATTTTTAGAAGTGAACCCTCTTGTCAGCACCTTTTCTGTTTCCCCTGTCTTCTGCCTAGAACTTGCTCGTCAATTTTTTTCTTTTCACTATTAAGTAATCCTTGTGATGATTATGTTGCCTGGGCCTTACTTTTGTATATCTGCGATAGTTGATTAAATAAGTCTTACTGTAGATGTACGAATTATTTGTTAAGGAAATGATGTGATAATATCCTTTTTGTTCTGTCAACAGGTCACTCCGTTGATGACCTTTATGATGGTCTTGCTTGCCATCTCTCCTTGTCTTATCAAGGCCTGGAAGAATCCTCGGCCAAGGAAGATTGCTAGATGGATAGCTTATGCTTACTCATGTGGCTTTGTATTTGGTTGGCATGTCCATGAGAAGGCAACACTTCACTTTCTTATCCCTCTGGCGATTAATGCAGTGGACAGCATAAATGATGCACGGCATTACTTTTTGGTCTCAATAGGTATGACTTTGCTTTCTAATGGCTATATTTGATCATTGCTTCATTACATGATATTGACTAAGTTTATATAATAAATTAATTGGTGTCTGCCATTTTAAGCTATGTAATGCACTACTCTTGTTGATCTTAGGCAGCATAATGAGAATTGTTGAAAGGGGCTGATTGCCTTCTTATATGCATGCTAAATGCTAGTGGAGCTAGTTTGTTTCTCATTGTATTTCACCTATAGGCTATGTGTTATTCATAGTATGATTTGTATTCGTCCACTACGTGATTACTTGTTTTGTAGTATGGTAACTTCACTTCTAAAAGTTCGGTTCAAAATTTTTGCACTACCCCCTGTTCTTGGTTTTCGATTGTGGTCAGCTTAATGGCTAGCTTGCCCATCTTCTCCATAAAAACAACCTGTCACAATATGTTTACCTCTTGAGTCTTCTCTCCTATAGTCTCTTCAATGGAGCTAGTCAGTGAACGATAGCTTGAGTTTTGATCATACCATGATAAGACATTACGAAGTTTTTAAAGCCTACAAACACAAAACATTGGGAAAAGTTGTTACTGAGAAAACTCCTTTCTGTTTTACTAGTAAAGCTCAAAACTTAGCGTGGCACATTTTAATCTGCACTTCGAATAAGTGATAGCTTCATAAAATGCCTAAGAAAGGAGAGAAAAAAATTCATGGAACTGAAGTTAAAAGCCGAGACAGAAGTACGAGGTAGGCTATGTATCTTGCAGTGCTAAGTTTTTAAGTCCATCCAAAATTCCAAACCCATCTTGTATTAGGATGCATCTATGATATCGAAATCTATGTAAAAGTTGAATATAATCTTGATGTACTTCGTAATACAAATATAAGCCAACAATTACTTGCAGTTATTGCTTTCTTGTTAGTCATTTGAAAAGCTAAATCATTACAAGTGAAGTTGCTCGCTTAAAAAGTAGCTTTTGTTTGGGTTGCTAATTCCTGTCAGACCGGGGCTCTTTGGTTTGTATAACTAGAACTTTGATGTATTGCCAGGGGGTGGGGGTGGTGGTGCACAATGATCTGGTTGGGCTGTGCATAGAACCATAACCAGCTTAGATTTTCTTGTTTTGGTGTGGATCGCCATTTACATGCTCTACAGCTTCTCAAATCTGAGTCCTTAGAGGTTAGAGACATCAAAGCAAAGGTGGATACATCCTAAACTGGTCAGAATTGATGACTTTTGCATGTAACTTATAGCCTTTGGGAGTTTGGGATGTCTACTATTGTTTAAATTTCAACTGAGCCTAATCATATTGTAACCTTAAATCACATGCACTAACTACGCTTGTATAATAATAAATTAATTTGGAAATGCCTTCCTTTTTTTCAATCAATCAAACGCCTTCCTTTCTTTACTATAGTTTATTGAATGACTAATTAGTTTGGTACCTCTGCTATGCAGTTTCGTGCTACTCTCTCTTCCCGCTTCTGTTTGAATCCAGAGAATACCCAATAAAAGTGACACTGCTGCTTCTGCACTGCATTCTTATGTGGTTTGGTTTCTCCATTTTTTCTGAGTCAATACCTACAAATTCAAAGAAAGATTTGCAGAAGAAGAATGACGAACTGAGAGCAGAGGAAGACCAGGGAATTTCCGAGAAAGGAAGCCTTGGCATTGGGTGGATCTACAAGAGCTACTTGCTAGGTCTTGTGGCGGTTGAATTATGGGGTCAATTTCTACATCCTTTCATTCTTGGAAACAAGCTTCCATTTCTACCTTTGATGTTAGTTTCTGTATATAGTGCATTCGGGATCATGTACTCTTGGATTTGGCAGCTGAAATGGATTATTCTCTATTCTTGATGTCTCGTTCTTTCTTCTTAGCTCGCTTCCTAGTGTAACCATGTCTGATATTTTAGGTCATACGTTGAGCAACTCGAGTTTGTTTTTCCGGCTTGAATCTTTTCTATGTCTCTTCGATACTTGCATGTATTACGAACAGAAGCAGTCCAATTTGGTGGTGGTTAAACATGAACCGAAAGGATTGATTTTCACTACATTATATTGGCCACAAATTATTCTTCCAGAAAGGGCTCTTTGGGCTAAAATGTAGGTGTTATTTAAGGATTGTTGGCCCAATATAAGAAATATTATAAAAAGACAAATTTGCCCTTACATACTTAAAATAAGATTGGTTGGAACTTGGAAGAAAGTAAAATGTTTCTTCCACATGACTATACCACCTTCATTTTTTTTTTAGTTGACACGTTTTGACTTTAACATTACACTCTCCTTTAACCGTGTTTTATGTTTTATATGTAATGAAAAATATAGTCATGTGAGATTTTGTTAGATTCGTCACGATAAATATTTTAAAAATATCAACTTTTCATAATTTTTGTTTATCGGTAATTAAAGATATAAATAGTTAAACTGTGCACTGAAGTATATGATTGCAAGAGTATAGTTGGGAAAAAAGTTAAGTGCATATTTTAATAAATCAACGCTTATTTTGGCAAAAAAAATAAAAAAGGGAAGAATAGGATATGAAATTAGTAATTTCACAGCTACCATCTTCCATTACAATAATAAGCCCATAAATATTGTTTAGCAAGATGTCATTTGCTTTGGTGAGCCATTGTAGGTAGTTTTTTTAGCTTTGTAATAATGTAATATCCAGTAAAGTGTATTTGGTTAAGCGTTTCCATTATGATTATGGAGCATTATTTTTCGATATCTAACATTCACTACTATTCAATACAATAAAGTTGAATTGAATCAAGGTTGATCACTAGTGTCAAATGTCAATGAAATTGAATTAACCAGAATAAATGCTTGCCATTTTAGTACTCCAAATTTCCGCCATTAGTAGACACGTTCACTATTTCAATTTTCAAAATATTGTAATAAAATTTAGCTTTCTACTGCGTTGAATTATATAATGACCTAATACGGTGACTTGATCTAAGTTTAAAGTATGATTTGATAATGTTTGATTTCCTTCACAATTTGATCTATTGACGTAATTAGAGTTAAACAATGAAACTAGATATACATCGCTAATCATGTGATTTTTAGAGACATTTATAATTATCAAAGCATAACCAAAATCAAATGATGGAAAAACGATGAATTCTAACACAGTACAATTGTCATCAATCAAGAGTATCTTCGTTAATAAAACCATGAAATAGACATAAGAGATATCGATACAATGTAATAATCAATTCTAATTTGAGCCGATTTACTGATTCATCACATGTCGCAATCAATACATATATATTTGTACATACAATACCTTTATTGACATTATATAGATGCATTACCTTATACTATGAAAAACATAGTAAAGGTATCACACTTCCTTAGCATGAGGGGTAAGGGATAGCCCCACACTTGAGCTACAAGCATTGTATCGTGTAGAATGTCAAACATGCCGATTTTTATCCCTTTTTCTTCCTTTGATTTTTACTATCTATAATCTTCCAATTGTCCTTAAAAATAATTATAATAAACCAGCACGCAATGCTAGGAGTATAAACAAAGCAAAGCATTTTTATTTTTATTTTTTATTTTTTGGGTTTTTTAATAATAAAATTAATAATTATTTTGGAACATCCCTTTAATCGTAAGGTATATACTCGTATATAATGTAGTCACATTTTTACTCAAAACTTTAGGAAAGTACTTGTTATATATTTGCATCACTTTTGAACCTACCCTTCAAAGTTTAATCCGTGGTTTATACACACGGGTGTACAGTGCTCATCATACACCCGGATAAATAAAAAAAAAGGCGGAAAGAACATCTTGTGTTTCATAAAGAACATACATGTATTTGATAAAGAACATGTTTGTATTTGACAAAAACATGCATTACCAAAGAACATAAAGATATAATAAAAAGAACGAGATTAAAACTTAATTAAATTTTCTGAAAAATTACACATTATTAACGGAAAAAATTTAGAGGTGATAAAAAATCTAGTAGGGCCGGGCCATATCATAATTTATCGTGTCCAAACCCGTAGAAAAGTAGCGGATTTTCGGGCTTTTTTCTAACCCGGTTTGAGTTTTAACTAAAAATGCATTTTTAGGTTTGCCCAATCCCACCCTATTTCGGGCCGGATCGGGTCGGGATGCGAGTCATGCCAATGTTGATCACCTCTTAAAAAATCCTTACCAAAGATATCATTTCCCCAAAAAATAGTTTTCTATCTCTCCAAAAAAAATTCAACTTTCCATAATAATTTATTTTTTTTACTCTAATATTATTTTCAATTAAAAATAATTTAAGATTTCAATATCAAATTTCAAAATACCATATGTTAAAAGAACATAATTTATATTGTAAAGTACATATAGTTAATACCTAAATAACACACTAATCAAACTTAAAGAATATACGATAATAAAAGTAATTTAAATATGACATATGATAATAAAAGTAGAATTTGGGCATCACTACGACCTTAAAGAACATACACGTCAAATTCATAGAACATACTTTGTATTATTAAACCCAAAAAAACATATATGTTTATCAACATATATTAAATAACATAAGTTATAATGTAAAGAACATATAATTTTACTCAAAGAACACACTGATCACACTCAAAGAACATATTAAAGGTATGTTCTTTGTCAAACATTAGTATGTTCTTTATCAAACACTACATGTTCTTTCCGCCTTTTTTTGTTTACCCGGGTGCACTATGAGCATGGTGCACCCGGGTGTATTATCTAATTTTCATTCAAAGTTTGGGCATTTATTTTACTTGATAATTCATTCATTCAATTATCTGCCTCTACTAAAAGTATTCAAAGTCAAATTAAATGTTGCTGCTACCATGTCAGATTGAAGCTAAGGTCTTATTTATTGCTCCTACGTCGCAAAACAAATCGATGTAGACACTTTATGTACATTAATGTATACGAATATACGATAAATACAATATATACATGTATATATATACTTTTCCTCACTAGAGACACTTTGAGTAATACCTATGCTAGTGAGTAGCTTAGTGATACCTTAATTAGATATAAAATATAAATCAATGGCCTTACTCAACCATTATTAGTTGTACTCTCTATATGTTTAGTCCCTTTGTTGCATTAAATTTGTTTCATCATATCAGAACAAAATACCTCCAATATTCTAGTTCAACTTTAAACTACCTTTTTTCTAAAATAAATTGAAATCTTATGTATACATCGATATTACACAATTTTAAACATCCAACTTCATATATTTTAGGATAAAGTACACTAATTAATCAAGTAACCTAGCTAAATATGAAATATCCCAATTTTAGGGTCTTTTCTCATTGACTGAACTCAGCTGAACTGAACTGAATATTTTATAAGAGAAGGAAATTAGGAGCTGAACTAAACTGAACTGAATTTCAACGTATGAGAACAGACCCTTAATTACTCAGTGCAATTTCAAACATTTATCTAACAACTTATCAACTATAAGAGTCTCTATATTACAAGAAACCCCCAAAACAGTTAGCATGCATCTTCTTAGAAGTTGGAAAAAAAAAAAGAAAAAAAAAAAAAAAAAAAACGTGTAACTTCATGGAAATTTGTTTAAGCCACGCCATTTTAAATACACAAGAAGAAAATGTGTTGTCATTTCCTCAACCCCTACCTTGGAACATATAAATTCCTTATTATATAATATAAAGTTTTTATAAGATCATAAACCTATACAACTGTCCAATAATTTCCTAACTTGCTCACCAAGGTAATTATAATTAGAACAAGTAATAAATCCCATTTCATAATCATCACTTACATCATTTTTCTTGTTATATATATTTGCATGTTTTATCCACCTAACTAAAAACTCTAAAAAGATATTATCCACCAACTTTTCTCATAAAATTGACCTACTTTTTAGAATAAATAGGATTTTTATTTTTTGATTAGTTGAGTTGTTACCCATATTTTTTGCCAAACCTATAATTTTAATCTTCTTCAATTGTGAAAGAGAATTTGAATATGTTTTTGATGACTAAGCTTATAAAGTTATATACCATGAACAATTATAACATTTATTTATATTTATTTTAGGTGAGCTAATTTTTATTTTTACACACCTGAGATTTTATTTATTTTTTTAATAAATGACCCTTGTCATAGAAAATCTTACGTGTCAGGTTGTGAGATTTGTTTCTTCAATGCAGTTGTGTCCTTTTCCTTAATTATTTATAATTATTGAAGTGCTAAATACAACAAATGCAATAACTCATTTTATTAAAAAAAGAAAAAAAAAAGATTATGTTGTATTTTAAGAAGTTAGCATTAACTGGAACACATGTGCATGCGTGGGTGTTTGTCTTCAAACTTGTAATTAAATCATCTAATCACATTCTTTAATATCCAACCATATTCTATAATCTATTAAATTAAAATTTCTCAACATTCTTTCTGATTTCTTTTTCTTGGACCAGTCCAGTTGTTCTAATTAACGTTGTGGTAATATTTGTTGGGCAATTTTTTAGGTGAGGTGTATGTTTAGAATATGTAGTCGTACGATTCATAAATGGATCGATAGTACATAGCCTAGTTTAATTTATGGGTTATGTTATATAATACTTATATGTAGCCCTAAAGGCTATTTATAAGCATTAAATATACTCTTAGAAATTGTATAAATTAGGAATTCATGATAAAAACACGTTTAAATTAGTATTATTAGTGTTTATATTTGCTTATATGTAGCCTTAAGGGCTATGTATAACATTTTCCTTAATTTATATATGATTATCATTGCTTTAAAATAAGTAGAGATTATAAGAATTGACTCGACTATTATGAAGATAGAGACTTGAGAGTCAGTCGTATGTAATTTTAAAGGCATGTTGATATGTTACATTTTACCCGTTATGATGATGATCATCATGAAAAAGAAGGTAAATAATACGACTATAATTAATTTTAGTCAATCTAAAAATAGTGATCGTGCAGAAGCTAGCTAGTTGAAAGGGACTCAAGAGAGATAATGATACAGTTAAACTAACCAAGTAACCATTAGTATAATCTATAGTACCATTTCCATTACTATTTAATGTTGTTTAATTAGTTCAATATAATAATCAATGTAACAGTAAGAAAATACGCATAACTTTGACACAAATTCAAAAATTAATAACTGCAGTGGTATTATTATTTATCACTCCGTAGTACTATTAATTACATTATTAGTATGGTTAATGCATGGTAGCAACTTTGTTGGACGGACAATATATTCCTTTTCAGTATTCATTGTGCATGCCAAGATAATTGTCAAGAAAGCGAAATATATATATATATATATATATATATATATATATATATATATATATATATTTATATATATATATATATATATAATATATATATATTATATAGTATTATGTTTATATTAAATAGTCTTATATACTTGGTATAATATTATTATATGGGATTATAAAAACATTATAATATAAATAATAATATTAAAAAGTATAGTCAACATGGTAATGCAAAATGAAAGTGGATAATGATACAGTTAAGCTAACCCTATCTATATTATATCTAATTAATTAAAATGAAATTGGTATAATTTGGGGGCGTTTGAGTGCGCTGTAAAATACAAGAGGAATGAAATGGTGAATAAAATAGAGAAATTATGCATGGTATAAGACTGATACGTCGCCGCATCATATGGAATAGCTGCGTGAACATTCAATGACTACAGCTCTAGTCTTTACATTGTTGTCATGTCGTCTCATCTGCCTTTCTTTTTTCATACTTTGCTGTAAATTTTTTTTATAACTAAAATATCTTCTCTGGATTAGCTAGATAGCATGCACATTCTTAAGCGACAACGAGACAGTTTATTATAATTAGCAACGGTTCGTTTGTTACTACATATAAACGCATTCTGTTTACTTGATTTCAACTTATTTGAACCCAATTAAATTTACTAGGGTAGATTTTGTCGTATTATAGTCCTAATTAGAACTTGTTTAATTGTCAACTGAATTTGGGAAGTTGTTATGAAATTAGGTTAAATGAACATTTGTTACATAAATATTATATTGGGATATTTAGATGAATTTTATTACATACGAGTATACATACAATTTACTTATAGAGGTTTTTCAGTGCGGCAGGGGTTACTTGTATGGCGTTACTAGTTTTGTCAAAGGCTACTTGTAGGTGTTACTTGGGGTTACTTGTATGGATTACTAGTAGGTGTTACTTGTATTCTGAGTAACCCCTACAAGTAACTTCTAACAAGACCCACATACCAAACCAGTAACACTTGATTAAAACCAGTACGACCATACAAGTAACCTCAAAATACATTATACAAGTAACACCTACAAGTAACACCCTAACCAAAATCAGTAACACCCTACAAGTAACCCCAAAATACAAGTAACACCTACAAGTAACACCCTACAAGTAATCCCTGCTACACCATGTGTGACTTGTAAGTGTTACTTGTATTTTGGGTTACTTGTAGATGTTACTTGTAACCCATACAAGTAACCCCAGACCAAACCCCCATACCAAACCAGTAACACCTGAACATAACCAGTAAGATCATACAACTAACCATAGAATACAAGTAACATCCTGATTAAAACCAGTAACACCCTGACCAAAACCAGTAACACCCTACAAGTAACACCAAAATACAAGTAACCCATGCCGCACCATGTGGTCAGACAGATACAAAAATTACCAATTTACTTAATAATTAACCATTGATAATATTGGATACATCATACATTACATACTTATACCATGTTGTCCACCTAGTAATACCTACATTAAGAATTGAAAGAAATCCCCTAAAAAGTGAAAAATCGTAAAAATAAAAGTCAAAGTTAATGTAACTATATAAGTACTACATATATATAAAATAATATATCCTAGAAATATGAACGTTCTAAATCCTAAGACCAAGATTTAATATATTTCTCTATAACTTAAAATGTGGTCCAAAATAAATCCTTCTATTTTGGTACGTTATGTAATGTGAGGAAAACAAAAACCAGAAAAAATTGACTACAAAATTCCTTGAGTTCCACACAATTTTTATCCTCATTCATTTTTACAAAATTTATGAGAAGTAACAACAAAAATTCGGCTAACAACTTGAATGATTTTGACCTTTAGCTATTGGCTTTTTGTTATCCAACAACTTTAAGCCTTCTTAATATAATCTTCTCTAGATTTTAATCAACCATATAATTAATTAGCAGAATTTCTGTAATAAGATGATTTTATTGTTGATGAAATTAGGATCAATTTTTGTTGATATTAACTTTTTGACTTTATTGGCGCGGCTGATTAAATAATTTATAAAATTTCTAAAGGTGGTAATTAATTTGATTGATAATGATAGCTGATTTATGTATATACACTTATGTAATGGATTAGCTTATTATATGGTTATATTATGATGAGTATGAGACATGATGATATGGATGTTTTGACTAAGGGGTATGTTGTACTTACTAAATCAAAGAATTAAGAAAGACCAAGAAATTAATTGCGTGCCTTTATATGGAGCACAACAAGCCCTCTATAATTTTCCAACCAAAAGCTTTATTAATTGACTTTTATGCTTTTTCCTGGAAAAGATAATAAGATCAAACTTAAAATCTATACAATTATATATGAATCAATTAAGACGACATACTCAGCTCAAATAAATAACATATCAAGCATTAACTAACACGCACTCTTGTGTGCATAATCTAGCAAAGGCTCAGAGCGCTTAAAAGGTTAATTTAATTTCAAATAACTTTTACCTATATAAATTAACCTCTGTAATGTATATATATGAAATTAAACATGTTTAATAATTAATTATATGACATGTATTATTAATATATATAACCAATGGAACAAAATTTACTAATTTGTTCAGTAGTTGTTGCATAGACTTATCTTGATGATATAATAATAATCGATCTAAGCATATAATTGCTGTGTATAATTGAAATAATACTCCTACTAGGTCTAGCATATATATACATACATATTGTTCTCAGAATAATTATCCACCAACTCTATAATGATAATTAGGGCATGCCATGTATATTTGCATGCAACATTACAACTAATAAGATATACTTAAAATTAGAGTAAAATCATATACTATATACTTTTCATACGACTATAATAGCTAGTAGCAAAGTTGTGGAGCTGGTTATAGGTGCACGTTATTAGGGATTAATTAAGATTATACTTGTTTATAGTTTGAATTATATATTATGATATGAATTCATCTGGAATGTATGTAATGCTACTATGCTAGCTTTAAATATGTACAATTATAAACTTCAGGTAACTATGTTAGTTACTCATTTATTGCCAAATTAAATGGACTTAAAGTCTATCTTCCAGCTACATTATGTACATTAGTACATGTACATGTACATGTAGTATATCTATGAAGCTCAAGGGTAAGTGAATTGTCATTTAATTGATGGTGGGACTCTATTTTTATGCAGTCATGCAAATTATACACTAGGCACAAACAACAATTTTTCTACATTATTAATAATCACACCCCACGCACTCTACATACCCCACCTCGATACATTTATCCAGTGGATAAATTATTCAAACATATTTCATTCGTTTTAGAATAATTGACGCAGTCAAACTTGACATACATGTCAATGCACAAGTTTGACCTTCTTCATACCATTACATAAGAAAAAAAAAATACAACCTCCGTTACATATTATTTGCAATGATTAGATAATAATTTTGTGATACAATACACATTCTCATACCACTTATAAATATTGCCATATCATTTGAGAAACAAACAGACAAGTAAAGAATAAGATTGTTACTCTCCAAACCCTATTTTCTTAACAAAAAGTTGTGTTCATAAAGTAATTAAGCTTAGTCCAATATCCTTAGTTCCTTACCCTTAGACTGAGGAGCATTCATAGGCTTATATAACTCACATTGACTTATTTTATATTAATTTTGATGCGTGAACACAATTTTGCCACACACGCCCTACTTAATTTTTTTTTATAAAATTAAAAATAAATAAATTATTCTTTAGTATAAGCCTTTTCCTTCCTACAACAATGAAAAAAAAGTAGAAAAAAATTAATACGAAGTGATAAATAAAAAATATTATAGGTATCAAGTATATCAATTATTCCTAATACCGTCTAGATTTTAATTTATTACGGAGTATTATATTTCAAAATATATTAATGGTAGTCACTGTACAAAATTATCTTTATATTAACAATTTAACACATTGAAATTTAATATCAACTGGGCACAAAAGCTGGAATGAATTGTGTGTTTCTTTGTTTTGGTAATGCAAATATGCAATTGATTCAAAAAAAATTAATATTCCGTACATCATGTATGTGTTTTTTTTTAAAAAAAAATTTAAGGATTAAACTATCTTTTTTATATCATGACAAATAATTACTCTCTACATACTTTAATTCACATGAATAGCAATACTGAACTCCAAATATTGCCATGTAATCACTTTAATAAGTATCTTTGCTTCTTAAAAATGGCTATTGCTTCCAAGTGTTTGGTGGCACGGGTGTGCCAATATCTTCCTCTTCTCATCTCAGATTCTCAGCATGCCTTTGTTCAAGGCCGCGTAATGACGGATAATATTTTGATGAGTCATGAGTTAATGGAGAAAATTAATAGTTCGAAAACTGGCACTAATTGGCTCGCTTCGATCAAAATTGATATGAGCAAGACTTATGACAGAATCTATTGGAGTTTTCTTTTGCAGGTTCTTATAGCCTATGGGTTTCCGGATCGTTGGTTACAGATTATCCAACAATGTCTTGCCACGGTTTCTTACAAATATTTAATTAATGGCACTACTTCGGAAACCTTTAAACCTCATTGTGGTCTTCGCCAGGGTGACCCCATCTCCTCGTACCTTTTCCTATTCTGCATGGATATATTCTCTCGAATGCTGCATTTGGGACAGGATTTGAAGTTTTTTCAAGGAATCAAGTTGTCTAGAAGGAGCCCTACTATTTCGCATTTATTCTTTGCAGATGATGCTCTCATTTTTTTTCGGGCTTCATCTACAGCCTGCACTAATATCATGCAGATTATTCAGCGGTTTACTAAGATATCAGGCGAACAACTAAACTCGTCTAAATCCTTGATTAAGTTTAGCCCGAATATCTGTAGGCTGCTCAGCAAGGCTTCAAATCGCTTTTCCAAATGAAGCATGTCCAGGTGTTCGATCATCATCTAGGAGCTCCAATTGACTTCGTCGGAAGAAAGAAAGATCACTTTCAGTTTCTCATCGATAAAATTACGGGCCGAATTAATTGTTTAAATGCCATACGCCTCTCACAATCGCAGAAGTTAATTTTTATTAACTCGATCCTTATTGCTATGGCTTCCCATGTTCTCGCTTGTTATGAGTTACCCGTCTCTGTAACTGGGAAAATTGACTCCTTACTGTTGCGCTTCTTCTGGGCGCATTCTGATACTAAAGGTATGCACTGGGTAAATAAGGATACCATGCACCTTCCTCGTGGCCTCGATGGTTTGGGCATTCGCTGCTTGTTTTCCTTAAACAAGACTTTGCTCATGAAACAAGTTTGGAGATTCTTTACTAACCCGCAGTTGCTAGTTTCTAAAGTTTTTAGTGCTCGCACAACCTTTCTCTCCAACCCCCCTAATATTGGGCCGCGTTATTCTGGTCGCCACTCCTACGGCCTTCGGGGTTTGCTCAAGGCGAACACTCTGTTGAATTCAGGCTGTAACTGGAAAACTGGTGATGGCAAGTCCACTCTAGCTGGGTCAGCCAAGTGGGTTAATGGTTGCATTCCTGAATTCAAACTAGGAATTCTTTTGCCACATTCGGCTCCTCCCACTGTCAGTTTTTTCATCAATATTCAGACCATGGGTTGGGATACTACTGAAGTTGTTGATTGGTTTGTTCCTGCGGATGCTTTAGCAATCCTGGCAATGGAGGCCCCTGATACGACTCAGGACGATTTCCGTTATTGGTCGGGTACCCCTTTTGGAAAGTACTCGGTTAAAACTGGGTATGCTATGCTTCAACAACAACTTTCCCTTCCTTCTATACCTTCTGCCTCTAATTCTTTCTGGAAGGTTATTTGGTCTCTTCCGGTGTAGCCTAAATGGAAGTTGTTCATATGGAAACTGCTACACCGCGCTCTTGCAGTTAAGGTAGAACTCACTCATCGAGGAGTTCCGATACTAGGTGTGTGCTGTGACCTCTGTCGTTCGGAACCGGAGGATTTACAACACCTTTTCAGAATGTGCTTTAATGCACGTTCGGTTTGGAGGGGTGGATGCCTCGGCATTCACTCAGATTTTAATGGAGACCTTTCTCTCTCAGATTGGATCCAAGATTATATCCGACTTTTTATCAGTCAGGATGATCTTTCTAGTACTCGCTTAGGTACCTTTGTTGGTACGCTTTGGAGCTTGTGGTTATGTCGTAATTCCAGGATTTTTAGGGGTTCTTCTGCATCTCGGCTTTTTGAGTCTCCGTTTCAGGAGGTAATGGGTAATCATTCAATTTTTGTCGATTCAGATGCCCCTACTAGTATCCCTACTATTGCGGCCCCAGATGGCGGTGCCTCTTCTCCGCCTGGTTTTTACATGGCTCAACTTGGCCTGATTCCGCATGGGAGTGCTCTACTTTCTCTTCAGATAGATGGCGCTTGGTCCTAAGATTCTCAACGAGCAGGAATGGGTTGGTGCTTGGATAATGATGACCCACTGGATGCTCGGATCATTAGAGGTGGTAACTTCGGGGTTTGTTCCTCGGCCTTACATGCGGAGGCGCTGGCATGTATGTATGGGCTTCAGTGGGCATTTGATCAAGGATATATGTCTCTTGTGGTTTTTACTGATTCCTATCTTCTGGTCTCCCTGCTTCGAGGGGAGGGGCAAGGTTATATCGCTTATATATGGCTCATTCGGAGGATTTTACAATTTGCCTCTAGGTTCCAGGTTTGCAATATTCATAAGGCGGCTCGCCAGCGCGTCCACAGAGCTCATCTAATTGCTGAAGAAGCGGCGGTTAACTCTATTTGCTTTAGTATTAATATGTAATTTCTTGTTTGTATCCTTTGTCAAAAAAAAAACTTGCTTTTCTTAAGTAAAAAAAAATGTCCAAATCTAATTATAGAAGCTAACCATACTTTCTGAAATTAATAATGATTAAAAAAAACATCCCAATTCCCATAAATGAATATCGTACATCATATACATGTACATAATATTCCTCCTTTCATAGATTTAAAAGAATCATATAATACTCTTTCAGCCTTATATTAACATAGAAAACAAAATTAACCTTATATTAACTAAAAATAGCATAAAATGACTTGATAGTACTCGATCATACACTCACGCCAAAACAGGGCTAGGCTTTCACACACTACAAATTTCAACAAAACATAGCAAATTTCAGCAAAGCAGTGCAGAGTAGAGCAGCTTTAAAGAACAGGGTCTCACCCCATTACATACCTCCTCTTTCTTCCTCACTAACTCCACCCTTTCTTACCCAAAATAAAATATTCATTATTAATTAAATCAAAAACATAAACAAAAACAAAAATTCCAAATTAAGTATTAAACTCCTTCATTTAAATCCCTCACCTTCCCCCAACCCCTCTCTCAAAACCCCTCCTACGCTCTCTTTCTATCTCTACTTTCTCTCTCCTCTCCACTACAACAACAATGATACGCCGGAAATTACTAGACTACAACACCGGAAACGGCGGAGGTACACATTCCGGCGGAAGTGACGTCAGCCCTAGCATCCTCATCACAGTTCTAATCCTCGCAATCGCCGTCATTTTATCAGCTTCTCTCTACCTCCTCCTCCGCTTCCTCCGCCGTCACCGTAACACCAACGCAGCCACGTCATCATCAACTACCGTAAACCACCCTCATTCTCTCTCCACTCGCCGCGTATCTCCGACAAACCCACTTCTCGACGCTCTCCCATTAGTCACTTTCGACGCATTAAAATCCACCGGAGACTGCGCCGTATGTTTGTCCAAATTCGAGGAGAAAGACCTCCTCCGTCTCCTCCCAATCTGCTGCCACGTGTTCCACGCTGATTGCATCGACACGTGGCTAACATCCAACCAATCATGCCCTCTTTGCCGGTCACCAGTCTTCCTACCAGACTCCAACGATGATCCTCTATCTCTCTCCTCCTCCTCGCAAAACTCTCGAAGCTTCCGCGTCGAAATCGGAAACGTCAGTCAACGAAACTCCGCCGAACTCCCCGTCAGAAGAACCTACTCCCTCGGCGGTAACTTCGACTACATCGCCAACGATGACGACGTCGTTTTGGAGATTCACTCCGGCTCATTCCGACGGAATTCATCAACGACAGAGTTTAAAGTCGATGACCACTACCCGTCCTCGGCGTTAGCGGCTGAGGTAGGGACACGTGGCGGGAGTATTATTGGAGGTGGATGGTTGAAGGATTACCTGTCACATTCTCTCTCCTCGTCGTTTCGTGGGTCTGGGAGATGGTTTTTTACAGGGAGTAGTAGGAGAGAGACTACGACTACGACGACGACGATGCCTGAGTTTGATGAAGTGGACAACCGAGGTATTGATGAGTTGGACTTGGAAGCGAGTCGACTCGGTGATGAAATCGGTGAGTTGTTTAGATGGTTGTCAGGGGTATAATGGTCATTTCAGCTCTGTAGATCCGGTGGTTTTGTTACTGTAATTTTTACAAATTTTTTGGTGTATAGATATATGGAAAAAAAAAAAAAATCAAAAAAATTACTTCCGGAATTCAAGTTTATAAGAGGTACAAATATTTTTTTCCTATTATTGCAGATTTTTTTCCTTTTTATTTTTGTGGGAGTTTAATTTGGGTTGGTGTTTATTTTGGAAAAGATTTTACTTGCTCAAATAATACTTAAAACCTTCCATGAATAATCGTTTAATGATTTTACCACATTATTATTTGATATATTTATGTTAATTACATGGTTTTATTTTTGGGTAGAAATTATGAAATGGTTGTTCTGTCTGTATATTAAATGTGGCATTTTACAATGGTTTTATTTCTTCAATATTTCATTTTAGTGGTTTTGAAGAACATGATCGTATAACCAATTATAGAATGCTATGTTTGGAAAAAGGCGCTAACATTTTCTAAGCATGAACACATGGTAAAGTCCATAATATACTTCGTATATAGTCGTATACAGTAGTACTTCGTTAGCACCAAAAAAACATTATAATGAGATAATAAATTGAAAATTGAAAGAATAAGAAGGAAAAATACTTTAAATATTAATAGCACTACTTTGATATATTACCTCTATTAATTATTATGTGCAACAAAGGAATATTTTATGTTTATGTCTCACAAATAATAACCCTTTGTTGCATGTAATAGTTAACGGAGGTAATAAAAAGTGTTATGTTAATGTAAATATTGAGCTAATGAGTTGAATGAGTACAATAAAATACATGTCCATGCTTTGTCACAAAATAAAGGATAATCAGATCATATGATGAATTGCACCACGTCATTTACAAATTACAATAAAGCACATTAATCTCCTGAAAAAATACCCCTTTTTTTTCACTTTATTCCACTTTTCCCTATTTCAACCCCCAAAAATACCCAGATATAAAGCAGGAAAATAAACTCCACGATAATGAAATATCAATAAAAAAAAAAAAAAAAAATTAGACAAACATGGTACAGAGTAAAAAAAAAGGAGACTTGAGTAGCACTCAAACAAAAAAGAAACTAACATTCTATTCTTCAGAAGTTGAGTTTCTTTCTGAGATTTTATCTTTTGGAAAGAGATAGTATAGGGATTAGTGATTTTTTGTACATTAGATTAATTTTATAATTATATTAATTAATTTTAAAAAGTAAGGGTTCAAAAAAGTTGGTTGAAAAAACAAGTGTAATGTGAGATACAGAAGCTGGGTGTAGTTGTGCTAACTTTGTAAGTGGATTAATGTTGATGTTAGTGTTGGGTACTTGTTTGTTAGTTAGTTAATTAAGTATATTTGTTTGGGAAGCGTTACAATGTAGGTGGTGGATGTTTTTTTGTTTTTGTATCACTAAGATACGGATTTTTATCTATCCTCTTTGTCTCTGCTTTGTGTTTTCTTTCTTTGTTTTTCCCTCTCTGTCATTCGCCAATTTTTAATCCTTTCTGTTTTATTTTTATTTTTTAACACGAGATAGGAATAAATTTACTTTGGAATATGATATGAGTAAATCGTACGGAGTACATTATCGGATTAAGTTATGTAGATGACAAAATGAAGAGCCCTTTAATTCGGATTGGATTAAATTATGATTGATTTAATTATATTCTACTCTGTATTATGATTCATTTGGATAGGATCAACCTTCAATTTTTTTTTTTTTTTTTTTGACAAACGAGCTTCAAATAAGTTAAACCAGGTCATACAAAATTACTAAGGGCCTGTTCGCATTGACTGAACTCAGTTGAACTGAATTAAACTGAACTGAATTGAAATGAATATTTTATAAGAGAAGGGAATTAGGAGTTGAGCTGAACTGAACTGAGCTGAACTGAATTTCAACGTAAGAGAACAGACCCTAATTCATTGTCTGTCAATACATTTTTATAAAAGGCAAAAACTGATTATTACTAAAATTGAACTTAATGTTTATCAATTAAAACTGAAATATTCCAATTTAACATTTTGTCAAATTTGGCTATGGTTTTTTTTTTTTTTTTTTCTAATTCACTGGTGCTTACCTATTTACCTAATAATGCAGAGTGCTTTTCACCAATTTACCACATTTTTGTCTTATTCCCCCTCCTACGTTATTGGAGCAAGATCATTTTGCCGTTTATAGAGTTATGTCGTATATGTTTGATAGAGTATAAAACATATTCCTAGGCCTCAACTATAAGCTTAAGCTTTTGGTTGAGTTGGTCTACTAACATGGTATCGGAGCCAGCGTGACACAAAGGTCACGGGTTCGAATCTCATCCACCCCCCACTTTTCAAGTGGAATATTAAGCGCTGCGGTTCAGTTCTTATCTTAATTTCCTTCTTTCATAGCTCAGCTCCAATAAGTTCAGTTTAGATCAGTTTAGTTAATCAGAACAGGCCCTAAGGCAAGGTAACAAGGCTCAAGCAAAAGGGTAGGCCACATGATGACGAAGTATTCTATTAGAACACCTCCCTTATTGCCTAACCCAACTCTTAACACCCAAAGCAAGTGATGGTTTATATCAAAAGAGATTTTCAGGTGATCATTAGAGTGGGCTAAAGACTTACCTCAATTTTTTATTTATTTTAAGAAAATTATTAGTTTGACTTGGTATAAAATTACCAAGTAATGAACTGTGGTCTGTGGAGGAGCTACAATTATGGATCAATTATCTTGAATGTGAATGGATGTGCGTTTTAAATGGATGATCTAACTAATCAATCAATCCTTTAAATCTAGCTCAAACTTGACATACAATGAGTGTGTTTCGATAATTCGGTTTACAGAGGCCAAAGACCACAAATGCAACCATATGCGCTCTTGGTGCCATTCCTTTAGCGATTCCTTTGAGATCTTGTACCACAAAAGGAATCGCAAAAGGAATGTCACCAATAGCACATATCATTGCATATTATCAGCGGAAGAGCACAAATGGAACCATACATGATTTATGGAGGCCACATTAAAGAACACAAAAAGAACCATGTGTGCCCTTGGAGACATTCCTTCCGCAATCCTGTACCACAATAGGGATGTCACCAATATCACATATGATTGCATATTGTTGGCAAAAGGGCCATACACAGGGTGACCTGCCTTCTACATATGAAAGGTTGATCAAAGTATATTACATACGAATGATCTGATTGCATGTTATTGCTTATGTTAATCTAAATAAAGGAATCTAGTGATCTTCAAGGTCTTGTTTAGTAAACAATCATTCATTACCATCCTCTTCAATCAAAAGGGTAACAACTCACAAAGCATATGCATTTTGCTCTAGATTCATTATAGATCTTATTTAACAATTTCCTAATGTTTGCTATTTTACTGTATCTACTATGCCATTCTATACACGTTTAGACTACATGATCAAAGAACAAAGACGGGAGCTTCATCAATGGTGATCTGACCTTACAATTAACCAAAAAAAATACTGAGAACACGAAACCAGATTCAATTATACTTGTAATAACTGGAAAGTTGCTTCTAACTCCAAGAAACTCTTCATTTAAATAGTAAGGTCAAAAATCTTCATAGACAAAACAAAATATCCACATTGTTACAGATCAACAGCAAGAAAATTGAGGTGAAAATACCAGACAAACTGCAGAAAAATATGCCACCTTGTATACTAGATCCTTCATTGCAAGTTGTATTGGTTCCGCTAAAGCACCCTTGCTTCTGTTTGATACCCTGTCCATGGTCTTCGAGAATGAAACTTGAATTAGTCTGATCACTACTAAACAACACACACCAGAAGAAATGTCCCTTATGGGTTGAAGCCACACCAACTCCCACCTCAGTGTGTGTTTTGTTTGTAAGGAGAGACAAAGACTTTTTGTCATGAACAAGAACCTGTGAGAAAGCGTCTGATGGCACAAGGTGCTTAGACCAGCACCCCACAAGTTTACCAGATATAGTGCCAAAAGTAGGTAGTTCCACTCCACAATCAGGAGCATAGACTTCTGTGAAATCATCTTCCAAGGGTCGACAGCTCACAGTATTGCTGCTCGTACAGTTCCCCTTGCACTCCTCTGCGTATTGCAAGGCCATGCACCCCAGCCCAGCGCTGTCATACAACGGAGGCAGTTTTATGGCAGTACGGTTCTTGTTGATGATGTCAACAATTTCTTTGGCTGAATTGCCTGTGGGTAACATTTCAGATATAAAGAATTACACAACTCTTTTCCTCAAGTCTAATCAGTTATTCTATGAAGCTCTCATATTTATTGCATTGACAAGAAATGCATCTTATGCTTGGATAGTGAGTATAAATGATGGTACCTTGTAGTTGTTATAAATTTACATTAGTCTAGAACAAAAGGCACATTGCAAAAGGCAGCCAGAAGATTTATTTTTATCGCGTTTCTTATCATAGTTGACTATTATTTTCCATAACATTTTTATCCAAGGTGACTTTTTTAATCTCTCTGCTCTGTTTCTAGTCTCTATGCAGAACATACATCAATTCCCACTTTACTGTTGGTGCTTAAGTGAAGCCTTAACTCCCAAGTTGACATTTAAGTTACTGTGATAAAGCTGATGCATCAAATTCGGAATCAAATTGGAATTTCAAAATGGATTCACAATAATGCTCTTAACAGGCTACTTGGTTTACACATTCTATTGGAGGGATCAGCTCCACAGGGTTCACATCAGAAGTTAGAAAATTTGGAGATTAGAGAATCCGCAACAAACTAAAGTTTCAGGGTGTGAGGGTGAAGAACATTATCCGGCTCTAGCGCCAAGGGCTACCTAAACAAATAACAAGATCTATCTCAGAACATACTTAAGCTTATTTTCCCACTGTAGACAACCAACTACTTCTACAATTGTATTAACAAGACCTCGGTTTAGAATAACCTCACTTGCTCGTAGCCCAATCATAGTAAAGCGTGGATAGTCAGATACTGACCTTAACAGGATATCCTCAAAGTTAAGCCAGCAAAAATGCAATGTACTAATTAAAACTCACACAGATGAGAAATCCTAAAGATTTTTCTCCATTTATATTAGAATATAGTAAGTAGTAACCCAACATTTCTCACAATATGTAAAACATGTCAAATCACCATTATTAGTCAAAATTTAGGCAACAACATACTATATTACTAGAAGCTTGGAAATATGAATATATGATTATGGTTATGCATATACTATGGTAGCTATAACATAAAGCACAGAACCTCCAACATAGCTTAACACTATTTCTAAACAATGAATTCATCAAACAATGTAGCTCAAGATCATATTTTGATCTAATTGCACTAAATATAAACAGCAATATAGAATAAAAATACCCATAAAATGTAATTATCCAAAAATGACTAAATTTGAGAGATTTCAGAACTAAAAATGAGAATTTTTACCATGAGCTTTCTTGGAGCAAACTTCAGCAACAAGCAGTAATCCACAGAACAAAATTAGATGGAAGCGAAAAAACCCTTTTGCCATTACTTATTAGTGCTAATTTTCTGAAGTGGGTTTTCAAATTTTCTGCAAAACAAGGAAGTTACATCAAATAAAAACCCTAATTAGTTCTTTCCCACCATTTCACAAGAACCCTAAAATTGAAAAGGGTACAAACATTGGCAGCTGAAATTGGAAGAATTAGCGGAAATTTTTGTTTGAACTCTGAAATGTACAAGTGGAGGACATCATATTGGGTGATTGAGGAGAGAAAAAGAGGGATTGATGTGGACCCCATGTAGCCTATTGTCATATTTCTTCATTGCTTTTTTATATTTTGGTGTTTTTTTTGCCATTGCCAATTGCAAGAGAAGAGGCATAGACAAATAATGGAGCGAAATTCAGGAAAATTTGCCTGGCTGTACTCTAATCAAAGTTCTCCTAAAGATGGACTTGGGCTGTGATTTGCGAACGAGCAGCTGAGAAAAGTCCCAAGCTCATGTGCATATCGTATTGTATTTTATTGTGTCGTGTAAATTGTCGATTCAAATTTAATTATTAATCGTGTTGTGATTTGCGAACCCTGAATCCTGAACCCTGATATATGAATTTAATTTTTTAGAGAGGAAAATTTGAGTAGACCACTAGAGCATTAAAAATTGAGTTTATGATTGCAATGTCAAAGTCAGGTTTTAGAGAGGAAAATCAATTGCACATTGCTATATTGAATCTCGCTGGATTAGTGGTGTATATTAGAGCTGTCAATTTGGGTAAACGGTCGAGTTTGGGTCAGGTAAAAGTGGGTCGGGTGAACTTGGGTTGGGTCAATTCAGATTAATTCCATAACCTATGCGGGTCGGGTTTGGGTTGGGTCATGCTTAAGTCGGGTCATGCTTCTTATCGAGTTTGGGTCGGGTTTAGGTCGGGTTAAATTCGGGTCGGGTGAACAATAGGTCGGGTTTAATTCGAGTTTTCACGGGTTAAAACAGGTTAGGGTAATTCTCGAGTTCGAGTCGGGTTCGGTTCAAGTCAATAATTTGCGGGTTAGAATCAAGTCGGGTCATTCTCGGGTTTCAGTCGGGTTCAGTTGAAGTCAATAATTTGCGGATTATAATCAGGCCAGGTCATTTTCAAGTCGGGTCATTCTCGGGTTCAAGTCGGGTTCGGTTCAAGTCAATAATTTTCGGGTTAAAATCAGGTTGGTCATTTCCAAGTCAGGTTATTCTCTGATTCAGGACGGGTTATGTTCAAGTCAATAATTTACAGGTTACAATCAGGTCGGGTCATTTCCAAGTCAGGTCATATTCGGGTTAAACTAACTATAAATTGATAATTATCATTTTTATCAAGTTAATTATTTTTTTTTACTATAATATATATGGCAATATACTAGGGAACTATAGTCTATAATTTAGGAAGATAATTATCTCCTTTGACCATACAACAAATATAAACTATATTTAACTCTTAAATTTGAGGATGATGCTCCTTTCTTTTGCTGGTCTGGACCGACTTGGTCTCCCAAGACAAAATGCTTTGATCAACAATAATAAGGTGATCTAAATTGCATTTAAGGTGATTTGAAATCGGGTTAGGAACAATTAGGGTTGAATTTAGGTCAGGTCAATAACAAGTCGTGTTAATTTTGAGTCGGGTTATTAACAGATCGGGTTGAATTTTTGGGTTGCGTAAGTGAAAGGTATGGTAAAATTTGGGTCGGGTCAATAACAAGTCGGGTTGAATTTGAGTCAGGTCAATAACAAGTCGAGTTGGTTTCAGGTTTGTTACAGGTTGGGTTAAATTAGGGTCGGTTGAATTCAGGTCAGGTTAGTAAAAATTCGGGTTAAATTCGGGTTTTGACAGGTTAAAATAGATTTGGGTCAATTTTGGTTCAAGTCGGGTTCAGTGCAAGTTAATTAAATTGGTCGTTGTAAACCAGTAAATCGGTACAAGTTGTAAACTGGTAAATTGGTAGTTAAAAAGCAAATTGAATGGTTCCACATACCCAATTGGACTCCCGGAGGATATTAGGGACCATGGTAAAAATTTCGAAAATTTTTATTTCTGGTCGAAAAAAGTAAAAAAAATTCAAAATTGAAGGCTAATATCCACGTTTTTTGAGAAATTTTGGAGGTTTCGGGGCCCGGTGTCGAAAAGTCTTGAAAATTTAGGGGATACATCTCGGGGTCATATAATGCTATTTGGAACCATATATTATCATTATTTGTTGTCATAAATGTTCGTGGCAGGCTTGAGTAAATGAAATCGGTGCAAGTTGTAAAACCGGTAAATTGGTCGTTTAAAGAAAAATTGGATGGTTCCACTCATCCAATGGGATTCCCGAACGGTATTAAGGACCATGGTAAACATTTCGGCAATTTTTATTTCTTAGCGAAAAAAAGGTCAAAAATTTCGAAATTGAAGGCTAATATCCATGCTTTTTGAGAAATTTTGGGATTCAGGGCCTGGTGTCGAAAATTCTTGAAATTCCAGGGGATACATCTCAGGGTCATTTAATGTCGTTTGGAACCAGATATGATCACTATTTGTTGTCATAAATGTTCGTGGTAAGCTTGAGTTAATGAAATCGGTGCAAGTTATATACCGGTAAATAGGCCGTTTAAAGGCAAATTGGATGGTTCCACCCACACAATTGGAATTGCGAAGGGTATTAGGGACCATGGTAAACATTTCGGCAATTATTATTTCCGGGCGAATAAAAGTCTAAAAATTCCAAAATTAAAGGCTAATATCCATGCTTTTTGAGAAATTTTGGAGGTTTCGGGGGCCGGTATAAAAAAGCTTTGAGATTCTAGGGAACACATTACGGGGTCATATAATGTCGTTTGAAACCATATATGATCACTATTTGTTGTCATAAATGTTTATGGTAGGCTTGAGTTAATGAAATCGGTGCAAGTTGTAAACCAGTAAATTGGTCGTTTAAAGACAAATTGGATGGTTCCGCCCACCCAATTGGACTACTGGAGGGTATTTGGAACCATGGTAAACATTTCGGCAATTTTTATTTTCTGGCGAAAAAAGTCAAAATTTCCAAAATTGAATGCTAATGTCCACGATTTTTGAGAAATTTTGGAGGTTTCGGGACCCGATGTTGCAAAGTCTTGAGAATTAAGGGAATTTATCTGGGGATCATATAATTCCGTTTGGAACCATATATGATCATTATATGTTGTCATGGATGTTAGTGGTAGGCTTGAGTTAATGAAATCGGTGCAAGTTGTAAATCGGTAAATTAGCCGTTTAAAGGCAAATTGGATGGTTCCACCGACACAATTGGACTCCCGGAGGATATTAGGGACCGTGGTAAACATTTCAGCAATTTTTATTTACGGGTGAAAAAAGTAAAAAAAAAAAAACAAAAATTGAAGGCTAATGTCCACATTTTTTGAGAAATTTGGAGTCTTCGGGGCTCGGTGTCTAAAAGTTTTAAAATTCTAGGGAATGAATCTCGGAGTCATATAATGTCGTTTGGAACCATATATGATCATTATTTGTTGTCATAAATGTTCGTGGTAGGCTTGGGTTAATGAAATCGGTGCAAAGTCGTAAACTAGTAAATTGGTCGTTTAAAGGTAAATTGGATGGTTTCACCCACCGAATTGGACTCTCGGAGGGTACGGTACTAGGGACCATGGTAAACATTTTGGCTACTTTTATTTCTGTGCGAAAAAATCAAAAAATTCTAAAATTTAAGGCTAATATCCATGTTTTTTTAGAAATTTGGAAGGTTTCGAGGCCCGGTGTCAAAAAGAAATGATATTTTAGAGGATACATTTTGGGGTCATATAATGTTGTTTGGAACCATAAATGATTATTATATGTTGTCATAGATGTTAGTGGTAAGCTTGAGTTAATGAAATCGGTGCAAGTTGTAAACCGGTAAATTGGCCGTTTAAAGGCAAATTGGATGGTTCCACCCACCCAATTGGACTCTCGGAGGGTATTAGGGACCATGGTAAATATTTCGACAATTTTTATTTCCAAGCAAAAAAAGTCAAAATATTCAAAAATTGAAGGCTAATATCCACGCTTTTTGAGAAATTTTGGAGGTTTCGGGGCCAGGTGTTGAAAAGGCTTGAGATTTTTGGAGATACATCTCAGGGTCTTATAATGCCTTTAGGAACCATATATGATCATTATATGTTGTCATAAATGTTCATGGAAGATTTGAACTAATAAAATCGGTACAAGTTGTAAATCGATAATTGGCCGTTTACAGGCAAATGGGATGGTTCCACCCACCCAATTGGACGCCCAGAGGGTATTAGGAACCATGGTTACTATTCCGGTAATTTTTATTTCCGGGCAAAAAAAGTAAAAAAAATACCAAAATTGAAGACTAATATCCACGTTTTTTGAGAAATTTTGGAGGTTTCGGGAACCGGTGTCGAAAAGGCTTGAGATTTTAGGGGATACATCTCGGAGTCATATAATGCCGTTTAGAACTATATATGATCATTATATGTTGTCATAAATGTTCGTGGTAGGCTTGAATTAATGAAATCGGTGCAAGTTGTAAATCGGTAAATTGGTCGTTTAAAGACAAATTGGATGGTTCCACCCAACCAATTGGACTCCAAAAGGATATTACGGACCACGGTAAACATTTCGGCAATTTTTATTTCCGGGCAAAAATAAGTCAAAAAATTCAAAAATTGAAGGCTATTATCCACGCTTTTTGAGAATTTTCGGAGTCTTCGAGGCCCGGTTTCGAAAAATCTTGAAATTCTAGGGAATACATCTCAGGGTCATAAAATGTTTTTTGGAACCATATATGATCATTATTTGTTTTCATAAATGTTCGTGGTAGGCTTGAATTAATGAAATCGGTGCAAGTTGTAAACCGGTAAATTGGTCGTTTAAAGGCAAATTGGATGGTTCCACCCACCCAATTGGATTCCCGGCAGGTATTAGGGACCATGGTAAACATTTCGGCAATTTTTATTTCTGGCGAAAAAAGTAAAAAACATTCCAAAATTTAAATACACGCTTTTTGAGAAATTTGGAATGTTTCGAAGCCTGGTGTCAAAAACTTTTGAGATTTTAGGGGATATATCTCGGGGTCATATGATGTCGTTTGGAACCATATATGATCATTATATGTTGTCATAAATGTTCGTAGTAGGCTTGAGTTAATTAAATTTGTGCAAGTTGTAAACCGGTAAATTGGTTGTTTAAAGGCAAATAGAATGCATGGTTCCACCCACCTAATTGGTCTCCCACAGGATATTAGGGACCATTGTAAACATTTCGGCAATCTTTATTTCCGAGCGAAAAAGATAAAAAAATTCCAAAATTGAAAGCTAATATCCATGCTTTTTGAAAAAATTCGAAGGTTACGGGGCTGGTGTCGAAAAGAAATGAGATTTTAGAAGATACACATCGGGGTCATATAATGCTGTTTGGAACCATACATGATCATTATATGTTGTCATAAATGTTCGTGATAGGCTTGAATTAATGAAATCGCTGCAAGTTGTAAACCGGTAAATTGGCCGTTGTAGACACATGTCTCCCCAAAAACCAAACCCAGTGATGAATACCTTTCGCATCATTGATTATTGAACGAAGTAAAAGTGTGAAAAGTCTTGTGATGCGGTCGTTTTAATAAAATACTTTTTTCTATTTTCAAACACATTTTTTTTCTTACTCTCACTAGTAGAAAAATGTACATTTGCGTCGCCATATTTGCGTCACTCATTCTAAGGAGCGAAGCAAATGTTTATTTTTACCATCCTGTTAAGTTATTTGCGTCACATGTTATTCAAGAAGCGACGCAAAACTCAAGTGCATTTCAGCTTTCTCTCATTTGCGTCGCTCTTATTTATTAAAGCGACGCAATTAATAAACTTATTTGCGTCACTCATTTGTTAACAAGCGACGCAAATAAGTGATTAAGTAATTTGCGTCACGCTTTTACTACATGAGCGACGCATATGAGCTGTTTACAATATCATAAACAAGGTTATTTGCGTCGCTTTTTTATAATAAAGTGACGCAAATAACTCTTTTGGCTTTAGGTTTTCTGCGTGTTTTTACCTTAGTTTTTCATCACATACGCCTACATTCACTAAACAAAAAGAAAAAAAAAACAAGAGTTCTTCAATTCCAGTGAATTGCTACAGCAAAACACCTACAAATTCGTCTCTGAAATCCAACAAATTAGGCCAAAAAACTGCGATTCCCAGCAAATTTAACTTCTAAATTAAAATTGCAGTCAAGTTGAAGCAAATCCGAGCAATTTCGAGCAAAAATTTAGACCAAAAACCCTAAGAAATTCAAACCCTTAAACCCAGAAAAATTGATTGTTTCCGACCAAAAATCCCCCATTTCGAGCAAAAATCAACTCAAAAGCATACGAATTCGAACCCAGAAACCCAAAAAAATTCCTTTTTTAAGATTCATCTGATTTGTGCTTTCTGGAATCCTGATTCATGTTTTTCTTTGGCGTCCTAGAAATTTTGAGCGAAATTCTAACGGTTACTACAGTAATTCAACTGGAAAGTTCTGGATTTACAGGTATAAACTCAACTATTTCTGGAATTTTACCTGAATTTCTTAAATTGAGTTAAATTAATTAATAAGCTTTAAAACTTCAATGATGTTTTTTATATGTGTTTTTTTTTAATATTGATTACTCGGTCTATGAAGTATTTTCTGGATTGTAATATTTTATTTGTTTTTTCAATGTGAATAATATTTAAATGTAAGTGATATTTAATAAAATAAATAAATAAATAAATAAAAAACCTAGGTGAAGTCATTTAGAAGTAAAATTGAAGTTTATGTCTATCTGAATTGACTGCTTTTTAGTTCTAGCAGTTTTTACATTTACTCCCTTTGTCCGGATGATCGGATTTGGTTGTCATGACTTATGAGCATATAGTCCAATTACGCTATCAACATGACTATTAATTTGGTGATTGGAGTCGGTGAGTATTGGATAATTGTTTTTCTTTTTGTTCGCATCGGAGAAGTATGGAAAATCTCATGTGAAGTATGTTTGGGTTTATCTATGGCACCGATCTCGAATACTGCATAGGGAGACAATAGACAATTACAAAAAAGAACAACTCACTTTTGTCATGCTCAAGCTGTTTTATTGAGTACTAAAATCATACGGAGTGGTATTTCTATTGATTGATTTGGCTGCTTGTGCCGCGTTACATGGCAACACATGATGTTTGTCAAAATAAGTACACCAGTCAAATATTTTGTTTACAATATACAGAAAACTTATGATTCATATTGAATTTCAGATTATTTTAAGTTGGACTATGATATCCAGATCATTTGGCGAATATGTTTGTTTATATATGTGTTTTTTGGGACTCGCTGATGCATGTCCAATGGTTTTATAAAATTTGTATTTTATAATATATATTGCGAGTTCACTTCAAGTTCAATTTTCTGTGGTGATACTATGAAATCTTGTTGCCTGACCATTGTAATTGTATTAGCTTTGTTGTGCTGTTGATTGAAAAGAGAGATGAAGAAGGGCAATTACAAGTATTATCAGCTGCACTTGAGGTAAAATACTAAAATCCTCTGGTTCCTTTCAACTGCCTTTTGTATTAAGTTTCTGTCTTATGTGTTGATGCAATTAAAACTATAGCAATCTTATAATGCTTTCTCAGATTCAACTGTTCAATGGGATCATTTTGCATTTATGTTTAAGAATGTAGGAATATATTAATAAATTTTGATTGAATACAGTGGCCAACAATTACTAAATCTATTTGGAAAACTTAAAAGATAATTTAAAATCGAGGAGTATTTGCGATGCTCATGGATTGAGCTTACAAATTGTTTAAGTATAATAATGCAGAAGTGCTACTTTTATTTGCTGGGTAAAAAGTTTGATTTATTCACTGGTTGCAAATTGCTGAAGTAGAGAGTATTGATCTAGATTCAAAATTTCATGCCCTGGTTGCTATTGGATCATTGGTATGTTGTCTTCTTATATCTGTTGTGTTATGAGAATGCCACAACCCACTAGGTAATGTCAAGAGATACTTTCAAGTATAAAGAGGTTGTTTTTAACTTTGATGGCAATAAAACATTAGCTTTGCAGCTGTTATAAGGTTGTTAATTCATTGGACTGAAAATTTCACATACTTTAGGCGACAAAAAAAGGTACTTCCCATCCGTTGAACCTAGCTAAGGTGACCTTCAATCAGTCATCAAGTTAAAAAAACTATAAATCAATATCCCATCCATTAAACAACCACCTTGTTCAACCCTTAATTAAAAAAAAAATTCAAAATAACAACTAGCATTTATTTCACATGGCAGATTAAGTTGGACCTAGCATTTAACACTCGTTTTTGTTTGATAAATACAAACAAAAACGAGTAGTGAAGATCATCATAGCAGTGAAGATCTTATTCAGGTATGAGTTGTCAAATATTTCATTTTTGTTTGATAAATACAATTTGATGTTAGCTACAATCTTGAATTAAAACTTTCCTCTTGTATATTTGTTGTGTTGTTAGGATTTTTCAAGAACTACACCGTACACCGAGGAGGAGATAAATGAGATCCGAGATATTTGGGCAGAGTATTTTATATGTAATGTTGAACTTTAGATTTACCACTTAGCGCATGTTTGACTCTTGTTTTGGATTATAGGCTTGAAATGAAGTAATTTGGTTAATTGGTGTTGGGATGATGAGTATAATGTCTATGATATTGAGATGTAAATTATTGGACAGGTTGTTAATATAATGCCGTCATTCCCAATTTTATGGGTAGGTCAAATTACAAAGGAGACTCTGCCGAAATTTACATTTGCATTATTCAATAATATTGCATTTTAATTTCAATTATATTAGCGTTAGCATATTACTTTATACCTAGGAAAACAGGTACTACAAACATATACAAGGAAATTATTATATTATAATTAAAAAAAAAATCACCTCATTTGCGTCACTCATTAAACAAACAAGTGACGCAAATACAACAATTTTGTATTGTCTACTCAGTCATTTGCGTCACTCCTATATAAAAAAGTGACGCAAATAACAAAAAATAAGTTTATTAGAAGAGTCATTTGCATCGCTTGTTTATAAAGGAGCGACGCAAATAACAAAAAAGTTTATCTGAAGAGTCATTTGTGTCGCTTGTTTATAAAGGAGAGACGCAAATAACTATAAATAAGTTTATCATAAAAGTCATTTGCGTCGCTCTTTTATAAAGGAGTGACGCAAATAACAAAAAATAAGTTTATCAGAAGAGTCATTTGCGTCGCTTATTTATAAAGGAGCGACGCAAATGACAAAAAATAAGTTTATCAGAAAAGTCATTTGCGTCGCTTATTTATAAAGGAGCGACGCAAATGACAAAAAATAAGTTTATCAGAAAAGTCATTTGCGTCGCTCTTTTATAAAGGAGCGACGCAAATGACTTAAAAGTCATTTGCGTCGCGAGCAATTGCGTCGCTCATAGAAGCGACGCAAATACACTATAAATGAGCGACGCAAATAAGCCTTTTTCTACTAGTGTCTATTTATGAAAAACGTCCAATCCAGTTTAGTTTGGTCCATGATATGAGTCCAATAATGGTGTAGTTGGATGGGTCTTGAAAAGACATTCTCAAAAATATATTATAAGTCCAATTCCGATGAATAATGAGGAAGTAGTTATGGTCAAAATACTAAAATGGGCTCAAACCGGATTTTACCTACAACCCAATGATCATGTGGAGGGTCCAAAGGTTTAATCTCATTACTAAACTAATTAGGAATTATTAGAAGCTTCTATAAGTCTCTGAAAGATATTAATTATCCTTTTTTGAAAAGATAAGATTAAAGAATTCGAAATTGAATAAAACTTCTGTTTTTGAAAGTCCTTGTTTTGTGCGAAATGGAATATGTTCAAATATTATTTTCGTGCCTCATAATTTTTATCCAAATATTATATGGATGGATAGATCTTGAAATTATCTTTCCAATAATATACTTCCTCCGTTTCTATTTAGTTGACGCGTTTGATTTAGACACATATATTAAGGAGAGGAGAGAGAGTGAGAGAATGAAAAAGTAAATGGGGTACCTTGTAAATGCAAGATAAAAAATTTACCCAAAAAGGAAACGTGTCAATTTAAAACAACTTCCTAAAAAGGAATACGTGTCAACTAAAAAGAAACAGAGGTAGTAATATAATATTAATTCCGAGCTATAACGAAAAAGATATGAAAGAAATACGAAACTCTATCCAAAACTAACACCCTTCCACTATTTTGAACACATCTTTTAATCTACAAAAGATTTTAATCTGATTCTAATTAGGTTGTAAAGTATACTTCAAGATCTTTTCAACGATATATTATATGACTTATTTGGACTTCTGGATCAAAAGATAAAAACAAAATCTGCAAAAACTAGTTTAGAGTAACAACGCTCTGGCCCCCAATATATATAGACAATAGGAATATCTAACCCTATTATTCCTAAATATTTTAAATTCCTAAACCTATTCACAATATCCCACATATATCTTTTCACAATAATATCTCATATGATATACTCTCATAATATCATATCACAATATATGTTCCTATCTCAATATAACATCCTCCAATCTTTTTTTAGTGCAAGCATACTTGGGTATTTCAATGTCTACTAAAGTTCAACTAATTTGAATTAGAATTAGGTCAGGTCTCAAGTAGAGGGAGAGGGAAGGGGGGGGGGGGTGAGGGAGCTGTACTAACAAGTATTGTTGTGTTCCCAAGTTTCAAAACACTTGTTGGTTTAGAAACTCCCTTATTAGATTGAAACAACTCCCTTACTAATTAATAAACACTTGTTGGTTTAGAAACTCCCTTATTAGATGGGGCATTTACTTATTTATTATTAGAACTATGAGATGGGCTTATTGTGCAAATATATACTTCCTCTATTTTTATTTTATTTTATTTTATTATATTTGTAACACTTATCTTTTTCACGCTTGTCGATCAATAATTTCAAGCATTAATATCTTTAGTTACTAGATATAAGCCCGTGTGATGCACGGTTTTTAAATATTTTATTTTGTATATTTTTTTTGTAATTTCTTAATATTTTTTGTTTTTATTTTTTATTCTATTATTTTAACATTAATTTAAGGTAAAATATTTTGTTAAGTTTTAAATTATTCTTATTCAAATTTTACGTATATAGAACTTGAATTTATAAATTGAAATAAATATTTCTCATTCATCGGATAGTTAGATAAAATCATTAAATCAAAATATATTTTTTAATTTCTAATATTTATTAAAATAATATAAATCCTAATGTAAAAGATAATATAAAAGATAATTTTTGTTTTTTTTTTCAATTCTCAAATTTCATTTGTTAATTTTTTGGCGACTGAAAATTTAAATTCTAAATTAATATATAAATCTAATTTTTCATTGGTCGAAATATTACTTTTGCTTATGTGGCGTGCGATGCACGAATTTTTATATACATTCTGTATATAAATAATTTTTTTGGTGATCTCTTAATTTTTTTCTTGCATTATAAGTTTTAAAATTTTGTATGAAAATATCATATCACTAGATATTTACATAGAACCATTAACATCAAATGATAATTTATATTTTTTAAATATCAAAATATAAATTTTAGTTTTTTAAATAATATAAATCCTAATATCTAAAGATAATTTTTAGTTTTGTAACAAATAAAAATGATAAAATTTAGTATTCTTAAATAATTAAAATCCTAATAAATTACTATTCGTCGTTTTTACCTACGTGGAAAAAATTTAAAATTTCATTCGTCACTTTTGTTTAAGTAGCGAGTGATTTTTTTAATTCTAAAATAAAGTAGAAATCTAATTTTTAATTGGTCGAAAATATACCTTTGTATATAAATAATTTTTTTGGTGATCTCTTAATTTTTTTCTTGCATTATAAGTTTTAAAATTTTGTATGAAAATATCATATCATTAGATATTTACATAAAACCATTAACATCAAATGATATTTATACTTTTTAAATATCAAAATATAATTTTTAGTTTTTTAAACAATATAAATCCTAATATCTAAAGATACTTTTTAGTTTTGTAACAAATAAAAATGATAAAATTTAGTGTTCTTAAATAATTAAAATCCTAATAAATTACTATTCGTCGTTTTTACCTACGTGAAAAAAATTTAAAATTTCATTCGTCACTTTTATTTAAGTGGCGAGTGATTTTTTAATTCTAAAATAAAATAGAAATCTAATTTTTAATTGGTCTAAAATATACCTTTCATATGTGGCGCTCCCAATGCTCTCCAAAAATCCCATGCGATGCACGATTTTTAAATATTTCATTTTGTATATATATATATATATATATATATATATATATATATATATATATATATATATATATATATATTTGTAATTCTTAATAATTTTTTGTTTTTATGGTAAAAATTTTTGTTAAGTTTTAAATTATTCTTATTCAAATTTTACGTATATAGAACTTGAATTTATAAATTGAAATAAATATTATCTCATTCATCGGATAGTTAGATAAAATCATTAAATCAAAATATATTTTTTAATTTCTAATTATTTGTTAAAATAATATATATCCTAATGTAAAAGATAATAAAAAAGATAATTTTTGTTTTTTTTTCATAATTTTTTTTCATAATTTAAAGCTTAAATTACTATTTTTTTTGTTTTCAATTCTCAATTCTCAAATTTCATTTATTAATTTTTTCTTAAATAGAGATGAAAATTTAAATTCTAAATTAATATATAATTCTAATTTCTAATTGGTTGAAATATTTTTTTTGCTTATGTGGCGTGCGATGCACGAATTTTTATATTCCTTTTTTTTATATAAATATTTTTTTGGTGATCTCTTAATTTTTTTTCTTGCATTATAATTTTAAAATTTTGTATGAAAATATTATGTCTTTTAACCAATTAACATCAAATGATAATTTATATTTTTTAAATCAAAATATACTTTTTAGTTTTTTAAATAATATAAAGATAATTATTAGTTTTGTAACAAATAAATGAAAAAATTTAGTGTTCTTAAATAAGTAAAATCTTAATAAATTACCATGCGTCGTTTTTACCTACGTGGCAAAAATTTAAAATTTCATTCGTCACTTTTGTTTAGGTGGCGAGTGATTTTTTTATTTCTAAAATAAAATAGAAATCTAATTTTTAATTGGTCGAAAATATACCTTTTCTTATGTGGCGCTCCTAATGCTCTCCAAAAATGCCTACTTTATATATATATATATATATATATATATATATTAGATTAGATTAGTATGTAAAAATTATAAATATTTGACAATATGATAAATCGAGACGAATCTAACAAGATCCAACACTATATTTGTACTTACATATAAATCATTAAAAATAGTCAAAGTAAAACATATAAATAATGTAAAAGTTAAACTGTTGCAACTATAAAATAAGGATGAAATTTGAGCTTGTTACCAAACCAAAACCATGAAACACTCTCTAGAAACCCAAATTATGGAAGTCTAATCACAACATTTACAAACACACAATCCTTGAACTTTCTAGAAACAATACTCTTGCTCATTCCCCAAAATCAACGGCCAATTATTGATCATCAAATCAATCAAACATCACTTCCATAAAACATCAACGGCTGAAAATCAAACTTCCCATCTTACTCCAATTAAAGCATAATCAAACACAAGTATACAACACGCCGTTAGATCTCTATAACTCATCTGACTTAGTTTAAACTGAAACTTTGTTTCTTTGTATCTCTATCTTTCTCTCTCTTCTCAGCTTATCCATGGCTTCCACCGCTGCATTCGTCACTTTGGCAAAGCCCTTATCTTTACCCACCAACAATTTTTATCGCAACTCTAACCAAACAATATTGGGTACCCATTTATTTAATTTCGTTTTGCAGATTAAATCTCTAATTTATTCATATTTTTAGGCAATTTTTACCTGTATTTCTGTTTTTTTTTTTTCAGGGTTAAGAAGAAATTCCCTTAAAATTAATGCAGTTGCTACAAAATGGGAACCCACTAAGGTATTTTTACATTTTTTTTTTCTGGGTATTGATTGAATATGGAATTTTATGGCATTAATTCTTAATTTTAGTGTAATTTATTCAATTTTGATTTTTTTTTTTTTGGTAGGTTGTTCCTCAGGCTGATAGAGTGTTGATTCGACTTGAGGAGCTTCCTGAGGTATAATGTTTATCTTAGCTATTTTGTTGTGTTATATTGTTCTGTTTAATCTTAAACTTGGAAATTTTGATGCTTTGGTTTTGTTTAAAATTTTCTGATTGGATAAGATAATTGATTAAAAAGGAATATGATGATATAATCCTCAATCTGAATGAATACATGGGTTGTATATTTATATTATTTCAAAGAATTGAAATTTTATGATATAATGTTTCCTTTATCAAAATTTGACCAATATGCAAAGCTAAAGTTTTCCACTTTTAGGTTAAATTAGGATAATGCTGTTTAATTTTACCTAACAAGTGTTTGTATTAGCTGTAAGGGAGTTGTATTTGTTAGGAGAGTTTAGGAGTGCTATCCCAATTGGGATGACTCGAATTCGGATTAGTTGGAGTATTTAGATTGCCGGGATGAGCTGAGTCCTTTGCTAGCTATTTCATTTACTGCGAAATATACTTGAGCAATGTAGATGACTAATTAGTTTATCATTTGTGCACCAAGACTGTTTTCCGGTATAGAAACCATAATGAGTGATATGTCCTTTGGAGGGGAAAAAAATGTTTAATCATGGTCTAGTTATGCTGGTATTAGGTTGAAGGTTGAACAGTTGCAGTAAGCCTGTATCGATTAATTAGCCTGAGTTCCTTAAAAGATGGCTCTGTGATACTTTATTTTGAATAATGAAAATCAAATAAAGATGATTGTTGTTGAAAAGCTGTGTATGTCCTCATTATGTGACTATCCATTATGTTTCTCGATTTAGTTATTGGTGATTCGCGAGGCAGGGTGAGTTTTTATCTCCGCAAGCCTATCCTCTAAAAAATAGGACCTTATATGTTGTCCCTTCTGTAAATCTCCTAGCTAAAGCATTCTTATTACTGCCATCACTTCTGTGCTTTTATTGCTCCGAAGATCACCCTATGTAGCAAAGTAGCATAGTCATATGTATTACTTCAAGAACTGTTTTAGTTATGAATTTGAATCTGTAGGCCTTCTGACTTGGTTGGTGTTGCAACGCATTTTGAGAGCCTTTTCAGTCTATAGCTTGGTATTTTCTGCAATTTGTGAAAGAACAGAAGCTAGACCAAAAACTCTCACACTCTAGATATGGAAATACTTAGTGAGCGAGTCTTTAAAGCTGGATCAGCTGTTATTCTTTATATAATACTAAAGTTGGATCAATTTTTATTCTTTGGAATTTGCATACTGGTGCCTTCTTGTCCTTGTGGTTCCGTGGTCTATGATACACATGGACTTTTAAAAGATCTGGTTTCACACATATTATATCTGATTTCTGATGTTTTTGAGCTATCTTGTCTTACCTATTTGTTTGGAATGTTCTCATTAGAAATCAGCCGGTGGAGTTCTTTTGCCCAAGTCAGCAGTGAAGTTTGAGAGGTACCTTATGGGAGAGGTATGGAAGTTCTAACTTTTTCGATTTCATTTCTTAACTTGTGCAGAGTACAAATTATAATATGCTGATCAAAATTATGTTTCCTGTTTACAGATTCTCTCTGTTGGCTCTGATGGTGGGGAAGTAGAGGCTGGAAAGAAGGTATGATTAAGAAATAGTCCATTTGCCTATCTAATTACTAATTAGGCAACTAACGAAATGTCTTAAAATATCCTTGATGAGTAAACTACATATACTCTCAAGTAAGGTTACTATCCACATTTCACCCCGTGTTAGCTGCCTAATAGTTTGGCTAATTACTTAGATGATGCACAATGTCACTGAGATTTCTTGAATTCTTTTCTAGCAAAGATTTCATGGTTGTTCTGTCGTTTGTTTACTTTCTAATTTATTGTCTCATGCAGGTTCTTTTCTCTGATATAAGTGCCTATGAGGTGGATCTAGGAACAGATACTAGGCATTGTTTTTGCAAAGAAGCAGACCTCTTGGCTGTAGTTGAGTAGATGGTTCAGACGGCAGTTTATGTATGACTGGCTTCTGTTGATTTTGGCCTTAGGTTTTAGATCCTTTCGTTCATCAATGGTGAAATTTCAGATGTATTCATTTTCAATATAAGAGAATTATGATGCTCTTTTAATCAAGGTCTCCTTTTTTATATTGTGCTTTGACAATGTACACAATGTTTAAATTCAATTATTTGGCTGATGGGTTGCGATTTGCAATGCAAAATCAAATATAAAGGGATCAAGAGATGGACAAATATAAAAACATTGGAACTTACCAATTACTTGCCATGGTCTCGACTCCGTGTAATTTTAAGATGTATCTAGATTCTAGAGATACTAGTATATTATATATATATATACATAGATATTCTTAATGTTAGGAATTTCACGCTTGTTAATGCATTTTTTTATATATATAGTAATGCCTTCAATATTAATAATTTGAATGTACATATCAAAAAAAAAAAAAATTAACAAAGCCTCACTTAACTATGTTTATTCTCCAATATTGTGATTTTAAAAGAACGGGGAAGTAATTCATAAATAAATACAATGTAAAATATAAATTTTTATATAAGATTTACGACTTCCATGGAAGGATGAAGTTTCAATGCCCTTGAAGCTTTCTTTATGATCTATATTTGCCTTTCCTTTTCTTCTTCATGCACCTGTTAATCATCGACTTATTCTGTTTCTATAAACCTCCAATACATCGGACACTAGCCGATCATCAATAATAAGTAGCCACTTTGTTTCCATAACCTCCTGTAATTTGAATGCATAAGCCATATATTTGTGTCTGGTTCAAAATTTACTTTTCTCTTTTTTCCTTTTATGAGCAATACGAAACACACCATTAGCTCCAAGTATAGTAAAGTGTGAGACCAAAATAGGGGCTCTAATAAAACTAGTTTAGAGTAACAACGCTCTGGCATCAATGCCACAAACTAACAAAATACTTGATCAACCAAGATTTTGTACATGGCTAACCTAACAGCATCTAAAATGCTTTTTGACAAATTCCCGAAATTACTATCCTCTCAGATAATTGAAGGTAAGGTAATACAAGATCCTTGGAAATGGAATTAAAATTCGTACACTCTCAGCTCAATCATTCCTTCTTTCCTCTTCGGTGAGTACCATGCCACGACTTTACCTGAACGTAAGAGTCGCAGTGAATAGCTCAAGCTGTAAATGAAATCCTCAATTTGCAAGCCATTTTTCCATGGTGAGTCGACTACACACTTTGTATCAGCGCGGAACACAATTGGTCCTGCAACCTGCACCAAGATGAGGGATGTAAAAAGGTTGCCCATGAGAGAGTTAACAATAATTTAGTGCTAAACTGGTTAGTATTTTCTTCATGGCTATTGGCTTACTTCCCACTTCCTAGTACATTAAAACAAAACCACATGGCTGGGCATATCTCAATATCCGTCCCAGTACATCTAAATGTAGCCACATAACTGCACGATACTTAAAATTAAGAAAAAATATATATAACCAGATATTTACTTGATCATCTCTTATCATCCTAATGTCCTAAGTTCATTTCCTTAAAGTCTTTAACAGATCTACTTAGAAGAGTGGGTTCGTCAAGAATATAATAAGGAGCCTGATACTTATATTTTCAATTTAACCAGTTCCTTATTTCACATTATCTTTAGTTCAGAGCTCAGAAGTAAGATAATCAAGGCTTATCACCAGACAAAGCAGGAAACAGAGCATATCCTACAGGTTTCAACTTTAAATTCTAATTGAAGAAACTGTGTTCACTGAAATTTACCTGCTGCTGGAAGATCAGACTGAGTCTAGGAAGGGATGCCGAGTTATCCTGGTGAGCAATTGAGCTATGGCTAAATACGCGTGAGATGTTTTTAGCAAAAGCAGAAGCTGAACTGATATCCAAACGAGCATCTACCCTAGTCATATCCCCATATGGCTTCCTGAACTTTCCGTGCTGGAAAGTGTAGCACAACGAGCCAAACAAATCAGCGAAGACAGGACTCCTTTTCTTGGAACTTGAAGGGATGCTATCACCATCTCCTGAGGCAGGATTTGATATCTTGTCTTCGCCATGAAGCCAAGCACCAAAGGTGCCACCTGATAGGTAACAAGTGAATGATACATATTCACACAACATCTAAGGGATAAATGAAACAGAAGTTCGGCTTGATTTTTGTGATCTGAATCAGAGCAGTGCAAGTTATCATGTCCAACAAATCCAGTAATTGCATTATAGGACATACCCACATCAAATTTGCTTCCAGTTAAAGTTGCCAAATTCAAGACAATGAACACTATTATTACAAAAGATGAAAGGTCTTTTACCTACAATAGTTGAAATTGATGCATGAGGTTCTTTGAGGCGCACATCATATGCAGGCCTCCAGAATTTTCCCCTCTCGGTTTTTATGATAAGATCATTATCTGTCTCCTCTTGCCTCCATAGATCCTTGCTCTTTTGAACTGAAAAAGCAGCTTTTGCACATACCCCAGGCAGCAAAGCAGCAGGTGGATCACTATCTATTGAGTTAACAACAGCTTGAGGTTTGCCACCATTCTTGTGTACCCCAAAACGATACCGTAATCCTGAGTCAGATATGATAGACGAACAATCCAGAGAGATTGACTCAGGAACATTCCAATATCTTCCTTTACTGTCAATAAATAGCTCTGGCCATGCTGCGTTCAATGTAATGTCATGATAGGGAAGCTGTACACAGTCAATAAATTTAAAGTCAGCTACAAGGCCTGCAGCTCCAGGTGTCATCTGGACACAATTACAGGAGCAGATTGCTAAATTATAAGCAAACAGAGAGTCAAAAGCACAAATGTTGGTTTTATATCAAATAAGTCTAGCTAATGAATCACTTTGACAGGGAAAAAAGGGTAAACTGAAAACAAATTAACATAGGGCGCTGTGGTTTTCTGACTCGAGAAATACAAATCTGATTCGCAATGTAATGTGGTTTATGCATTTAAATCATGGTCCTCTAAATTATCTTTGTCAGGAGCAAAAAGTAGCCAGAAGGAAGCACACCCGTGAGTGTACCATAATCACTGTTGATGAACCCGTGCGCATAGGCACGCCTTGGTGGGTCTCATTGAATTGAGGCACACTTAATAAATATAAGAAAATTTTGGTAAAAGAAATTTGTGCGTCTCTTTGAAAACGTGTCACCTAGCACCTAGAACCTCACCAAGAGCCTTGTGATGCCCTCTTATACACTGCCTGCTCTTGCTACAAAGCTAGTCTATTATCCATAGTCAACCACGCCTTGGGATAGCCCATACATCGACTATGGGATACAAAATCTAAAGGAAGGCTCACGGCCTTAGACGGTGCTTCACAGTTCAAATTGGGTAGCAAGAGTGAAGTTACACCAAAACAGAGGTCATCAGACCTCATCAGAGAGAAGAGCTCCAACCATCAATTGAAGCTGCAAGCAAGCATTGCTCCTTATTGTCGCAATTGAGGGAGGCAGCTCAAAGTTAATGGAGATGTATCACATGATGAAAGAAGAAAAAAAGGAAGAGTTCTAACAAAGTGTGGGGCACGAATATAAGGAATCTTAATTTGTGAAAAATTAACAAGTAAAAAAGCAAATGCAGAATTTACTGGAGATGACCTGGAGAAATATTAAATTCAACATAAAGCTACTTATTATACCGAGTAAGCAAGTACAGATGATCAAAATCTTTCAACCGGTGTGATTGCCAAAAAAAGAGTAGATTAAGGATCACTCACAGCACTGTTATGAGAATCTTGAACGTTAAGTTTCCCTTGTGATCTGAAGAGTTTTCCCAAAAGATAAAGGGACTAATGATGGAAAGTTACAGAAATGTAGAGAGCTGCACTACTGCTGCCAATCATGCTCATTGAAAGAGATAAGAATATCTAAGAACATAATAATTTTTTTTTATATAATATCTATCATAGAATTTGACCGGAGAAAGTACGAAAGAATGCAACAACAGGTGGGGAAAGTATTTAGATAGGGCAGATATTTGAAAGGTTGTAGTATTCTAGATTATAATAAACCAATAAGATATAGTTCTAAGAACAAAACTTTTTAAATACATAAAAAATATCATGACCATGATCACCTTCCAAATGCCTTGAAGATATATAATTAATAACTACAGATACATAATGTATTCCAAGGTTCATAATCATGATAGGATACATATTATGATAGGCAAACAAGTAAATCAGAGACTTACCTTGTGAAATAGTAGGAGTTTATTGCGGCATCCTTTCCTCTCACCATGGCCTTCTGAACTTAGATATAAGGAAGAATTGGATGTGATGGGGATATGGGTACATAAAGCCAAGGCATAGAGTGATTGGTCAAAGACATGTCTTGTCACATTCTTCACAGATGGAATTTCCGTTTCATCAGCGGTGAATGCGCTGAAGATCTCCCTTTTGATGTTAGACAACAACTTATTCGGACGCATCTGGCCAGCTAATCCAAGCCACCTAAAAGCAGAAAATAGTACCTTGTTGGTTAACAATCCACGCAATTAATAGTTATAGAAAAAAAATGGCACCAAAGATTTTAGGTTGAAAGAACTAATCCCAATGGACAACCAGCTCCAAAAGGAAAGAAGGAAACAGATCAGAGCTACATAATTGAGCACTAAGGTCTAAGTACACTCACTTATAAACTTTGATATAGAAGTTTAGCAAGCCTAACATGAGATGTCAACACATAAGTTTGGTTAACTTCTTGGAGATTTTATTGAGGAATTAGCATGGAATCATGACCCCTAAATGCAAACAGGATGATGCTTAAGTTGACACAAAGAAAAACTGAAAAAGTCAGTTCTGCATTATGGTTGTTTCTCATTTCACCTAGAGCATCACTCAGACTACAATAACGAAAAGAAGTTATCATTAAATACCTCAGCATGCAAGATCTAAGCAGACATGTCCAATTTTACACATACGCATCAGAGAACACACAGTAACTATTCAAAAAACACAAAAACGCACGGATATGATTAAATTATCTTTAATATTTCAAACTAATTGGGGTTCAGATGCTTTGGAAGACAATATAAAGATGAAGCATCCATAGCCAAATTTTCACTCATAAACTTGTTCCTGACATGAAAAGTAAACCAAGGTTATTAACTTCAAATGCACAGGAATTTACCACTTGCAAAAAATATGATGAGGATAGGACTAGGACAATAGGCAAGGTAACACATGCAGTCATGCCTCCTAAGACAAGAACAGTTCCACAATATGCTCTACGCATTTGTGAGTGAACAAATTATAGAAAACATCAATCACCTAAATTAGTTTCCCAAGAGGATTACCCTACATGGACTCAAAAGAACCAAGAACTAGGTTTCCTAAGCTCTACAGAGCACAACGACACATTTGATGCATAAATGTCCACATTTCCTGATCAATCTGTAGAAAAACCTATCTCTACAACTCCAAAACATGTATTCATATAAGCTAAATTATGAAACATCACATGCCTACGAAATTAAGAATATCAAGACCACCAAATCTTACAAGCTCCATGCAAAAATTTCTCTGAAAGTAACAATTTCGTCCAGGCTTATCTACAACTCATAGCTTAATAAGGTCAAAAACCATCAAAATGCAACCAAAATTCACCAAGAAAAAGGCAAGATTTTATTGAATTTCCAATTTCCATCAAAATGAATGAAACCTACATCAAAATCAACGCCTAACAACACAAATTCACAACCAATCTCACATAGGCACATAAATTAATCACTAGTTCACTACCCCATTTACAAACTAACCCAAAATGACATAAACCAAAATAAGATTATAACATAAATAAATTACTAGTTCACTACCCCATTTACAAACTAACCCAAAATTACATAAACCAAAATAAGATTATAACATACAGACAAACCCAAAATTAAACTACCCAATTCATAAAAAAATCAATTATAACCAAATGTAACCCAGAATTTCAAGAATACTAAAATGAAAAATGAGAATTAAATGGTAGAAAAACAAACCAGTCACCAAAAGAAGGACGAAGAAGAAGGGATTGAAGAGAGAAAGAACCAAGGTCCTTCTGAAAAGGGGTAGGAGAGATAGAAGGGATGATTCCAAGAGGGAAGCCATTGCCAACAAAGGAAAGCTGCTGAACACGAAGGGCTTTACCAGCTCGAGAAGCGTCAAGAGGAAAAGGGTCACCAGGAATAGCTTTGGCACACCCATCTAGATTCTGGGTGCTAGCTATGTCTAAGTCCCAGAACAATGCATCCATTGCTGTTCTCAAATTCGCCATTTTTAATGGAGTTTTTCTCTCTTTCTCTCTCCTCTAGCAATGTGTTTTTCCTTATCTATGTGAATTTTGTCTGTTTTGAGAGTGAGTTGCAGAGTGTGCGCTCTTGCCGTTTGAATGACTCGCCTCATTACCTGAAGTTGAGCCTTTTTTTAAGGGGGTGGTTTTGTGTTAATCATAAAACTTTTTTCTTATCAAAAATTAAATGTGGAGTAATGGCATTTTGGCAAGCCAAACTCAACCTAATTTAGGTGGGTTATGAAGATAACTTGTTTTTAAGTCAAATTGTCGATCCTTAATATGAGATCAAGCCGTTTTTAAGGAGTATGACTCTATTGAAATATATTACGTTTAATTTGCAATGTGATGGCTTCATTGATTTAGATTAAGATAGAATACCTAGTAAGGGACATAATCACATTTTCTTCTACTACTTGCTACATTTATAAAATTATAAATTAATATACTTGTGGGCATAGAGTCTTACGTCTCTTAACACCCATCACTCTTTCATAGAGTCCACCCCATCAGTCTAAGATGTGTGTGTTTTTTTTTTAAAGGTAAGAAAAAGAAGAAGAAGAAAAAAAAGGAAAACCCTCCTCACGAGGGGAATTCCTAATGCATTTGAAGAAATAATGGAAATTAAACTAAAGTTATTACAAGATATTGTATTCTTATTGTCACTAACTAAATGACCCACATTTGCTTTCGAGTTGCTGCTCTATTTGCCTCTCAATAGATATGGTGAATACTCCAACTGTGAAACTGAGAAAGAAGAGCTCTAATATTGAAGATAATGTTCTCTATCTCCTATGAAATGGACCAAATACCTTGGATTGCATTGATAACTAAAGTCTCCCTCAATTTGAATATTGTGAATATATACCTTGTTGAAGTGTTATGAGAATGCCTTTGTGGAGCGTCGTAGCTTCTGCAATGAAGACGTTAGTACTATCTAGGTTGAAGGTGGCAGCCTTGATAAGTAGACCGTTGTTATATTTGATGATGACTCATGCTGCCGCTGAGTTGTTGTAGACTGACCCGTCGAAGTTGAGTTTATAGAAATTTGAAGGAGTGGCTTCTTAGAAACGAGGAGTTGAGATTGGGGAGCAGAATGGGGGAGAGAGGGATCACTTGAGGGGAGATCCCAAGGAAGAGAAAGTATCCATGGGACTTCTTTTGTGTCCACTCATTGAACGCAAAGTGCACTCGATGGTAAACACGAAACATGTCTATAGTTTCATTTTCAGAAATGATAGAATTTCGTTCTTTCCAAATGCTCCAAATAAGGAAAATAAACTTCCTTAGAGTATATTTGTGTATTCTAAGAAACAATATAGAGTCAACAAGTGACTAAGAAGGGATTGTGCAATCCAACCATTTCTTCATAAGAGGGTTAGACCAAATTTATATCGTTTTGTCATGTTTTAGGAAAAGGTGATCTAGTGTTTCACTATGTTGATTGCATAGGATGAAATTTTCAAATGGAATAATATTTTGCTTTTTTTAGAAGGTAACGTACCCCAAGACTATTATGAAAGAAAATCTGAAGCTTAGGGGGGGGGATGTCTAGAGTCCAGATCCAACGATATTGCCATATAGTGCTATTTGACTCAAGATTGTGGGCCAACCATGTTGTAGTTTTAACTGAAAAAACATCATGAAGTAGTTAGCCCCCATACAGGCTTATCTTTTAGTGCCATTCTTGGTAGCGGAATGCCCAATATTGTTGCCAAATCTCCCACCAGGGAGGAGCATGCGTAGTTTACCTTTGTATTTTAACTGCATTAAAGAACACATAATTAGGGGTGTTCAAAAATCGGGTTGGACTGAAAAAATGACTTGGACCGGATCGGACCGAATTAACCGGTCTATGGGTCTAAATATTTATTTTTCAGTGTTTGGTCCGGTCTGGTCCAAAACCCTATAAAAATCGGTCTTGGACCGGATCATTTTTTCCTAAAATTTATACTTAAAACCTTAGATAATGGTTAATATTATTCTTAATAACCTTTGAAAACTTTAAATATATGAGCTTTTTTGTACTTAACATATTAAAAAAAAGCTAAACTAGAGTGTTTCCCATACTTTTTTTTTTTCGAGTTTTGCATAATGTTATTAATAATTTACCAGTTTTAAAATAAAATTTTAAAATAGGTCCAAAGCAATCCGGTTCGAGTATTGGACCAATTTTTCGGTCGGATCTGAGTTCGGTCCTACTTTAATTAGTCCGATCTTCGATTCGTAAAATTAGAATTTTGGATCTTCAATCTGGTATGGGTCGGTCGGTCGGTCGGTCTTAGCCCTACACATAGTAGATTAGTAGTGAGTAGATTTGTGTTTAAATATAATTATTATGTACACCTCTTCCTATCAATAGGCACCTCTTCTTTTCCCTTCCCCTTCTCCCCTCGTAAAACAATCCCCCCTCGTCCTCTTTTCTTCTCTCTCCTCCCTCCATCAAATATATCTGTTTCTCTGCAATTCGAATCAACCTTTTTTGTTAAAAAATTTAATTTATTTAGCTTTTAGTTCAATCCATAACAAATACTTTCTTCATTCTCTGCCTTTCTTATATTCTTTCCTTGGCTTCTTCCGTCAATTTTTTTGTTCTACGGGAGATACCCTAATTATTTTCCTATATATTCTTTTCTTCTGATTTTATTTCTATCTTAAAGATATAATCTTTAATCCAAATTTTATAAATTACAACTTCAATTTAAGTTATGGGTATCATGGTTGTGGAACAATTACCAGATTTACACCAGCAATCTGCTTGCTCTGAGGATCTCGTTGACAAGAAGAAAAAGCGTCGATCTAATCGTCGTTCTAAGCAAAATCCTGGTATTTTTTTTTTTTTTTTTTTTTGAGTCTTAGATTGCTTTTCTGAGAAATCCTGTAAAAAGCTGCGAACTTTGATTTTGATAGAATAGGACAAGGTATGAAAATTTAGGACACTGAAACTTTGATGACCTCATCTGAGACTCTAATATTTATCTGTAACTAGCTTTAGATAATTAGATGAAGGGAGGATTGCCCACTATGTACATGGAATTTAAACAAGAGTGTTAGAATTATGGTAGCTCAGTAGTTCGTTGGCAAGGTTGAAGATTGCCACGAAAGTGGAGCTATATCTCCTAGGCAAGCAAGCTATAGCTCGTAGAGGTATTTAGAGTTGTGACGAATTTGGAGCTATAGCTCCTAGGCGACGTTTTGGTTCGGCTGGGTCGAGCTAGAGCTCGGCCTGTGCAAGTCAATAAGTTGCGTGCGGCATTTAATGCTGTAGTGGTCAGCGTTTTTTCTGTGCATCTATTTATCTTATTCCGGAGTGCTATATATATACCCTAGGGTTATTTGTAGCGACACACATGACAATCATATAAGAAATCTGATAGTCTTTTGTGTATTTCTTATTTGAGATTTGAGAGAGATAATATTAGAAAACTGAGAGACAATCAATCTGTTTTATGTTATTGGTCTCAAATCTGGTTCTGAATATGTATTCTGTTTTCCCCAAGATCAATAAAACTATTACTCTCACCTGCTCGTAGACGTAGCCAATGCATCGTTGGTGAACCACGTAAATCTGTGTGTTTTTCTTCTTAATTTTGCATACAAGATTTGTTCTTTTTCACATCCGTTATAACAAAGAGGCATGAATTATTGATTACTCATACTCATTAAGTGGTTTTTAATTTTGTAGGGTCTGGTTGTAATGAAGTCGCAGGACATGCTTCTAATGGCTTCCATAACGATACCTTGTCAACAACTAGTTCTTCGTCCAACCAACTTCCACCTAACAATTCCTCCGATTCCACTTTTAATAGTTCCTTCTCAACAATGCATTTACATCAACCCGTACCAAATCTTAACTCTGGTGTACAAGTTAATTCAAGGTCTTTTCCTACTCAACATACGTATCACCATTCGGCTAGATTGCAAGATGATGCTGATTTTATACCTCCTCACTTAGTTAATGGTTGTAACAAGCAAACCCACTTTGATCCACACTTGTCATTGGATCTTGTTACAGAGGCATTGCAGGTTTGTCCACGCTTGTCCACAACATTATCTTTTTTCATTTGCTATATTATGCTAAACATTTAGCAGTGGTTGTTTTCTCTAATTGTGCCCTCCTTTTTCTTCTTTCCTTGTCTTGTTATTCTAGAGAGGCGAGGTCTTCCAAGCAATACTACGTGTCAATGCACATAACAGACTCGAGGTTTGCTTTAACTCAATTTTTACTAAATTTTTGTCACCATTTCCTGATACGATGATTACCTTATCAACTCCTTTTTTCTATTGATAGGCTTATTGCACGATAGAAGGTGTCCCAACAGATATTCGTATCAGTGGAATCCCTAGGCAAAACAGAGCTGTAAGTTTATTGCTTTAATGCTACTTCTTGCTCTTTTTTCATTGCTCATGCTCACGTACATGATTAATATTGCTGCTTTCACTTTTTCTTATTGGAATCAGGACTAATTAGCTTATAGACTTTGATACTTGTTTTATTTGTGGTTGTGGATATCTAACTAGCCTTGTATGGTGGAGATTTATTTCCCTAGGAGTAATCTATGTTACTTAATTTAATGTTGCCTATGATTTAAGCGGTCAGATTTAGTGCATGTTTGGTTTAAATTTATCAAAGGAGATGGAACAGAAACATATAAGAAGGGGAAGGGACGAAGGGTAACCATTACAATTATTAGCCTTTTGGTATGAATCGTATGATTAAGTTAAGGAATCTTGTGTATCAAATTGAGGATCAAGGAAGGTAATTTTGTTACCTTAGGGTTGGAAAGGGTGACAGATAGGTGATTCTGGTTACCGTTAGAAATTGAGTGTGTTACTCACCCCTCATACCAAACAATAGGCAATCAAAACAGTTTATTGATTTCGTTCCAACTACTCCCTCCGTCCTCAATTGTTTGCCCCAAACCATAAATCCACTTTATTAAGGTTTTGGGCAAAAAATGGTGCACATGGGATGACACAAATATCAATGAGGAGAAAGATAGAGAGAGTGCAAGTGAGAAAACATGCCAAAAGTAGTATGGGGCAATCTTTTGGGGACACCTTAAAAAGGAAAGTGGAGCAAACAATTAGGGACAGAGGGAGTATTACCCAACGTGCTCTTAGAAACAACTTTTATTCAGTTTCAAGAGGCATTATAACCACACATCTTATAGTAAGTTGGGTTCTTTATAGAGGCATTGTGGTCATGATGTGGCTGTAGGCTTGTACAGTTTTCCTGCATACCACCTTTATATATATCATCACATTGTTTGTGTTCATTACCTGGATCTGGTTGGTGGATGGCTATCAGTAGCAGCTGAGGAAAGTGAAGAGGTGTGTGTGTGAATTCAAATAAAAGGATATATGTGAAATTTGCATAAGTTTTGGGGTATACCATGAACTAACTCTAAAATGATAAACCATACAAACTGTTTACCCATCTTTCGAACGTAATACCTCTAAAGGGTATTTTTGAGATTGTATATTTGTATAGTCTTATTATAGATTTCCTGGATATGCATCCGTGTTGGTGGTTCTTGAAGGCTTTTTGTTGCATTTTTTCTTTCCATTCTTGTTTCATTTTAGTTAATTCCTATCATATTGTAATTTGTGCCACCTGCATAGTTGCAATTGCAAAACCTATATAGCCTGTGGCACCTTGGTGAGTAGCAGCTTTCTAGTTCTGAACTCCTGATGCTAATCACATCGTTTTGACGGATGTGTGTTATGCAGGTTGAAGGAGATGTTGTTGCAGTTAAGGTTGATTCTCCTCAATTGTGGAGTAAGATGAAAGGATCATCTGGTTCTGGAAGCAATTTGTCTCAGGTGGACAATCGTGATTCTTCTGTTTATGCTGAGATTGATAAGGACAGCTCCAAGGGAAAAACTTCACTGGATGTGGAATCTGGTCTTCAGCCTATGACAAATTGTTCACCTGTTGAGGAAAATGGATGTGGGTTGAACAATATTAACATGAATAGTCGTCATTGCTCTGCGTTAGATTCTTCACGTGAATTTCGCCCTCGTGGAGAGAATGAAGTTCTAAATTCAGTTGAGAAATTGTATCAAGCTGTTGTTTCCTCCCCGTCTAAAAGACCAACTGGTAGGGTTGTGGCAATTATTGTACCCTCTTTTCGCAGAGATGTTGTGGTGGGTGTTATGAAAGCTAATTGGTTGCATTCCAAGGAAGGTTACCAAAAAGAGTACTATAGTAAGAACACAAATTTGTTGCCTCCTTCCAATTGCAGTTACATACAATTAATACCAACTGACCCAAAGTTGCCTAAAATGATTGTCCCTGTGGGAGCTTTGCCACCTAATATTAAGAAAAGGTTGGATGCTGCAGATGTGTCAGTAGAAAGAGAACTTGTTGCTGCGCGGATAGATAGTTGGCCAGAAGAAAGTTTACTTCCACATGCGTGTGTCATGCGTAGTTTTGGGCTAGGTGGGGAAGTGGAATCACGGATTGAGGCAGTTTTGTTTGAAAATGCAATTTGTACTTCTGATTTTTCTGAAGAGTCTCTTTCCTGCCTGCCAATTGAGTCATGGCAAGTATCACAGACAGAGCTGCAACATCGAAAAGATATTAGAAACCTTTGTGTATTTACCATTGATCCTTCCACGGCCACTGACCTTGATGATGCCCTTTCTATTGAAAGGTTGTCAGATAGAACCTTCAGGGTTGGGGTTCACATTGCTGACGTGTCTTATTTTGTTCAACCGGATACACCCTTAGATGTAGAAGCACAAGTTCGATCTACCAGTGTCTATATGTTGCGGCGTAAATTGTCCATGCTACCAGCTTTGCTATCGGAAAATCTGGGTTCACTTATTCCAGGAGTAGATAGGCTCACTTTTTCTATCTTCTGGGACTTGAATGCTTCTGGCCATGTCCTAGATAGATGGGTTGGTCGTACAGTGATTAGATCTTGTTGCAAGTTGTCTTATGAGCATGCACAGGACATAATTGATAGCCGAATCAGCATAAACAGTGTGGAGAGTGGTGAAAACAGCTTTCCTCAGCTTTATGGCCATTTTTCTTGGCTTGACGTTTTCCAGTCTGTCGGATATCTTAATGAGATATCTAAAGCTTTGAAGTATAACAGATTTGTTGATGGTTCTCTGCGACTCGATAATGCCAAGGTTGTATTCTTAATGGATGAATTTGGAGTTCCATACGATAGCGTACTTTGTGAGCGAAAGGAGTCCAATTTTCTGGTAGAGGAGTTTATGCTTTTGGCTAATAGGACAGCTGCAGAAATTATTTCAAGAGCTTTTCCAGACAGCGCTTTGTTGCGGAGGCATCCTGAGCCTAACATGCGGAAACTTAAGGAATTTGAAGTTTTTTGCAGCAAACATGGTTTAGAATTGGATGCTTCTTCATCTGGCAGCTTACATAGATCGCTGGAAAAGATTAAAGAGAAGCTCAAGGAAGATTCAATATTTTACGATATAGTAATAAATTATGCGACTAAGCCAATGCAACTGGCAAAATACTTCTGCACTGGAGATGCAACAGTGCCGGAGGATGGTTGGGGTCATTTTGCGCTGGCAGTTCCCCTCTACACTCATTTCACTTCACCATTACGTCGATATCCTGATATAGTTGTACATCGGACATTAAACGCTGTTATAGAGGCAGAGCAGAGGTATTTGAATTATCAAAGCAAAGGAAATAAACTCAGTCAGGCAGGGGATGTTAGGTGCTTCACTGGGATGAATTTTGATAAAATTGCTTTCCAATCTGTCGAAGGTCAGCAGGCATTATCTGATGCAGCACTAAAGCACAAGCTATCATGTAGGGAAACACTCACAGATGTAGCCGCCTACTGCAATCAGAAAAAATTGGCAAGTCGTCATGTCAAGGATGCTGTTGATAAATTGTATATGTGGGTGTTGCTGAGGAATAATGAGGTTTGTCCTGTTTCTTTGTAACTATACTTGTTAGTTAATTTAGGTATCAGTGTTGGTGAACATAGTATTTTCGTTTTTTCCTAGTCTGCAAGCCTTTCATTTCATAAGCTTTAGAATTAGGCTCAACTTAAGCATACTTTTTCAGTATTAGAGTATGGCAACTGTCATGGGCATGTAATTAATGACTTTGTCTTACCTTTGTTAATTTTGCAGATTTTGTTGTCAGAAGCTAGAGTTTTGGGAGTAGGTCCAAGGTTTATGTCCATATATGTGCAGAAGCTCGCGGTATGTGTAGGATTTGGCTTCATACTTTAATATAATCGAAATGTTTACTCTTTCTCAATTATCTTGTGACCTTTTTTTTGTTAGATTGAGAGGCGTATATATTACGATGACGTTGATGGCTTGATAGCAGAATGGCTCGAGGCTACATCTACACTTGTTCTCAACTATGTGCACCATAATAATAAGCGCTTCCAACGGAGAGGTAGCCAATACAAGCCGCTGGAAGAAGTGGCCTTAGTTTGTAGTCCTTGCAACTTGGAACCAGAATTTGATGCTTTGCAAAATGACAATTCTGGCAAACCATGCGAGCCTACAGATTGCGTGAAAAATTCTTGTCAGCCTGTAGTGAAAATTGATCCTGTTGTTTCCCCCCTCACAATTCGTGTTCTGTCTACAATCCCTGTTGCACTTCACGCTGTTGGTGGAGATGATGGGCCTCTGGATATTGCTGCGAGGCTCTATGTTACTTCGTATTTCAGGTGACTGTGATTTTTCATGTGGTAATGCTGGATTTCTGTTTGTAGATATTTAAGTTGGTGTACAGTTAAACATACGTGCATTCAATTTTAAGGACTTCATCTGGTGTGAGGTGTGCCAATTAGAAGAAGTATATGCTATGGCCATTGGTAATAGTGGCTATTTTTATTATAAGCTGCTTTTGGGGGGATCAGGTCCATGATGTATTTTTTTGAATTCGGGCCGGTCAAACCCTTAGCATATACCCTCTTCTTTTCCCCTCACTTCAACAGATTTTTTTTTTTTTTTTTTTTGGTGTGCTGCTGCTGTTGCCCAATGTCTTTTATAAATTTTGGGTAGCTCAAAGCTGCACAGATAAGAAAGGTTGCAGTAAGAATATCTTCTACAGAAGCGACTTTTGGGGGGGGGGGTATTTTCTTATCATAATGCTTCAGTTAATGTGGCAAAGTGTGCATTTAACTTTGGACGTTGTTTTCACATAAGTACTCCCTCCAGCAATCTGTAATGGACGAAGGGAGCAGTTAAATAAGTTTGTTTGCGTGGAATAATATTTTGATTCGACTGTTGTGAATCTTAAATTATTTGTACGGAATAGTGTTTACGTACTCCTAGTACTCTAGTAGGCATGCTGTAATAAAATCTTATATCCAGCAACTAGTGTTTGTGGTATGATCAAATAATTTTTGCTGTGAAGTATGGTTTGTTCAATACTAAGTATGAACAGAACTCGAAATTTTTGGCTGTGTTTGTTTTGGACCAACTTTTTACGATTTTCCCTAGTTTGGTTTTGACCGGAAGAAGAAAAGGAAAACTTACTTTACAACCAGTGGAAACCATTTTCCTCCAACTCCAAGCAAACACATACGAAACAAGAATAAAATAAGACCTTTAGCAAATACTACGTACTTCATCAAGAAGTGTTGCCTCATTTGGTAAGTTTCTTAAGTCAAATCTTGAAAAGAGAGTAAAGATGAGAGGTGTTGGAGGACCGTTGCTGTGCATCGGAGATCTGATGTGCGATGTTGAAGAATCAGAAGATAATTTGGAGCATCCGATTCCCCATATTCAAACACCTTCTCATAGCATCATGCTTCAGTACTTTTGTGTTCGCCGGGTTGCCACTTACCAAAACTATTACTACCTCCGTTACATGTTATGTGCAACGATTTGACATAAAGCAGAGAGGGAAAATGTCTAATCGTTGCACATAACCCGTAACGGAGGTAGTATACGCTTTCATTGTCCTGCTTCCTATTTGCTTGTAAACTTGTTTTATCTCAACTGCTTGCAATTCTTTCTTCTGCTAGAGCATTTGTCATCACTCTTCTATGTTGTATTCAGCTTCTGCTATCTGACTAGAGCTGTCAAAAGTCGACTCAAACCCGATTATTAACCAACCCATCTGAACCCGAAAAAATAGTGACCTAAACCCGACCTGAAACCAACCCTATACCCGAATTGACCCGAGCATGTGAGACTTGAACCTGAACATGAACTGACCTGGAGATGACCCGACTCGAATGTTACCCGTAAATTATTGATGTGAACTGAATCCGACTTGAACCGAAATTGACCCAAACCCGTTTTAACCCGTCAAAACCCGAATTAAACCTGACTTGTTATTAACCTGACCTGAATTCAACCCGACCCGTTCCTAACCCGACCCGAATTTAATCCAACCTGTTACAAACCCGACCCGAAATCAACCCGACTTGTTATTGACCTGAACCAAATTCAACCCGACTTGTTATTGACCCGACCCGAATTTTACAAGACCTATTACTAACCCGACCCAAAAATTCAACCCGACCTGTTACTAACCCGACTCGAAATCAACCCGACTTGTTATTGACCCTCCATAAATTCAACCCAAATTGTTCTTGACCCGATTTCAAATCACCTTAAATGCAATTTAGACCACCTTATTATTGTTGATCAAAGCATTTTGTTTATGGAGACCAAGTCGGTCCAGACCACCAAAAGAAAGGAGCACCATTCTCAAATTTAAGAGTTAAATATAGTATATATTTGTTATATGGTCAGTAGAGATAATCATCTTCCTAAATTATAGACTATAATTCCCAAGTATATTGCCACATATATTATAGTCAAAGGAAATAATTAACTTGATAAAAATGATAATTATTTATTTATAGTTAGTTGAACCCGAATATGACCTGACTTGGAAATGAATAGACCTGATTGTAACTTGCAAATTATTGACTTGAACATAACCCGACTTGACTCCGAGAAGGACCCGACTTGGAAATTACCCAACCTGATTATAACCCGCAAATTATTGACTTGAACCGAACCCGACTTGAACCCGAGAATGACCCGACTTGAAAATGACCCATCCTGATTATAACCTACAAATTATTGACTTGAACCGAACTCGACTCAACTCCAGAATGACCTGACCTGATTCTAACCCGCAAATTATTGAGTTGAACCGAAGCCGACTCGAAATCGAGAATTACCCAAACCCGTTTTAACCTGTCAAAACCCGAATTAAACCCGACCTATTATTCACCCGACCCGAATGCAACCTGGCCTGTTATTAATCCGACCTAAACGACATTATATGACAACATATAAAGATCATATATGGTTCAAGTCTACCATGAACATTTATGTCTAATTTACCGATTTACAACTTGCACCGATTTCATTAATTCAAGCCTATCACGAACATTTATGACAACATATAATGATCATATATGATTCCAAATGGCATTATATGACCCCAAGATGTATTCCCTAAAATTTCAAGACTTTTCGACATCAGACCCCAAAGACTCCAAAAATTCTCAAAAAGCGTGGATATAGCCTTCAATTTTTGAATTTTTTGAATTTTTGAAATTTTTTCGTCTGTAAATAAAATTGCCGAAATGTTTACCATGGTCTCTAATATCCTCCAGGAGTCCAATTGGGTGGGGGAAATCATCCAATTTGCCTTTAAACGATAAATTTGCCGGTTTACAACTTGCGCCGATTTCATTAACTCAAGCCTACCACGAACATTCATAACAACATATGATGATCATTTATGGTTCCAAACGACATTATATGACCCGAAATGTATCCCCTAAAATCTCATTTCTTTTCGACACCAGTCCCGAAACCTTCGAAATTTCTCAAAAAGCATGGATATTAGCCTTTAATTTTGAAATTTTGAAATTTTTTTTCACCTTGAAATAAAAATTGCCGAAATGTTTACCATGGACCCTAATACCCTCTGGGAGACCAATTAGGTGGGTGGAACCATCCTATTTGCCTTTAAACGGCCAATTTACCGGTTTACAACTTGCACCAATTCAATTAACTCAAGCTTACTTCAAACATTTATGACAACATATTAATGATCATATATGGTTCCAAATGACATTATATGACCACGAAATGTATCCACTAAATCTCAAAACTTTTCGGTACCGGGCCTCGAAACATCCCAAATTTCTCAAAAAGCGTGGATTTAATTTTTCGAATTTTTTTACTTTTTTTTCGCCCGGAAATAAAAATTGCCGAAATGTTTACCATGATCTCTAATAGCCGCCGGGAGTCCAATTGGGTGGGTGGAACCATCCAATTTGCCTTTAAACGACCAATTTACCAGTTTACAACTTGCACCAATTTCATTAACTCAAGCCTACTACGAACATTTATAACAACAAATAATGATCATATATGGTTCCATTAGCATTATATGACCCCGAGATATATCCCTTATAATTTCAAGACTTTTCGATAACGTGCCTCGAAACCTCCAAAATTTCTCAAAAAGTGTGAATAAGCCTTCAATTTTTGAATTTTTTGACTTTTTTTTTTGCCCAGAATTAAAAATTGCCGAAATGTTTACAGTGGTCCCTAATACCCTCTTGGAGTCCAATTGGTTGGGTGGAACCATCAATGCCTTTAAACGACCAATTTACCGATTTACAACTTAAATCGATTTCATTAATTCAAGCCTACTACAAACATTTATGATAACATATAATGATCATGTATGGTTCCAAACGGAATTATATGACCCCGAGATGTATCTCCTTAAATCTCAAGCCTTTTCGACACCTGGTTTCGAAACCTCATAAATTTTTCAAAAAGCGTGGATATTAGCCTTCAATTTTGGAAATTTTTGAACTTTTTTCACCAGGAAATAAAAATTTCCGAAATGTTTACCATGGTCCCTAATACCCTCCAAGAGTCCAATTGCGTGGGTAGAACCATCCAATTTACCTTTAAACGACAATTTACCGGTTTACAATTTGCACCGATTTCATTAACTCAAGCCTATCACAAACATTTAATACAACATATAATGATAATTTATGGTTTAAAACAGTATTATATGAGCCCGAGATGAATCCCCTAAAATCTCAAAGCTTTTCGACACCGACCCCGAAACTTAAAAAAATTCTCAAAAAGCGTGGATATGCCTCTTATTTTGGAATTTTTTTTGCCCGAAAATAAAATTTGCCGAAATGTTTACCATAGTTCCTAATACCCTCCGGTATTCCAATTAGGTGGGTGGAACCAACCAATTTGCATTTAAACGACTAATTTACCGGTTTACAACTTGCACTTATTTCATTAACTCAAGCCTACCACGAACATTTATGACAACATATAATGGTCATTTATGGTTTCAAACGTCATTATATGACTACGAGGCGCATCTATTAAAACTCATTTCTTTTCGACACCTGGCCCCGAAACCTTCGAAATTTTTCAAAAAGCTTGGATATTTGCCTTCAAGTTAAGATTTTTTTTTTTACTTTTTTCGCCTGGAAATATAAAGTGCCAAAATATTTACCATGGTCCCTAATATCCTCTGGGGATCCAATTGTATGGGTGGAACCATCCAATTTGCCTTTAAACGACCAATTTACCGGTTTACAACTTGCACCGATTTCATTAAATCAAGCCTTCAACGAACATTTATGACAACAAATAATGATCACATATGGTTCCAAACGACATTATATGACCCAAGATATATTCCATAATTTCGAGACTTCTAGACACCAGGCCCCGAAGACTACAAAATTTCTCACAAAGCGTTGATATTAGCCTTTAATTTTTGAATTTTTTGACTTTTTTTCCAGTAATTAAAAATTACCGAAATGTTTACATTGGTCCCTAATACCCTCCGGGAGTCCAATTGTGTGGGTGGAACCATCTTATTTGAGTTTAAACGGCCTATTATATATATATATATATATATATATATATATATATATATATATATATATATATATATATATATATATATATATATATATATATATATATATATATATATATATATATATATATATATATATAGTTCCAAACGGCATACATGAACCGAAGATGTATGCCTTAAAATTTCAAGACTTTTCGACACCGGGTCTCGAAACCTCCAAAATTTCTCAAAAATCATGGATCTTATCCTTCAATTTTGGAATTTTTTGACTTTTTTCGCTCGAAAATAAAAATTGCCGAAATGTTTGCCATGGTCCGTAATACCCTCCGGGAGTCCAATTGGATGGGTGGAACCATCCAATTTGCCTTTAAAAGGCCAATTTACCGGTTTACAACTTGCGCCGATTTCATTAACTCAAGCCTACCACTAACATCTATTACAACATATAATGACCATATATGGTCCCTAACGACATTATATGACCCCGAGATATATTCCCTAGAATCTCAAAGCTTTTCGATACCGGGCCCCCGAAATCTCAAAAATTTCTCAAAAAGCGTGGATTGATAGGCTATAGTTGTATCACCTAATCAAAAGTAATTCCTAAAAGCACTAACTAATAATAGATAGGGAAGTAGGGTCGAATCCACAGAGAAACGATTCTTTCTATTCCTAATTAATTCAAGCAATCTAAATTATAAAGTAACCAAAATATTGTAATAAAAGGAAACTAAACTACGAAGATTAAGAGTAAGGTAAAAACAATGAATAAAAGGCCTAAGGTATAGGTTCACCAATAAATAACATTCCAGTGTAAAACATAATAATCAATCATCAATGCATAATTAATCAGATTATAAAGGGCTTTCGCTACGTATTATAATCACACAATTAATTTACCAGTATTAAATCTCATCTCTCGAATCTCGACTTAACCATTTATAAATTAACCTGCCTATTGAAACAAGACCTAAACATCAATTCTCATCTCTCGAATCTCAAATCAATATTGTCAAAATCATGCATAAAAGATCTGCGCAAATCTAGTCACAGAGCATTAAATCAATCGATAGGAAATTAATCTAGCATTGACAATTAACAACAATAAACTACCCCTTCATGTTATTTATGGATCCCCATAAACCCTAGAAAGAAATCTACTCATGCATAATTTAATCTAAACTAATCAAAGCAATAAAAGAAGACATAATAGAATAAAGAAATAAAATTGCTGAAATTAATAAAGAAGAAATCGTTACCGAAAATGACGGAACTACAAAGCTGAGTTAAGAACAAGAGTAAAAGTTGAGAGAAGTCTAGAGAGAGAAAGTCTAAAAGAGAAGGTCATCAAAATTACGTACAAAAATCGTACTTAAACATCCCTAAAACAAATCCTAATTGAAAACTAAAATCTCAGCTCCAAAAACACGCGCTCGATCAGGCGAAGGGCCGCCCGATCGGGCCCGCCTTTTTCTTCACGATCTTCCTGGGCAGCCGCGCCTGATCGAGCTAATGCTCACCCGATCGGGCGCGCCTTCTTGCTGGTGCTCTCTTCTGCGCACTTTCCCGATCGAGCAGAAGCTTGCCCGATCGGGCCCGGTCTCTTCCTCGAGGCTTGGACTTCGATTGGGCTTCATTCTTTGGCCCAATCCGGATTTCCTCTTCGGGTCTTGAAAACTCGGTCCAAATGCCCCGGTATCACATACCGAGCCCTTAATCACCGGCTCTAACCGGTCCTGGGCTTCAAAGATGATCGTGTCCTCCTAATGCTCGGAGATGCTTCATGAAAAACCCGAAAAACGCTCCAAATGTGCAATTTCCTACAAAACTCAAGCAAAACTACAAAAACACTAGAAAATACCAATTAGTAATAAAAGTGACTCTAAAGAGTCAAAAACACTACTAATTATGACCAAGGGACGAGGTTAAAACACTATATAAATTGGACACATCATTGATATTAGCCTTTAATTTTGGAATTTTTAGACTTTTATTCGCCCGGATTTAATAATTGCCAAAATGATTACCATGGTCCCTATTACCCTACGTGAGTCCAATTGTGTGGGTTGAACCACGAAACTATCCTATTTGCCATTAAATGACCTATTTACCGGTTTATAAATTGCACCGATTTGATTAAATCAAGCCTACCACAAACATTTTTGACAACAAATGATGATCATATCTGGTTCCAAACGACATTAAATGACCCCGAGATATATCTCCTAGAATTTCAAGACTTTTCAACACCGAGCCCCGAATCCTTTAAAATTTCTCAAAAATCATAGATCTTAGCTTTCAATTTTGAAATTTTTGACTTTTTTTCGCCAGGAAATAAATATTGTCGAAATTTTTACCATGGTCTCTAATACCGTCCAGGAGTCCCATTGGATGGGTGGAACTATCCAATTTGCCTTTAAATGACCAACTTGCACCGATTTCATTAACTCAAGCCTACCACAGACATTTATGACAAAAAATAATGATCATATATGGTTCCAAATAGAATTATATGACCATGAGATGTATCCTCTAAATTTCAAGACTTTTCGACACCGGGCCCCGAAACCTCCAAAATTTCTCAAAAAGCGTGGATATTAGTTTTCAATTTTTGGAATTTTTTTAATTTTTTTCGCCCGGAAATAAAATTTGGCGAAATGTTTACCATGGTCCCTAATACCCTCCGGGAGTCCAATCGGGTTGGTGGAACCATCCAATTTGCCTTTAAATGGCCAATTTAATTACCGGTTTACAACTTGCACGAATTTCAGTAACTCAAACCTACTACGAACATTTATGACAACATATAATGATCATATATGGTTACAAACGACATTATATGACTACGAGATGTATCCCCTTAAATATTAATACTTTTCTACACTGGGCCCCGAAACCTCCAAAATTTCTCAAAAAGCATAGATATTAGCCTTGAATTTTGAAATTTTTTGATTTTTTTTCGCTCGGAAATAAATATTGCCGAAATGTTTACCATGGTCCTTAATACCCTCCGGGGGTCCAATTGGGTGGGTGGAACCAACCAATTTGCCTTTAAACGACCAATTTATCGGTTTACAACTTGCACCGATTTCATTAATTCAAGCCTACCACGAACATTTATGACAACAAATAATGATTATATATGGTCCCCAATGGCATTATATGACCCCGAGTTGTATCCCATTGAATTTCAAGACTTTTCGACACCGGCCGCGAAACCTTCAAAATTTCTCAAAAAGCGTGGATATTAGCCTTCTTTTTTGGAATTTTTTGACTTTTTTCGCATACAAATAAAAATTGCCAAAATGTTTACCATGGTCCCTAATACCCTCCGAGAGTCCAATTGGGTGTGTGGAACCATTCAATTTGCTTTTTAACGGCCAATTGACTGGTTTACAACTTGCACCGATTTACTGGTTTACAACGGCTAATTTAATTAACTTGCACTGAACCTGACTTGAACCGAAATTGACCCAAACCCGTTTTAACATGTCAAAACCCGAATTTAACCTGAATTTTTACTAACTTGACCTGAATTCAACCCGACCTGCTCCAAACTCGGCCCGAATTTAACCCAACCTATTACAAACCTGACCCGAAATCAACCCGACTTGTTATTGACCTGACCCAAATTCAACACGACTTGTTATTGACCCGAACCGAATTTTACCATACCTTTTACTTACCTAATCCAAAAATTCAACTCGATTTGTTGCTAACCCGACTCAAATTAACGCGACTTGTTATTGACCTGACCTAAATTCAACCCTAATTGTTCCTAACCCGATTTCAAATCACTTTAAATGCAATTGAGATCACCTTATTATTGTTGATCAAAACATTTTGGCTTGGGAGACCAAGTCGGTCCGGGCCAGCAAAAGAAAGGAGCATCATTCTCAAATTTAAGAGTTAAATATAGTATATATTTGTTGTATGGTCAAAATAGATAATTATCTTCCTAAATTATAGACTATAGTTCCCTAGTATATTGCTATATATATTATAGTCAAAGGAAATAATTAGCTTGATAAAAATGATAATTATCTATTTATAGTTAGTTGAACCCGAATATGACCTGACTTGGAAATGACCCGACCTGATTGTAACCTGCAAATTATTGACTTGAATATAACCCGACTTGACTCCGAGGATGACCCGACTTGGAAATGACCCAACATGATTATAACCCGCAAATTATTGACTTGAACCAAACCCGACTTGTACCCGAGAATGACCCGACTTGAAAATGACCCAGCTTGATTATAACCCGCAAATTATTGACTTGAATCGAACCAACTCAAACCCGAGAATGACCCCGACCTGATTCTAACCCGCAAATTATTGACTTGAACCGAACCCGAATCGAATCCAAGAATTACCCTAACCCATTTTAACCCGTGAAAACCCGAATTAAACCCGACCTATTGTTCACCCGACCCGAATGTAACCCGACCCAAATCCGATAAGAAGTATGACCCGACGTGACCCGACTCAAACATGACCCAATCCAAACCCGACCCGCATAGGTCATGGAATTAATCTAAATTGACTCGACCCGAGTTGACCTGACCCACTTTTACCTGACCCAAACCCTACCCGTTTACCCGATTTGACAACTCTATATCTGACTAGTTATATGTTTCTTCTTTGCTTCTCTCCCCTCTTCTTCTCTTAGCTGTTTACTGCTCTTGATACTGCAAAGAAGTTGTTAGAATCCACCAACTCAAACATGACAGTGCTGTAAGAGAATGTTAGGGAACTTGAAAAGATGATCAAGAAAGGCGATTCTGCTGTAATTGTGTATAACGTTTTGTACACGAGTTCTTAAATTATTAGTTTTATGTAAAAATGTTTTTACTAAAGTACTACGTTGGTAATAACTCTGGACTATTATCTGCAAACATTTTCCAGGAAGGGATGTGCTGTTACTCTATTAGGGGATGTGCTGTTACTCTATTAGCATGCGACACAAACACTAGACTAGTTCATGTGCAATAGTGCATGAAAGATAAAAGTTGTGATACACGAAATCAAACAATTGATCTTGTATTATGGATTGCATATGAAAGTAAATATTGTGCAACACCAAATACAAAGACTGATAGAAATGGATACCATGTCGGACATGGATAAACCATCAGGTGATCGAAAATGTTTCAACAGAAAGAGCAAGTCAAATGGTCGAAAACAAGTCCTATCAATCTTTTACTTATTGCCCAACCACGGAGATCATTTTGTGATTATCAGTTGACAAATTTAAACAAAAGGCTTGACAAATGCATGGTTTCCCACAACAAAATTGACGAATTTTCTTGCTTGGATCAGCTAGCCATTGGGTGATTGTGAATATATTCAATGGCAAGCTTAGTTGAGTCAAGTTTATCTGCCTCCAAATCGGGAATCTCCAGCTTGAATTCCTCTTCTAGGGCCATCACAAGCTCTACGTTGTCCAGGCTATCTAAACCTAAATCGTTCTGGAAATGTACATCAGGTGTGACCTGCAAAGCAATTGCAACAAAGAAGATCAAAATCAGCTGGCAAATAAAAAAACAATTAGACTATTCAATTGCTACTCCAGTTTGTCACTGAAAACCATTGCAACTGCTTTCTTAAGTTTAACATAGTTCTTTTTAGAGCTCCATCCTCACATTCTCACCAAAAGGAATAGCCTAATATTGAAATTCATAATCAAGTAACACTCAAACCAAGGAGCAAATTTACAGCAATCTTTCAGACGAGATCTATCCCAATTGGTTAATCAAAACAGATAGTTGAGGCTGTTGAGCTCATCAAGCTTGAAAAGACTACAAAACATCATTTTCTAACCCAATCCAACCAATAATAGTTCTGTTGCCAAAGTGAAGCCTGAAGATGCACTAGATTTGAAGAATGGATAAGTAAATAAAGAGCCAACAGCACACTTTTGTTTTGGAACATCATGGATCACATGTTCTTTTAGTTCATCAAGGGAATAATTGCATCTTTAAGTGGGGGAATCTATCAAGACCATCAGCATCAGTTTATTTTTTTATTTTTTTTTTGGTAGAACATCAGCATCAGTTGGGGGGACGTAGAAGGTACTTCAAATCTTAAACCAAAAGTTGCTTCACTAGTTGCCTGGTAAGGAAATCACCGTAGAGGCAAGCCATCTCGTAAAAATAACACTTTCATACTCAGCACCATATACAACAACAACAAAGCCTTAGTACCAAAATCATTTGGAGTCGGCTAACTTGAATTGTCATAAGGAACCGTCTGATGCTTAGACAGGATTTATACTATGTTACTGTGGGCCTATTGCGGTTTTTGCTAACTATTAGATATTCACCTCAGTAGTACTTCCTTTGAATCCTAATTGATCTCATCATACGGCATTTAATTGCTGATTTGCTACTCATCCAAATGGATGAGTTGCATCTTTCTACCTCTTGAGATCAAAACATAACAAAGGTATACACGCCATTTTGTGTAGACAACATATAGTAGTATTGCCTTCTAGTCCTTCATACAGCTGTGATACTTGACCAACCTATGATGTTTGTACCAAGTATTTGTCAAAATTTTCTAGGGCGATCATCTAGACTCTCCTCATATTAATCTCTTTTCCCAAAATTTCTTGCTCTCTCTCTCTCAACACCTCATTACAAAAAAGTACACTACAAGGCTCGAAGCTAAATGCGGATAAAAAATAAGATAAGTGTCCAACCTTTAGCTACCCCAATGAGGAGAGAGAGATGAAAACAGGAAAAACAAAATGCTAATCGACATTATGTAGATTAGCATACAAAGAGAGGGAGTGACCAGAGAGCTAAGCAAGTATCTGTAACCAATCAACAGTATCTAACACATATTTTCCAACCATTTTAATATATAACAGAAATAAACATATTAATTATTGGTCAATCACAAAACAACAAAAAACTTGACCTCAAAACTCTCCGGGAATGAAAATTCTCCCCTTTTATCCAAATTGACATGCAGCAGAGCATGGTTGATTTCTCCTTATGGTAGTAGATGGCTTCTGGTTGAAAATGATTGAGGAAAGTCATTAAGTGTAGCAACCTAGGACTACGAGCCATATTTCCAGTATCTTATAACTATTTTAGTGACAGGGATGAGGGAAGTGAAGAATTAAGGAAAAAAGAAATGAATTTGGAAAGAAGTTACAATAAATATTGTTGCCAATTGCTAACTTCCGGAAGCAGGTTATGGGTCATGACTAAAAATTTAGGACAGAGATCATTTAAAAAGGAAATTAATAATATTTCTGAAAGCTGTCCAAATTTAGATGATCTCTGTCCTAAATTTTCAGAATTGCTGCAAGTTCCTCTTTACAGAATGAATTACACACATGTCAAGGTCACAATATCATCATATTGTGAACTAGGAGCCTAAAAAAGTAGGAAGTGATTCCTCATCATAATACAACCACAAATCATGTGATTAACAGGCTTGCTTCTTACAGCCTATTTTTATAGCTGATGTTGGAATCCTTGGAGATTATCTCTTTAAAATTTAAAAAAGCCTCTTCAAACATCAAATTATCCACACCTTACATCCTACACTGTATAGTCAAGCTAGGAGTTTCAAATATCATCCTTAAGCAGTAGTACAAAGTCTCATATGGGTTACAACACAATATTACCTATATCATATTGAAAAATATCTTAAGAAACAGATCTTGCTATTTCAACATACCCTTTTCTAAATCATTTTCTTTCTGAGAATATTTCATCAATTTTCTTAGCAAGAAATTGGAAATGAAAGATGCAACCAAAGACAAACAAATAGATATCATGTGCAAATTTCCTATAAACAATCTAGGCCTCTAGGGAGGAGAGTGAATAGGGGCATCTTCAATCTACCTCAGAAAATAAGATAACACACGGTAAGGAGGATTAAGGAAGGCTACAAAAGAAATAGTAGATAACAAAGTCCTCTGCAATGCAACTTCTTAGTTTGTCAGGGACTTGACTCCACCGGACATAAAAGTAAGAGTTTGGACCTGGCATTACAGGAATGAGGGACCTTGATCATGATAATAACTTTGCTATAGTCATATGGTCATGATTATAACTGTCCTGCATATCATTTACACAAACCCCCACAAAACCTAACAAGAACTATCCCAAAGTATATAAACCCAAACATGTTCCGATACCTTAGCACATAAGCCTCCTTACCAATAAAAGATATTACATCAACATAAACCTTCCAATATACTTTAAAAACCCATATAGCCTCCATTGAGTTCATCAACATTAAAAATGAACAACAGTGTAGAAGAAAACCCCTATCATAACTCAACTACAACAAAGATTCACAACCATCTTTTAGGACTATTCATCACTTATCAATTAATGCAAAATCTAAATTCCATTCCACAGAAAGCAACTATCACCATATCCATTCTAAACCACATACAAAATAACTGAGCTTCCATACACCATTATAGTCCTAGCTTATCCATTCCAATCTTATTTAACCTCTCCAAAATTAATTTGACTGACACACATTTCTCCTTACTATAACTGCAAGCTACGGATTTCCTCCGAAATGTGCAATCTTTACATTACCCCCATAACCTTAACATGGTTTTCTTCAAGACAGCTCCAAATTACAAAATCTAAGCTATCACAAAGGACAACCACCACCAAAAGCCAAGAAACAATATATTCAATTACACCTCACTTTGCATTTCACCGTTCTTCACCAAAAGATTGATTCTTTCAAAACCTACAGAAGCTGAAACATCAAAATAAACAACCCCAACATCTCAAGCATTCGTTCTTTCATCACAAATTAGTCCAATGCCTACAAAAATCTTCAAACTACTGATCTACACTTCCAACACTCTCACTTTTTTTCTTTTTTTTTTTTATAAATACATCGACCCCAATTTTTTTTTAAAAAAATAGAAAACCCAACAATCCCAAATTCAAAATTAAGAAAAACAATCACATTATAAATCAAATACCAGAGAAAAAAAAATGACAAATCCAAATAAGTAAGCCCTAATTCCAGGAGAGAGAAAGAGAGGGGACCTTAGAAGGATCGACTTTGGGGAAGTCTTTGATGACGGAGAGAACTCTTTGAGTGACTTCATCTTTGGTAAGATGGTCATCGTGCGATGAAAATGCACGGCTAATTAAGTTAGGAAAGCTCTGCAATTTGTTGGATCCAGCAACAGAAATTGCAGTTTGAGAAACAGGGATTCGAATGTGCCCTAAAATTGCGTTTTTCAGAGCTCCAATCATCGCCATTTTTCTGGGTATTTTTCTCTCTCCTCTGATGAACTGAGATGTACAAGAACAAGGGTTTTGTTTCAATTGGGAATTACTTGACTTGGGTTTTGGAAGATGGAGTCTAATTATCCCCCCATCCTTGTGATCTCCCTGAGATGCACCCACCACGAGCGTGGGTAAGAAAATACCAATTTTGTCCCTCCCTATAGAGTGTGTCGTAAACACAAAAAGACGTTACACGTCTTATGTTTATGGACTCTATAGTTAACCTCAAACATCAATAACACGTCTTATGTTTATGGACTCCATGGTTAATCTTACACAAATACGATGTAACACGATACAGAGTTGTCAAAGTTGATGTTAATTATTGTAGCTTATTTGGTTGTAAAGCCTTGATACTCTGTATATGACATGAGATTGAATCTCGTCTACATCATTAGATAAGTCAAGTACATAGTAATTTTTTAAAGGTTTAAAAAGCTGAATAAATTTGAGTAGCTTATATGAGAGGTTCAATAATTGAGGGTTGTAGTTCAAAAAGTAAATGCTAAATAATAGGAGTAGATTTGGGAATCATGGCAACCTTTAAGCTATGTTATCTTCACCTTATTAAGAGTTTAATGTATTGTATTTTGGTCTTTCGTATATAAGGCCTGATTTGGCCAATACCTTTCAAGTCATATACAGATTACGGAGTGATCTCTGTAATTTTATCTAGTCATGTATAGGCTAATTTAAAACTTTCTAGTTTGCTACGATTTGGTCTATTTGTAACAAAGATATGTACCAAATAATAAGAATAAAGAGAACTAACCCTACACATACCATTAGAAATTTGATACATCAACAAAAAATGGAAGAAAATTAGGAGTCAAATATAAATTGAATTTAATGGAATTTGTGCCTATTATTTTAGCCAATAGAAACATGACAAATAGGAGTTGTATGTAGGAACCACATACAACAATTGTATGTGTAGCCTTTACCCCCTCTATAAATGGTATAATAATCCATTAAATTTCAAAATCCAAATGCAGTTCAACATAAAATTAATTAGCTGACCAAAAGCAGCTCACCATACATGGAGGACAAAAAAATTACAGTAAAAAAATTTCAAAAAGAGGCAGAAAAGTAATTCTGCAATCTATAGAATTAAACATTTCATCGGAAATTAAGAATTTTATCTACAAAATTAAGATTGGCATAGTCTATACTTCTATAGGCTATACTTCTTTATCAAGGAAATTTCTTTCGAAAATTTGGCTCAAAAGAAGACTTGTACTTCGTGTAGTTCTTTTAGCTTGTTCCTAAATAACAAAAATGATACAAACAAAATCTTGGAAGTATAAAAATGAGAGAATAACTCATTAGTTGATCACAATCTCAATGGCTGGAGTTCTTGCTCGGGAATTGTAGCATCACTGTCAACAGACTTATATTGTGCAATTGTTTGCTGCCTCCATTTCCAAATGAACCAAATCCCATAAACAAATAAGCCCGACATTAATGTAAGAATAACTGCCATAACCATTATTAAGTAATGTTGTTGCCACCAATTCCTGCATCATTCCAGAAATATCAAATTAGGGCGAGCAGAATTTTTTTTTACAGATACAACTTAGGAAAAAGAATAAACCCGGTGAAAATGCATCAACAGTTTTACTCTTATTGCAAAAACTAAATGCTTTGACTATATTACTACTCAAATTGGAGACTGAGTGAGCCCAGGAGCCAACAATTTGAAGCCTAGAGAATAAGACAGTATTTTCTGATGCATTTGCACTTAACTAACCAGCTAGATCAACAAGGTGAAAGAGTGTGCTTCAATATTCAACAGAAACTTAAAACAGAGAATTTTCATGACGATCATAATCATCACCCACAATTAGTCAAAAACAAGATTGTTTCAAGTGCAGATATTTAAAGGTTCACTGGTTCCATAAACTGTCAAATAGATGCACAGAAGGATGACTTGAACTAGTTAAGTCACACAAAACAGGATAGTCTGAGCGGAAATGCATACATGCATACCACTGGGTCCACTAATTAGCGAAGAACATAGAGGGCTGGACATACTATATATAAACCAGCAATTGATGTTCTAGAAATTGAAAGAATGATTTTTACCGTTTCATAGGTGGCTCAACCTTCCAATCAACCAAGTTATAACTGCCAAAGGTTTCTGGAAGTTGGACATCATTTTTCGCTAAATGAGCAATTATATGCTGCACAAATAACAATCAAGTTAATTATGAAATCTAATTTCCAGCTTCATTCACATTTAAACAATTTCATCAAGGAAAACCTACCATTGCAGTTGTGTTTGAGATATACTTGGAAGATCCTTCAGGATAGATGGCCCATTTTATCAGGGAACCATTAGTGGATGAAGCCAAATTTTGTAAATGAACCTGGAGAAACCAACAAAGACACTATTTAGCTGAATGATAAAGTTGACAAAACTCAAAGAGAAGTAATTTAAATTATAAAAATGTATTCTTGTACACACATTATGAGAGCACAAATTAAAGCTGTGCTTACATGGAGGGAAGCAAGACTATCTTTTTAGAGTACTAATAAGAATTCACAATAATGCAAAAAAATGTTCTTTTAAATATTTTAATACATTCTAGAGTGAGGGAAAGTGTGATTGTCAAAAATATGAACACATCTTAGCTCCTTCAAAGGCATTGTAATCATAAAATCAACTTTACACTCAGCTTACCTGTGATATATTGACTTCCAAATCTCGAGCGATGAAACCAAACAGCTCTGATACATGAGGCTTCAAGTCCGACTCTTTGATGCTCAAAGACATAGCAAATGTTATGAATCCCACTTTTATAATTTCTGAAATTAAAAAAGTCAATGAAAGTCAATAATATGTGTAAAAAAAAAAAATTATTTCTATCAGATTAGTGAACCCTAAATTCTTGGAAGGGAGCCAGGGAACCCCATTTGCATCAGGTGGGCTTAAACCTGGTTGGTGCAGGAAAGCCACCCAGGCACACACCATCTAGAAACTAATTATGGAGTACCCTTACCCCTTATGTACCTTTGCGTGACTTTTCAGACTGCTACTGCTCCAACATGCTTCTCTAATCAAAAGAAAAATGTACTGACATGCGAAGAAGCATTTTTCATGCTATAAAAATTCTCTACCTGGAATAACATAGCTAGGTACTCCATCAGGTGCTGATGCTGGAGATCTTCCTGGAGCTGAAACCTCTCCACTTGAAGGTGTGGGTGCAGGGGTTAGTAAAGTGTCATTTACACGGAGATTTTCCCATAATTCAGAACAGTTCGTTTTCCAAAATCCAACTTTCAAGCTATTGCGATCATACGTTACAAGAGTATTACGGACAATGATTCCTGTATTTAAGTGGAGATAAATGACAACATTGCTTACACACAAAGAAACAAAAGCTACTACAATGTCTACAACAGCACATTATACCTCCTAAAAGTGTAGTGGGATCTTTTCCATTCTGAAAAACTCCAAGACAATATGCACCACGCACCTTTGAATGCTGAACAAGGAATGAAGTTATTGTAAGAAAGAGACGTAGGCTAATCTAGACCAGAGTCCCAACTATGTCATACCTAATCAACGGATTAGTATTGAAGAAATTGATTGCAATAAGTTAATTCATTATTAGCTTTAAAGAAGAAGAAAAAAAAGGCGATAAGATCACCTTAAATAAATAGTTTTCTGGTGACATTGAATACTTTTGACCATTTTCAAAGACCATATCAACTGTAGGGAACACCTTTGAAAGTTCTGAAGACTCGCTGATAGAACAAAGATACACCAGAAAGTTAAAATGTAGGATATATAACAGCTGCGAAGTCAGTCTAATGAAAGTAAACACTACCTTCCAGCACCAGAAAAACAGACATCATTATAATTGGGGTCAGGACCACGGATTTGCTTAAGTCCATGGAGCTCATTGGTTAACTGCATCAACAAAATACATAATAGTTATCTGACATGTAATTTGGCTAGATAACATTACTAGAGCTAGATATGGAACAGAAAGGATAGATACAATATGGCACAAAAATAATCACTCTTTTTGGAATAGAGATGCCAAATTAATGCCAAGGGCTAAGCATCACTTCTATGTAGAACATCTGTATTCAATTCCAAGTGTAATTCTAAATCTACTTTTGCACAATTGATACTTTGACAGTAAATAAACTATTAAGGACACTCCTCTCTTTATGCCGTTCCTTTATTTAGCTGTTCATAATTCATACAACTGACTCCATATTGCTTTAAAAAATAAAACAGTACTTTGTAACCTCATCATTTATGTCCATTCAGCAAAATCTAGAATCAGAAATGCTAAGATAATAACAGCGATGCCCTTTAGAAACCAAGTCTTACAGCATGAATAAAAGCCAAGAAAGCTTTTTCTGGTAAATAGGCATATGTTGTACCACTATCCAGAACGGTTCCATGTTTTCCATCAAAAACCTTTGGATCAATAGGCAGCTTCTTCCCCGCAACATGTAATTCCTTCAGCTCAATATTGTAATAAGGACTGTTGCCATCCAGGAACTAGGGTAAATGTGTCAGATGTTATTAAGGAAAAATAAGGAGAGTTTATGGAAAAAATAATCCTTCCAACTCATACCTGCGGTCGGGATCAGAATGGCTGAAGACCATGTCAGAGGGGGGTGATATAGAACCAAGGATCATAGCACCACCACCTATACCCATTCCGCCATAACAAAGTGAAAAGGAATCGCTGATTACACCTTTATCAACAAGTTGATCAACAATGCTTAGTTCACCTCGACCTAGACCCATTATACCATCAGCATGCTGACTATAAAGGTCACCAGTTTCTGAAGTTTCACAGCCAAAAACAGCACGCTGGGGTTTAAGCTCGCTTTGATTGCCAAATGATACAATATCTTCACCAAGGACGCCACTGCTGGAACTCATTTCAGCATACCGTCTCTCATAAGCACACAGAACATTCTCAGCATCACATGTACAATCAGGATTACATTTTAAAGGATGATAGGTGTTTGAATGATCTGGTTGGAACTTTGGATCCTGCAGATAGAAAATTAGGATGGGGCAAGAAAAAGAAGCAATAGTACTCAGGAAATTGAAGTAAGCAGAAAAAGAAGTGGCAGTATCCAACACACCCATAATATTTTATTTTTCAAAGCCAGATTTCCAGAAATCATCTTGTTGTCATGCAGAAAGCAATGAAACATGCACAAGAATGCCAAGGAAAAACCTTTGGGAATTGCAACAACCCGTAAGTATTTCATACATGAAAAAATGGACAAAAGAAAGAAAACAATAAAAACATAAGAGTGTGTTCCTAACTTCATACAAAAACCAGAACAAAAGTCTCCATCTTGAAAACATTAAACAAAGTCTCCATTCTGAAAACGTTAAACAAAGTAATTGCATACACCAATATCCTATTTCCTAAAATTCATTCAAATTCGATTTGGCAACCATACTATGACATAGCTTACTGCTTTTCGTTCTTCTAAATTATCATTGAAAGGAATAATTTTAGGTTAACTTCAATCAAAATTTGAACCTTTAGGCAAGTACAATTCCAAAAACCGATTCATTTAGAAAGTCATTATAAATATTTAACTACAAATGTGGGGAGATTCATAAGATCATGCCACTTTCCTACTTCGCCGTTTATATACATCGTACTAGTCAGCACGTCAAATTACTAGTTCAAATTACGCTATCACAGTAAATTTCAACCACGAGTGCACAGAATTCACAATTCCTAATTCATTTCAGAGTTTCACCCAATTAAATTTCTCACATTCATAAATTAACTATGATCAACAATCAGCAATCACAATTCACCGCAAAAAAATAACAAAATTATACGATCGCAACAAAATAATTAACATTAAATAATTAAAAAAAATCGCAGCAAAATACCTGATGATGACCACAATGATCGCAATTTGAACACGGCACATACGTAACAGTACTCCCTGTATCAACAATCAACGCAAACTCCTGCGGCGGAGTTCCGATGTAAAGCCTCGTCGTATAATACCTAAAAAATCAAAATCAAAATTCCAAAAAAAATCATTAATCAATCAAAAATCAAATAATTAGGGAAAAAATAAAAAATCAACTGTTCAACTAATACAAACCCATTAGAGAGAAGATCATCGAAGAGATTCATATGAGCATTAGGAGGAACACGTTTAGATTGAAGATTTCGACGGAATTTAGCGTCGGGAATTTGAGGAGAGAGAGTGAGAGGAAATACTAGAGGTGTACGGCGGTTGTTAGGGAGTACGGAAGTTGGATTTACGCCGGAAAATGTGGATGTGAAGAGGAAGAAGAGGTGGATAAAGGTGGTGTTTATGGCGGCGAATCGGGTCATGGTGAGTTGAATCCGGCGATTTTCCGGCGAGTTGGGTGGTTTTATGGGAGGAGATGTTGACCGACTTGTAAGGTTTGACTTGGTAGTGTGTAAGATCGTACAATTGTGATTTAAAGAGAAGTGTAATAAATTAGCTGAGAATTTGAGATGTGTTGGATGAAAGTGGAAACAAAGAGTAATTGACTAACGGCCAACCGTAGCTGCTATATCAGGTTAACGCCCTTAACGGTTACCGATGTGTCAAATGGGTCGTTTAGAATATCGGATTATAAGATAGTTAGTGTTGAGACTCGGGAATAGAAATGTAAATTTGGGTGTTTTGAGTCTAATAGAAATTTGAGTCATGATGAATTATTATGTCAATATATACAAGTAAAAATATGAATTTGGTTTATTCTGAATCTGTTTCAAATTGGGTCGGTCGGGTTAGCTTTGTCATATCTAGTCGTGATTGAATCACTCGACCATTTGGGTATGTTACTTAATCGGTTTCTTTTTAAGTTACTCACATAACTTTTGCACTACATACTCTCAGTCTCACATACACGATATACTATATTGATCAATGGTGATGTCATTATGTAACTTATAATGTTGGTAATTTAGAATTGTTTCAATGTATGGCTTTTGTATATCAGTCTTTTATTTATTTACTTTGTTCTAGTTGATTATTACAGAATATTATGGAGTACCGGTTAGATTTTCACATTGTCAAATATGTCATTCAAAGTGGCAGTAATTTTTTTAAGTTATTTATTTAATTTTTTTAGTTGATTTTTAGCGTGATTTTCTTTAGAGTTGAATTTTATGTGCACCAGTTGTGTACTTGTGTTAGATATATATGGGGAATGTAGGTGATTTTCAAGTTATTATGATGTTGCTAATTGAGACAATTTTCTTTGTCAAGGTAATTAAAGTCATAATTGCATGCAAGAGATAAAATTAAATTCATCTCAACTTAAAGGTAGAACAAATCATCCATGTTCAAGCAAAAGGTACAAGTTCAATGAGGCACAAAATCACGAGTATATAAAGAAAAATGCACAACATCACAAGTAAAGAAAAATGAACAATTGTGAAGTCACACACACTCCCACATCAAGGCGGCCATATAAATAGTATAATTAATATTGTATAAAATCCTATAATAAATTATGTGACCTTAATATATATCTCATTGCAATATATCCACTATCTAATTTCTCGTATGTCCCTTCACATGAGAGTCTTTTGAACTTGAAATGTGAATGCGGCATAGGCCCCTCATACCACCGTGAAATATTTGTACGTGAAGGGTGGATGAGGTTTGAATACATGACATTTGTGAGTTTGTGTCGCATACGTCATAATTGCCTTTTACGACTGGATCACGATGGGGAAAATCTTTTATGACCGGCTGACCGCCCCCTTCTAGAATGGATTAGCGACGAGAAATCCCGACATAAATGGTCTTTTAAAAATTTAAGCTGATAAACTCTAAAGTCAAAATCGATTTTTATACTCTATAAACAATGAGATGAATTTAAAAATTAAAACAATGACACCATCATGATGAAATACATTTGTTATATGTCATCATTTGTGATTTTTCTTTTTTCATGATTCATGATGAATAAGCGATGCAAGAATTGAAGCAAAAGCCACTAAAAGTTTCTAGAGACTTGTAACTCATCCTTCACACAACATTTACGAAATCAACAACTTGTATTATTTTGTATTTTTGTAAATAATTAACTAGATCACAACAACCAAGATTATATAAATGGCAATAAACCTCGTCCATATTCTTCGTCTATCCTTCCATCACCTTAACGTGTTCATTTTATTTTTAAAGTTGCATGATCCTAATAATACAGGTTATATATCCCTTCACCTACACATGCATTACTTCTAATTTTTATTTTTGTTTAGTTTTACCAAGAAGCCATCTCACTTTTATAAAATTATCAGCCAACTACAAAACTTGTGCATTTTTAAAATTAAACCCATCCAAAATCCGTCTTTTCACACCAACGCTAATATATATATTACCATACTTTTGCGTCTATATCTACTTCTAGCTTAATTACGTTGATTAAAATCGCATGCAGTAATATACAGAACTTGAGATCAAACTACGCCTAAATTATTATTTTTTTCCACTAAGAAGACATTTGTACTGGTTGTACTATTTACAAAACTTTAACTTTCTGTCTTACATTGGAGCAGTTTACCTATATCTTTGACTTGGCATATCAAATAACCAATAATCTTTCCTTCAAAACATGCGCAATCTTTTTTCTCCCTCTTTCTCCATATAAATATGTTTACGCACATCCATCAAATAATTGTACTAATAAAGCAAAGCTTAGTTTGATTTGAAGGCGGCTAAACATCTCCCATGGATATCTTTCAATCGGTCATTTTCGTCGTCTCCATCGTCGTAATTTCTCCATTGTTGAAGAGATTGTTTTGGCAAAAGGGCCGCCTCCCGGCCACCACGTATCGAGGCAAACCAAGCACGGATGCTCCATTTTGCTTGGTGTGCCTCGATGGGGTGGTTCGAGGCGACCGAATACGGGTACTGCCTAAATGTAAGCATTGCTACCATGTTGAGTGTATAGATGCATGGTTTAAGTCTCATTCTACGTGCCCCATTTGTAGGGATCAAGTTATTCCTAACCTTCATCAAGAACAAAGATTAAAGAAGAGAAATATTATTTTTTCTATGTTATTATTTGTTGAAGATTTGTCTAGTAAATTGGGGTATCCTCTTGATTTTGGGATCAGCTTACTAGTTTCGTGTGTATGACTTTTCTACTAGCTAAGTAGCTATAGTAATAATGAATCAAGATAAGAATAATTTTATCTTTTTTAATTTCAACGACCTTTTAATCAGCTATAATTGATTATTCAACATGTATGTATATATGTAAGACAATTCCTTTGTTAATTTAATTGGTTTTTTCTTATATCTCACATTTTGCTTGTTAAATAATGTATTTACAACATCGGTATTACTCCGTATTGTTTAAGTGGTTGTTTGGTAAGATGTATTTATAAATGAAAAATATATCTTTGTACGTAGTAAAAATATTTGACATTGGAATAATCATTGAAAAAAATTGATTGTTTAGTTCAATTTTATGAATATTGAAAGTTTTCACGTAGATTTTAGTTGAAAGTTTGAACTGATCTGATGATAGATGGATAGTTTAGGAGAAGTACGTACTTGTAGTAGATTGGACTGAAGAAGCTAATTAAGGATTATTTGATGTTTAATTTGTATACAAAGGTGCTTATTATGGAGTATGAATCAGACCATATTATATAGCCCACCAGGAAGTACATGATACCAGTAGTTGGTACTAAATCTTATCATTGCTTGACATATGACATTAAAATTGGACTTGCTGGTAATAAAAGTGTTCTAGAACATTAAGAGTCATTATGATTTGATTTACATAGACAGCAATACACTACCTTAGTCAAACTTTTAAAGAGAATATGCAATACATGGGGCGTGTACGTCTCTAAATTTTATATTTTCTCCGTTTTGTTTTATTCACTCCACGCATTAAATTTTTTATTACTTTAGTTAAATGGATTTTTTTTTTTTGACCGGATAATTTAAGTGGAGTTGATAGACGGATTATTGAATAATTGACGAAAGTTGATATAATGATGTGAGAGTAAAGAAATAATCCTTACGGACTTACGGTCACAGTCAATTAATCATTATTTATGATATGGGACAATTTCAAATAAATAAATCATCAAAAGCAAAACTTACACAAATAATAGGAGAGATAAAATGTCGGTTTATAATTTTTCAGACATATTACTCTTTTTTTTTTTTTTTTTTTTTTTTTTTTTAAAAAAGTAATAAAAAATACTGTAAAAAAAATCTAATGCTATTCTTGACATATGTGGGGCTTCTATTAGAGACTTTCTAGTCAGCTTGTCACACAATTATATAACTGCTTTTTCATTAAAAATAAGGTTCATTAAAGGTAATGAGTACATAGAGTATGTAGTGTCACTAATATAAAGTTGATGTATTAACTTGTTTAACAATAAAATTCTTAGGGCCATTTTTTTCTTTTCTAGAAAGTTATAATGACTCATGAAGATTTGATCTTGTAGTCGTTATCTTTGAAAAAAAGAAGAGCCAATAGTAAATAGTTAAAGTGAAACGTTGTCTATGTGATATTTTAAATTTTGTATTTTTTTTTTGTTCCACCCGGTTCACTTTTAGGGGACTAATTCGGATTCGGGGATCAGTTCTGGGTGGTTAGGCTCCACTCTTCCCCTGATTGTTGTTGTGCGAGATTGAACATGAGTCTTGTCTGTCTCAATCACTACTACACTAACATCCAATTGGTTTAAATTATGTATATTAGTAGATAATTAAAATGTTAAGGTATGATATGTTTTTAAAAAAGTAAAAACATTCTTACAATACAAGTAACAAATTATTTGTTTCATGGGAGTACCCAAAAGGACATACGGAGTAACACATAACCATTAACCACTACTATATACTCAATACTCCTAGCTACTTGTATTTATTAATGCTTATATTAAATTACTTTGTACTTTAAATTATGAAATAAAGTTAAATTATGTAGGAACATAAATCTAATTTTAAAGAAAAAAAAAATTGTACTCTATTCCATCCCTTTCCAAGGAGAGGAGGATATGAAAATATTTATTTTTTGAAAATAATTTCAACAAAAAAGTTATATTAAAATATTTTGGGTTTAGAGTCTTAAATATAAGATCATTGCAAGGACGAATATCGTTTCGATTGTATGATTCTTATAAAATTTCAAAGACAGATCAGAATCTAAATGTATCTCCCCTTAAAAAAAAATAAAAAAATAAAAAAGAGCCACAAGGACAGGGTGAGAATTAATCCTAGGACCTCCTAAAATCGAGAGGGAAGCTCTATTACTAGTGTGTTTACTGTTTAGTAGTTATTCTTACCATTAAAAAACAATACGAGTATAAAATTGGAGTATTGAATTGGGCCAAATCGAATAATGATATGGGTCCAACCCATTTATCAAGCTTTATGGTTTTTCATTTTTTTTTTAAATTTTTATCTTCAGACGGGAAGCTCAACATATCAAAGTGAAGCATTAACAATGGCATTTCTCTCCATTTGAGTAATCCTTGCAATTTCTTGCCAATTCTCTGGTTTGTTCTTCTTTTGCCTCCTATTTCTTTCTTTGCATTTTTCTTTTACTGTTATAATGTTTCTGTTATCAACAAATACTGCAATTTGTTCCCAATTTTACGTTTTATTCATTGAATTTTGTGGCAGTTTCCTGCTTTGAATTAATTATTATTATTGCTCTGCGCTCTGCAATTGAATTTGTTATAAAGTTGGGTAATTTTCTGCTCATTTGGGAATTTTAACTTTTGCAAATTTGTTTCATTTTTTAAAGAATATACTCAAGCTAATTATGCGCTGAAATTACAGGAATAAATCAATGTTTTTATGAATTAATGTTTCTCTTTTCAACAAATACTGTAGTTCATACCCAATTTTGCTTTCTTGCATTGAATTAATGTATTGTATTGCTTTGAAATTGAAGCTATTATATTGTTGGATAATACTCATTTGGGATTCATATTTTTGCAATTGGGTTTTAGTTTGTAGAAATAATCGAAGCAAATTATGTTTTTGAAGTTACAGAAATATATAAATCTGAAAGAAGATGGCTTGTAGCATATCGTCTTGTGCATTTCTGGTATCATCAGACTTGTTTCGACCTCGAATGAACAAACCCAATTCACTTTCATGGTCTTCTTCAATGCCCCAATTGAATCTCTCACTCAATTCCAGGTCTAATTTGTCAAATTCCTTTCCCAAACAGGTACTATTCTTGCTTTAATATTCCTCTTTTAAGTATGTTAGTATGTATGTGCTGTTGAAGTTTCGAGTTGGATTTAGTTGCCACATTGCTAGTTTAAATTTACACGAACAATGTCAACTATTTTTGGGTGGAGGTAGTATGTTTAGCCTTTTCTTGAGTTCCATTATATACATGGTTTATTCATTTGTTGTGCTCTTCATTTTCTAGTGGAGTAGTGGTAGTGTTTTAATGTAGTGCTTCCTAGTTCCTTTCCTCTTGTTTCAAAATAATTGACAACGATTAACATTTGGTATCAAAAGTTAACTTTGATGTGGGATTTTTTTTGAGATTTGAGTTTAGTTAGTATGGCTCAGATTATCATCTATGGCTTTTGATATGGGAATAATCATTAACAACAACAATATCTAATGTGGCCTTTTGTATGATCGGAGTAGAAGTATGCTTGAGAATGTGTTGGTCTAAGTGGATTCATCATGTCACACATACAAAATGAGATCACATTGCTTCATCCTTCCAAGCATATGCTATATGATTCTCTTAGGAGGAGGCTAGCGTTTGGATTTCTGTGCATTATACAAGAAACTTTGATTGGATTTTCCGTGCTAGTCGTCAGTCAGATGACTGTGCTTGTCTGGTTGAGAAACAGTGAGTGTAATACGTAGTATCTTATTTTGATGACAGCCTTTTATGATATTCAATCAGAATGATCGATTTGGTGTGCATTCTGGGATAGCAGAAATTTAAACAATCTTGTCTTAGTGAAAGAAAGAGTCTTTTCACCTAGCTATTAAGGCAACAGTGAGTACATACTTTTATTGAGTGAACTGTAGTTGGAGTTGGTCAAGGTTTTATTGATGTCCTTGAGAGTACCATGTAGTTGACTAATAGTTAGGCAGTAACTGGATCATGTATGAGAGTTAATGCGTGAAGTAGATGGTGTTATTGTGGTTGCATTAATCTTTCAAATATGATTCTGCTGCCAAATCTCAAGGTGTATCATTGTTACTGAGCTCAACTTTGTCTGAGAGATATACTTTCATGTTCCAACAGTTTTTTTTGGGACTGATATATTCTTTTGTATTAATCTATGCCTGTTCTCAACAAAATCCATGTCTCTTGCATCTGTTATGGCCTTTCAATCCTTCATTCTAAAATATGAAGCCAGTTGACCTTGGATTTTTGTTTGAAAAAATATTTGCTCTTTTCTCATAAAATAGGTTTAGTTTGCTCTTTCATTTCCCCACCTGAATTTCAGTTATTTATGTAGGACTTTGTCGTTCAAGCCGCATGGACAAGAAGATCTCGGGGAGAACCAAAGAAAACCGGGAGGAAATCATGGAAACAGCGAACTGATATGTATTTAAGACCTTTTCTGCTGAATGTTTACTTTTCAAAGCGGTTCATTCATGCCAAAGTGATGCACCGTGGAACCAGCAAAGTGATTTCTGTTGCCACCACTAATGCCAAGGATCTAAGAACTACCTTGCCATCTCTAATTGATAATAATGCCTGTAGAGTGGTGGGTAAGCTCATTGCTGAGCGATCAAAAGATGCCGATGTATATGCTTTGGCCTATGAGCCTAGGAAAGATGAGCGTATTGAGGGCAAGCTTGGTATTGTCTTGGACACCATAAAAGAAAACGGGATCATATTTGTAAACTAAAATAATTTCAATTTTTTAGTTATGATGTAGAGCAAAATTATGTGCTTGATGGTTTCTTGCTTGAGTTAATTGGTATTTTATAATTTTCAATTATGATCAACCCATCAGAGGCAATCTTCAGGGCTACAGATGAGTTACTACACTTAGAAGCTATGTTACTCGGACTTTTCATCTCACCTCAGGTACCCATGTCGGACCCTTGACACTAGGAAATGGGTATCCGAGTCTGAGTAACATAGCTTAGAAGTGTTGTGTCTACGTTCTACCCTCACTTACAGAGTCCAGTTAATTCTCTGCTCATTACTCCAAAAGTTAAGTCGACAAATTCTTCAATATATTCTATCTTCCTTTTGAGTAAAAAAATAAAATCTTCTCTAAACAAGTCATTACAATTGAAGAGTGGCAATATACTTAGGAATGAACTTAGTGGAATTGAGCATTTAAAGGAGTAATCTTGACTGTTATAGTTACTTCGCTTAGCTGCTTAGCATCACAGACCATCCTCAAACTTCTAAGTAAACGATTTCGCATTTTTCTGTAACATGATTCTAGTTGATGCATAAATCAACGGCAGGGCAAGTGGAAAAATAGGCTAAATATTCATATTGAGAAAATGAGTAAATGCTCCTTGTAAGTCATAGACTTGTTCCGAGCCATATTAGCCTGGGGTTTACACAACAATCTTAGATGAACTTACAAGGCGAAAGTCACCTTGCCAGGAGTCATTCTTTGTGAAAATTACTAATATCCATTGCCTTTGGTTCAAATAATATTGACATCATGACAAAATCTGTAAAGCAATGAAAAAAAAAAAAAAATCTGCAGGAAATTTCTCGTACTGCAAGAGTAAGGTACCGTGATCAACTACAATTCCTAGTTTCTAGCCAAACATCAAAACTTCCACATCATTGTTTTCTTCCCCTTCCTTTCTTTGATGGCTGAACCTCCATCTGTTCTTTCCCCGTGACTTCTGTTATATCCACTGCAGAATACAGAAGTGGAACTTATCAGCAAAATGTGACAAAAAAAGAGCAATTCTAAATCGTCAGAAAATCATTAACCGTAGCAAGTAGCAACATCTTTGGTCTACAACAATTTCATTTTACTGTATTCTAAATACTGCTCCCTTGAGTTATCAATCCAACACATATAATATCCATGCAAAGTGTGTGTGTGTGCGCGCATGTTTGGGGAGAGGGGAGGTCAATACTACATGTATAGTCAAAGCACATCCTCTATCAATAATATAATCAGAGATACATCCTCTATCAATTATTTCAAGAATCAGAGATACACAGTTATCTTCAGGGGATGCTGCGATTGCTGCCCCTTGGAAGTTAGAAATAGAACAGAAAATGACTAGTACCTTCAGGACCTCGAGCCATCAAAGCAAAAAATATATTGTTAAGCTTCTCCATCTTCTTTGCATCCTGTGCTTGGTCAGTCTTAAACTTGAGGCACTAGTAAAGAGATCACAAAAGCAAAGACAAGGCTCAGAACAAGGATCCACAAACTAAAACAGTCATGATAAACGAACAAACACTAGAAAATGAGGTTTACATTCACGATTCATAACAAGAATCCATAAACTAAAAATAGTCAGAAAATACCCTCCCTCTTTCTTTCACTGTGTACTTCAAAAATACCTCTACAAGTTTCAGTGTCTCACCATATGCATAAAAAAAACCAATTGAATTACCAGGAGATCATGTGAAACGCATGCATACATACGATGCTAAAAGTGTAGCTAGTAGCTAATAACATTTCCCTACCATGCCAATTATAACAGCAATTAAGCTTCAAGGGCTACAGTAGAAAGAAATGACAGAAATAATACCATAGTCAACATATTGATAATGGCCTAAACCAGCCCTTTTTATTATTTTTTTTTATTTTAATCAATAGTAATCAATAAAGGCGGTTAACAGCAGACAACCACATTTTCTCTCAAATTTCAGATGTAAAGTAAATCAGCATAATTAAAAATCAAATTCAGCAACATATGTCAACTTCTGGAGCATATATTTTTCACAACCCCTTATTACTCAAGCCATGCATTGCAGAGAAAGAAGCAGTTATGCTAAATAGGTCAGACTCACTTCAAAAGATTATAAATAATACAAATTTAACATTTCCAATTAATCTCTCACTTCAACATATCTGATAATTTCACCCTTCAAAAAAAACACCTTAAGTAATTAGCCTTGACAAGACTTGATATAATCCAACAAAGTACTACAACATAACCCCAAAAGAAATCCTCAACCTACTAATAGCTTGATCTCAATATCCCTTCACGAGTTCATGGTGATGTTATTGTTAGGCAGAATTGAGTTACTCTACTTCAATGTGCTATTTAACACAAATTACTTCGTAGCATAGTGCAGTAGAGAATATACACTTAAAGTTAAAAGAGTAAACTGCCAAAACACCTCACCACTACATTATAGAAATCCCTAAATCACCATACACTTTTACAGAATCTACCATATGCAATCTGCTGATCAATCCTACTAAAATATAACCATCATCTGCTAATTTTCAAACAAGCTTCATATCAAAAATTTCTTCCACCCATAACATTTTGGCAAAGACATCACTTCTATCATTCACACAGCCAAACTGGGACCAGGTTAACAATAGAAACCCTAAGTTTCATCATTTGCCCTAATCTACACTCAATTGGCACATTTTAAGCTTCAAATCCAGATGGGTATTTGAGCATGATCATTGTAGTATAACAAAAAAAAAAAAAAAAAAAAAAAAAAAAAAAAAAAAAAAAACAGAAAATTCTGAAGACTACCATTCAGCAAGTTCAGTATTACTGTAAAAGGGTGTAATTCGAAATCTAACACAGAAATAAAAGTCAAATTCCCAAAAAAAAAAAAAAGGCATGAAGAAATCGAGCAATACCTCCTTATTATCAGTAACTTTGAGAACCAATTTTCCATCACAATGTCGATATTTCATCGAATAACGAGTCTGCATTGAAACGAGAAACATAATCAAACCCAATTTCTTACAAAATTCCAACAACTAAAAATTGAGAACAAATTGAAAAAGATTAAGATTGAATGATGGTGTACAAGACTTACAGATTCAGGATCGGCGCGAAATAATTGGACGGATCGCTCGACGAATTCATCCCACGAAGTTACGTAGACCATGATGAAGTTGGAGAGAGAAAGTCAGGATTTTTTTCAAGGGTTTTTCTGATTTTGTTTTCTGCAAGTTGTTTGCAGAGAACTAGAGAAGACAATAAACGTTTGTCTTAGGCTTTGATTTTGGGTTTATGGAGGTTTGCTTGTTCTTCATTTATTTGGGAGTATTTTTTGTAAAATTTGGGTAAAGTAATATTGGAAATTTAGGTGGAAAAAATAAAATTACGGAGTAGATTAAGAAGTATTTGAAAGCTTTCGAAATTACTCCGTACATTTATATTTACATATTTTAACTGGACGAGAAAAATCTCTATACATAATAGTTTGCATTCAATTTAGACATTGAGTATCCGTACAAAAATCAATGAGCACCGACAAAATATGATTTTTAATTAATACCGATAAAGAAATGTATCGCTTCTTAACTTTGTTAAAATAAACACTACTAATTGGTTGCCCTTGTCCGTAATAGTCCCAAGCCATCATTGACTAAGCAAGCCCCATTTGTGCGTGTTCCACATTCATTCCCCACAACTAGCTCCACGTAGCATGAGATTTGGACTAGTCTTCACACCCTTACCTTTTTGCTTATTGCTTATGCAACCCAACACAAGTTAGCTTAGGTTAGCTTTTACAACTGGATCATTCACTACAAAAATGCAATATTATTATGAAAAAATTATTCAATTACTCATATAACTACATTCCTGATTCTGTACAATGTTACAGCATAAAAGTAATGGCAACTTTTTCACCAACCCTTTATATGACAATTTATCACTATAGAACAATTGCAAGCAAAATCCCCTTCTTTTCTCCAAAGGCCGATAGAAAACAAAGAAAAAACTACGGGGAGGGTGTGTTGGGGGATCAAGATCAATGGATCATCCTCCACTTAAGATACATTCCAAAAAGAGGAGCTTCTTTTTGTGCCAAACAGGCGAAATAACTGATTTTCTTCCATTATAACAGTTTGATTATAAACGATGATCCGAGCAGCAAATTCTGCAGAGGGCACTATGTGACCTTGGCTTCTTCAATCTACACCAGGATCATAAGACATGCTGCAGAGGGGACTATGAAATAGAACAATTTTCATGAAGTAGTTGCAGCACGTTCTGGGTCTATTATCTCGCTTTTGATCCTAGCTGATTGGGAGATGAGCATATTGTGAACCTTCTGCTTTAGCTGCAAGTAAAAAAGTAAATGAGAAGCCTCTAAGAATCTGTCAATCAGATGCAACAAGAATTATAGAAAAGTAGCATAGGAAATGACAGGAGCCTAATGAATGATAAAGCTGGAATGAGCAAGGTTAAACATATTATCTCTATATTTTCCACCAGACTTGATATTCGATCCTGACTGTATATAGAGCCTAAGCATGGACAAGGTTGTATATACCTCATCGAGACCAAGTCCACTCTTTACAGATACACGAATGGCTCCTTCAGGCCCAAATAACCTATATCTTGCCAGATCCGAATTATCAGCAGCCAAGTCTTCAGTTATGAAGGAGGAAGGGGACTCAGGCAAAATATCACATTTGGAAACAACATCAATCCAAAGATGATTGCTGAATCTCTCCTTGATTTCCATGTACGTTGTGAACTGCATAATCATCAAAATCAAGTAAATAATAATCAATCACTAACTGGTAATAGAACTAACTAACTGCTATCATCATGTATGTTTTACACTCTTCTAGTTGACTGGATAGCAGTGTGGCCGCGTATACTTGGGCTTTCCTAGAGCATAGAGCCTAGCCTACAGTAGAATGCCAGGACATACACTATATGCTTGATGTCATTGAAGATAAATAGGGAGCTGATAGTTGGGGGGAAAAAAGGTTAAAGCAATCAATAGGGAAATGACCATTTTGTCAGCATGAAAACTATACTTGTTTATGATGCAACCGGCTTTTTCAAAAACTGACTATAAGTCACTACATACACCAAGGCATAATTGAACTCTGAATCGAAGAAAATTGGAAAAGAAGAGGACATCCAAAGTAAATTAATAGATGAACCATTATATGCTTTCCATCTAAGCTTATCTTCAGACTAAATGCAAGTCACTTCTTAAGTTAAATAATATACCTGGTCTGACGCTGAAGTTCCACATTCACCTGTTAAATCATGAACATATAGTACTGCTGTTGGCAAATGTGTGAGGACTGCAAGAGTCAGCTTCTCCAAATTGTTCCTCTCCTCTTCAGATTTTGCAAATGGAAGCAATTGAAAAAAAAAAAAAAAATTCCTTCAGACACAATATGAGCTGTTTAAGGAAGGCAATCATTTTGAACAGTGCCAAAAGCTAACAAATAATATAGCACATCATGAGATTACTGAAGAGAAGTTTAAAAAAAACATATGATTTTAGCACCCCCAACGGCCCCAAGTACCGATGTCCACCGTGTGAAATGTAAAGATACATATTTGCAAGCTCTGAAACAATCAATCGAAATGGTGTACTTTGAATATTAGGTTTTTAATGGTCCCTGACAAGTAGACTTACATTCATCCAGGCAATTACTCTTCTACCACAGACAATTTAGGCTCCAGGAAAACACTTGGTTAATTAGCTAGTAAAATAAAATAAAAATAATAATACTCCGTACAAGATTGAACGCATAGTGTATCCACATTGCCCTAAATTTTCATTTTCATGGCAAGGAACCTATAACTGGTCTAGATTAATTCCTTCCCAATCAAGTTTGAGTCTATACTGGTATATTTTTACCTAAATTGGTCTAGTCTATGTTTATACTGGTGGTTACTTTTTATACTTTCCAAAATCAGTCTTTATGTCTGTACAGGTTGTCTACAATATCTTCGGAAGAAACTAAGCTATTTTAAATTAAGAAGAAGATCATCTAAGACAATACAATAATAAAGTATAAACAATCAGAAATAGGCAGACAAGTCTATTTTAACAAATTAAATAGGCCCAATAGGCCAATACTAATCATATTTGTTGCTAAAAGCCATCCTAGTCTCTAGTTCTTGGCCCTTGCTTATCCTCATACACATGGTTTTGGACCCTTCTTAATTTCAAAGATAAACTTCTCATAAAACCACATGGCTTCCATTAACAGACCATAAATATCCTGTCAATTTTCATCCACAAACTCCAATGTAAAGTTCAGCAGAAATTATAATATAGGGAGAACGCAGAACATAACTTCACTTACCATCTAATCTCTTGAGTACACCCGGAGTGTCTGTAACCTGTCAAAAAAAAAAAAAAAAAAGTGAAACAATATTTTCAATGACAATTTAACATACAACAAATACATTTTTTTTTGTGTAGACCTGAAAACGCTGATAGTTCACAACAATATGACCCATCAAAATTCCCCTGGTTGTGAATGGATAGTTACAAATCTGGAGAAAGAGTGAGAAAGGATAGTTATTTTCCACACAACTTAAAAATCATAAATCTTCATGTCTCACCCAACAGCAATAGAATACCTACCACACAATCTACACATAGACACATACTAAAGAGCTTTGAAGAGCAGACACAGAAAATGAGTAGCAGGGCTAGGGTACGTAGTTATTTTTAATAAGAGTAGGAAATATCCATAACTAAAAAGATAATTTCTGTTTTCTTGGATCATCCAGCTTTCATCTAATGTAGAGTTAGACAGCAAACAGCTCCTAATACACCTAAACAATAGCAAAACAAGTAAGTTGTATCTTTGGTTCAAGTCACGAGGTAACTAGCCACTCTTATCCACACATTTGGCACATGCAGATAGCTCATTAGTCTATACTTTAGGTTACACAAATCATATTTTCCTCTTAAACTTGATGTCAGTGCTTTCCTTCACACAGAACAGAGCTCCAGGACTCAAGAGCAGGGTTTAGAAAGGGTGCACCAAGGTGTTAAACAATAACGTGGTTTAATAGTCTATTTCAGTGGGATGTATACGTACAGGGGGCAAAATATTTTTGGCATTAGGAAGTGTGCCTCATTTTGAAGAAGTGCACTCCTAATTTCTTGTGCCAAGGCTGTAGAACCTATGTTGCCTCAGCACACCCCAAGTCATTTTGAACACCAGTGGAATAGTCAATTAGTCTTCTGCTTAAATTTAAAATTTAGAACAAGTACTAAGTGCAACAGAAAGGACAAGAAGAAAATGGAGCACAAAATTGTAATTCTAAGAGCAGTCATTAATCAAGATCAATATAAGCACTCTGAATACCTCAGGTTTTCCTGTTGATAGAATACGAACTAAAGATGATTTTCCAACATTAGGGGCTCCAACAAGAGACAGTGTTGGAGTTTCCAGATCAACCACTGGCATAGCTCGTAATGTCTGCAAGGAAACATGAAGCATAGGGGAGATGCCAACATCCATTTAGTAGCATCAATGCACATGGATCCAGACATACATTAAAGGTAGGTAGAAGCACATAAATCAGATTTGCAAGGATGTGAGAAAAATGTAGAAGATTTTGTCCAACATTTAATAGAAGAAGCACTTGCTTAAATTGGTTGGTAATAATTATAAATCCAATGCATGAACAGACCTGCATGGCTCTCATAGTGAGCAGTCATATTTCTGTTTTTGAAGGCAAATTTTTGAAAGAAAATGAATAGAAAACTCATAATACACCCAACAACATACATATAAATCAAAATGTGAAGGTAAAATATAACAACAGGAAATTTGCCAACTAGATGTGTATATGCATCCTAATGGACCTCCCAGCCAACCATTGATTCCAAGGTGAGATTGTCAGACTCACAGTTCAGAGGGGGTACATATACTAATCAAATCATCAATTGTCAACCAAGAGTTTTTAAAACTCCATTGGTCCAACACAAGTCTGATGACAGATCAATAGTCAAATAGTCTTCTCAACATTTACGTTTTTAAGCCAAGAGAAGCATGCAGAGAAGTTGTTAACAGAAAACACTTAGGAAGATCCAAAGATGAATAACCAGAACATGTATACACGAATGGAAAAAATGGAAATCAATGCCAATTCCCCCCAAAATGCAATATCTCAAAGTGATTCACCTCATCACCAAGGGATCATAGTTTCATACCTTGGCAATATCCAGCAAATCATCAACAGCCTTTCTTTCACGGTAATAAGTTTCTTCCACTCTTTTTATACCCTACAAAATTTAAAATTAATCAAAAAACAGCAACTTACAAACTTGCTTGCATGACAATTTATTTTTTCAAGTACTGGGTGTCATCGTTACACTGCGCTACAGCTGCATGTAACCATGTACTGAGAAATCTAGCAACGACTTCAGAAACATCACTACTAAAGAGGAATTTGCTATTCAACAACATCAGCATCCTGGGGGGGGGGGGATTTCTCCGTATACTAAGTGATAGAAATTTTTACTGATTTTTAATAAATGACATAAAGAAACTACGTAGTACATATTTTGATACTATTAGATTCGAATATGTGACACCAATAATTTTTTATTTTTTTAAAAAATAAACAATAGCAAAGGATTATTAAGTGACAAATAAATATGGCAAAATTAGTTTGATAACTGATATGATTTTTTCTAAAAGGTATAATAGGTGACAGAAAGTTCAGTGATGGCCATAACATAATAGGTGATTCCTTTCACAGCACAACCAGTTGCACACAGTACATACTGTAGTTTAAAACTTGGAACACAAGTATTTACCTCGTTCAACCGTTCCTCTGCCTCTTTCTTTGTCAACGACTGCAATGCACAAATTTCAGTATCATTTAAAGTTATTCATAATTTCTTACAAAAATAAATAAATAAATAAAATATAAGGAAAGGCAATGATGAATAAGACAAAGATCTAATTAATAAATAATCCACCTTGGCACAAAGAGAAGCATGTTCCTTTCCAACAGATGTAACCTTCTTTCGCAGATTGTTTACCTTCAACAAAACCTGCAGAACATCAAGGACCCACAAGCCATATAAATGCTTGCTATAGAATAAACTACAAACATCGAGTCCAAATTATTACAAGCGGAGTTCTACACTGATATAAGGAAATTACTTTAGAATCAAACACAATAACTAGAAGGCCACCCAACAGACAAAAAGATTGATGATGTGCACTTACAACTGCCTAAGATGTCAGAATTAAGAAACTACAAATAATGTTGTTCCATCAGTACCCATCCAATGTACACAGTAGACTTTCTCAAAGAAAACGATCCTCCATAAAAGCACATCACCAGAACTCCTCAATATAGTTCCTAGACTCTCATTGATATCTTGAAAGGCCATCCACTTATCCTTGACTCTTTTATGCTTTATCCTGATAGAAGATTTCAGTGACTTGAATTCATGAACAATAATAGATATACTGACACAAGTGTATCAGTGAAACATCTATATTCCCCAATGCAACCTACGCAATTGAAAATGTTATCTATTCTCCTACAAATCTCTGTTCATCTGAAATTTAGAAATGTGAGGAAAGTCATCATAAAAGAACTTGGCAGGTACACTCTACTCTAACGGATATAGGGAAGAAAATTCTGAAGAACCTTCCTCCTGCAGAAACATCAATCCAATCCCTGTAATTTTCAGGAACAAGTTCTCTCCTTCATAAATTAAACTATTCTTCTGATTTTACATAATTTTCAGGAACAATAAAGGGGGGCCTCAAAATCATTAATTTGAACATCGTCAATTAGAGTCAATACCAATTAGTCCTAGAAATTCTTAATTACGGATATAGATTGAGCTAACTGCATCCAATACTCCTCTTGCAATTAGTTCTTTACTGCACTATTATTATTATTATAGTACAAGAATCAAGGATGACTCCCAAATGAATTCACGTTCTCAACAACTTTAAAGATTCATAGACACATCTAACAACAAAAGTAATACTAAGACCCTGAGTGACAAAAATATTAGAGTAAATATCAGAACTTAGTATTTACCTCTTCATAATTCCCATCTCCAAGCGTCAGTTCAATAAGGGAACGCTCATAAGGATGCAAATGATTTTTGTTAGGGAAGTTTTCTGTATAAGTTCTAAGTGGAACTGCCAACTCCTAAACAAACAAACAAAGAAGATAAACTGTTAGTAAATTACAACTTGATAAAACTACTAACTAAAACACACAAACTATATAACACTTGAATATTTTACCTTCATCAGCGCGTCAAGTTGCTTAGCACCGCGGTTCCTCTCTCGCTTAGCAATATTAGCAATGCCTGCCAATCCCAAAATCAGATTAAAAGCCATTAATCTCACATAAAACACAAATATCCAAGCAAATCAACATAATCACATAAACAACCAATTACCCTTTGTAGCTGAAACCTTCTTAGATTTCCGTATAGCAGATTGGATTATATCAATAGATGGCATTACCATGGGTAGCTTTTGAAAAGCACCAATACCTTCGATTTTCATGGTTTCATTAACCTAATAATTTTCAAATAGAACATTAAACTTAACAATATTTAGAACACAAACAAGGAAACATTTAAACTAAAAAAATAAGAAATTACCTTCACTTTGATTTCTTTTTTGAATTTGGTTTCAGGAATATAACTAGCACCCATAATTTTTTCAGCAGTAGTGGTCTGTATCTCTTTGCATAAACACATTATAGGATAAAATGCTCTTTGGGGTAATTGTCTAGAACCTGCTTAATCATAAACATTTGACAATTTCTCAGAAATTCGAACAAAGTAGATTGATTAAATTGAAAATCCAATAAAAAAAAAACTTAATCAATCAAAATAATACAGTAGATAAAGTTATCTACTTGATGAAATTTTCAATTGAACATAAAGGAAACAAAAGACTGTACCTTTGATAAATTTGGAGGTTCCGAACAATAATTTGTTAGAAGGAATCCGCCATAACTCCAGCATATTGGAAGCTCCAATCATTTTTGTAAATTTGGGGAAGCCAAAAGTTGAGAGCTGGGTATATTTAGTTACTTATCGAGTACAGAGTTACAGACCTTCAACTGATACCCAGAGGAAGAGAGTCAAGGGGAAGAAATTCCAAGTTAAGGTGAAACACAAGGCATAAGGAAAGTAAGACGTGGCTTATGTTAATTTTATCGTAAGACGGTCAATTAAAGGGTAATTTTAACTATTATAATATAATCATGTGGAATGTTGTTAGATTCGTAACGACATATATTTTAGAAATATCAATGTTTAAAAATATAAATGGTTGATGTTGTGCATTGACAAACATGACTAAAGAAATGTGTCAACTAAAAAGAAACGGAGCTAGAGTAGTACTCTATTTTTTTTTTTCTTTTAAGAGTAATTTTACATTTTTAGAATTTTAGTGAAATGCTAAATACTGCCCTAAAAATTATTAAACCACCATCATTTCAATCAAAGACACATTCTTGTCCTTACTAAAAAAATTTCCCTTCAAAGCTTTCTAACGATATCTTATTTGTCTTAATTCGATTTCAATATAAAAAGTTATGATATAAACAAAAAGCGCAAAAAAAAAAAAGAAAAAAAGTGAAGTTCTTGGGGAGAAACGCCTAGAACTATCGGCGTTTCTCCCCTAAAGTTTAGGAAAAAAAAAAAAAATAGACGTTTGGCCTCCACTTAAAACAAAACCGACTTTAACTTTGTTAATGTGTCCGATGACCTTGCCCTCAGTCGGTGGTGGTTTGTTGGAGGAGAGAAAGTTTGAGTTAGAGGCCAAAGAATAAAAACTTGGAATACACGCAAGAGTATATTTGTCCATTTATATTTAAATACGGGCATTACCTGATAAAATAAGGACATAGTATAGCTTTTTTTTTTTTCCTTTTTTTTTTATATAGGACATTGTATAGCTTGTCACTCAAGGTTTTTACTTTTTAGTATAAAATTTTTAATTTTAACATTTTTTATTGTACAACCAAAACTCTTCTATTACCCGATTATGATGATTCCAGGTTCCAGTCTTGCTCACCATCAACATTGCATGGCCAAAGAAGTTTATGTTATTCGTATTAACAGCTACTCTAGGAGGGATGCTTTGATGGTGTGCTCACAATTAATCAAGTATCTTTGTCGCTCCAAAATGCTTCACTTTATGCTCCTACCTATGGACCAATAATTCTTCAGTACAACCAACATACAAAGGAGCAAAGTGAGCAATATTGTCAAAAAAAAAAAAAAAAAAACACAACAAAATACTACGAGTAGAAAAAACAACTGCACATATGCTTCTGTTGGACTGACATTTACAAGACAAACATGTTTATGCCATGCCGTCGGAACATTGATCTAATAACCTGCTCCAGTGATGCAGGCAAAATAATTCCCAAAGACCAAAAGGCAATAATTAGCTTAAACCTCAAGTCAGACATATACTAAAAATAGTAGGGGCTATGATACAAAACTTATATATATATTTTAAATGGAACAAACGCGAACACTATCATCGAGCCCATGATACGGACTCAATCTCATCCCTTGCGGCCTTGTATAATTCAAGCCTCTTGGCACATTTTTGTCTCCTCTCCATCAATGTTGGATCTTCATCAAGCATCTGTCCAAGCTGCTTAGCCTGAAAGCAAATGGAATCAAATATTTCAGATTCATCCAACTCGAACCGATAGCTCAGAAAGTACTACTCAGCCAATATAAGATGAGATGTTGGGCGGGTAAACTTTAATACTTCGTATATAAGGTCTATCTCAGGTCTGAGCTACGACTGCAGGGAATTTCGGACTTAATTCATAAGTGAATTAGTGGAGATTGCTATCTGCTAACTTGGGCAATAACATTACCTATTGGATTTTTCTGCACAAGTACTCCATGCTATTTAAAACGTAAATAATTGTTTAAATAGATAAAAGTGCACATGCAGGAGTGTAAAATTCATCCAATCCATAGCTACAATGGAGCTTACAGCACAGAATCATGAAATGCATGCATAAAATTTTTAAAACATAAGATTACCTCTCTCTTGCCAACTTGCGTGTAAAAGAGATTCAGCAATGAGTGTTTAGCTTCCCTGACCTGACAATGAACAGCCGCCTTGGGGATGGTGTTTTTAAGTGTATCCGATATCATATTTATATACGATGAAACATTTGATGCTATTCTTCTAAAATGCCCCTCATTATATCGATCTACATTTGGGGCTACCGGATTTGCCCCTTTCTTCTCCTCCATTTCCTGAGGAAGTTTGCGGAAGAAATCCACAGTCAAGTATGCAGATTCCATGTCCACTAACCTAATGACTGTCTTCTTACTTTCATCACGGAATCTCTCTAATGACACATAACAAGCTGCACCTAGTTCAGCTTGCAAGGAAGGGAAGCGCTTAAGTTCCTGTACATTGAAAGAAAAGAAGTTCAAGAATCCCATAAAAAAAGAACCAGTAAAATCTAAAAGCTACAACATTATAAACTCAAATCTCACCTGAGTTTCTGAAATTGATTTCCTTACAAGTTCCTTTAATACCAAGTGAACCTGTACAAAAGAAATATTCAGAAAATAACTTAAAAAAAATCTGAGTTAATGTTCCTCAGCTTCTCAAACCAATTGTGTTTGAGAGTTGTGACAATGAGCAGGAGATAGATAAAGACAATTGATGAAATAGAAATGCAGAACAGATAGCACTTACAGCATCAACGGAAGCTTCAGCAGGGCCTCTGAAATAATTTAAAGCACCATCAATCAAACGCCGATAACCTTGCTCAGGGGCTATGAGATGAGGTTGGTAACCATCAGCCTCGGAGACCACCTTCTTAACATTCGGTAGACACAAATATCGATCAAAAGGCAGCTTTTTCAAAGCAGCAGGGAGCTGATGGTCAAAAACACCATATATTCGATCACCGCCAGGACGCCTAAAAAGAATGTAGGAACCTTAAAATAATTATATGAGTATAAAGAAATTTGAAATCTGAAACAGAATTTGATAAATCAAGGATCAGCCATTAACACAGAGAACCTAGATTTCCAGGGAGATGAATTATAATTATCCATGCAAAATGTGTAGTAACAAGTACAACAAGTGGTAACACACACATATATGCATAAAAAGATGGTAATTATTAAAGCTTAAGAAGAGCTTTCAAGCGTGAAGTTATAGAAAAATAGTGAAAACAATAACTTATAATTCCTTCAAATCAGCAAAAAATGCACATGAAACAAAGTTGAATTATAAATTCTGGAGAGTAAAGAAAGGAACATTGTCACTAATTCAAAACTTGTATGAAGGCAGGGGAATTACCCTCCATCTAGATGCTCCTTGAATATCTTATCAAATGCACGGCAAAGTTCCAAGATAGTGTATAACTGGGCCTGAAATATAACGTCTGAGTTACTGAAGAAGTTTGTCTAGATACGTTTTACTATCATGGAAAATTAATTTTGGAAAAGTTACTCACCCCAGCATCAACACCCACAGGTCGACCAAGACGATCCAATTCTGCTTCTAATTCATCAATATTTTTGTTTATCAATGAAATTATACTCGGGATACGGGCCCTAATTACTGACTCCAAATGCTTTGATAAGACAGAGAAATCATTTGTCAGCGAATACAAAATCAAACCAACACATAACTGCCATCAATTCATCAAAGAATAGAGTGGCCCAGAGAATTATACCTGAGAAAGCATTTTTGCAAGATACTCAGACCCCATTCTACTAACTAAATATGAGTAGTCAGGGCTGGTAGCAAAGTACTCGCGCTCCTTGTGCCTTGCAGCCATCATATCAGCATTTCTATTGATATCTGCCTGTGAACGATTCACTACACCCACCCAGGGGCGTTGAAGTCGATAAGATCTTCCTTCAAGAACCTTGTACAATGAAGGAAAGGGTAAAAAATCGGAGTATCAATCATACAAGTATCACAAATTCAAGTATTTAATTTTAAGCCTTTACATGATGTTTTAAACAGGCAAGAGGAAGGGTTACTACAACATAAAGCATGATTTAAGAAACTGGTGGCTTAAACTCTTTTTGGTCCCCAACCCCCAATAATAAACGCAATTTCCCACTATTGAGGAATCATGTCATCATCAGCTAACATTGTAAAACTCAGTCAAAGTGTTATTCATGTCTTTGATACTAAATAGTATGTCACTTAAGACACCACATAAAATTGACTTGTTGAACCATTCAAGACTATATTGAGGTTTTCTATACTTTCACATTAATTTCCAAGGATTACATAGCAAGATTAGATACATAGGCTTTAAGGCATAGCAGTAGAACTGTTGAGGAAAATTCGTGATCTAAATAGGCAATACAGCAATACACACACCAGAAAATTCCTTCTAAATTTCAAGTTACTTCTTTTTTCTTTCAAGGGGATTCCTATTCGAAGGGAGGTAGACTACTCAAGACTTCTGTAGTTCATTTATAATTGAACTGAATAAAAGTAAGCGAGTTACAAAATAACCAAAAAAAAAATGAAGAAAATGAATAAAGGGGATGATTTTTAGTTTTCAATAAATCTTAAGGAGTACAACCTTATGTTTGGAGATTTTATAGAATTTATTTGAAAGTGAGAATTCCTTTTTTTTATTTGTTTACAGTAACTACTTGAGCCAGCCATATCTACTCAAGGTGTTCAAATGATAAGATAACTTGGATAACCAAAGTAACAAAGAGAATCACACATGGTAATGCGTAATCCATACGCAATAGCAAAAATATGATTTTAGTGGGATAAATCCACACAGAACCAACTAGGCCTGTAAAAGTATAGTACCAAGAACTAAATATATATTACACTAAAAAAATAAGTAGATCTAACCCATTAACTTGGTTTTTGGTTTAACCAGGAGCTATATAATGAACAGGAAAAAGAATTTGAGCTAAAGGTAACATACTTCCAAGGCATTCGTCCCTTTATCCATCAGATCCAACTTTGTTAGAACACCAAAGGTTCGATCACCTAGAACATTTATGTTAAAAACTCATCAGAAAAAAGATATTAAGATGAGAAAACAATTGGTAAAATATACGCACATGTAAAGAAAAATCAAAGTACCATGGGGATCCACTTCTTTAGCAAGCTTCATGGCATCTGATGTTGCTATATCTTGATTTGCTGGTGATATTGCCAGAATAATACAATTGGGCTATAAAAGAAAATGCTATAACATTAGAATGACAACATACTACTTCATTCAACAACTCCAAACCAAATACACTTACCACTTTGAATATATCACTCTATCATCCACACACATAGAATCAAACTAGAATCCTCAGTATGAAAAGAAAAAAAACTTGGGTGGGGCTTGTCGGAGGAACTTCATAACTAGGAGATTTGGAGAGTGGGTCCTTGTTTCAACTTAGGCATTTTTTCTAAACTAAAATACAAGTATGGATATGCTCTATTTCAAATCCACTTTTAGTTCCCAAAATGTGTTAACCAAAAACCCACTGAGTAATTCAATATGTAATAGCCCCCTCCTCTAAGCTTGTAAAAGAAATCAAAGCATACAGGAATGTAAGATTCAAATATTGCATACGCATAGATGCTTTATGATTACAAAGCAATCCATAAAATTATAAAAATATAACTTGCATGGTAACCATGGAGGTGAACAGAAAGGTTGTAATTACAGGGTCTGGATGATGAGTAATCAGAATATTATGATAAGAGTACAGACATGACCAAAAATAGAGACACGATGATGAAGTTGGCAATTACCTTTTCAACATATGTTCGAACCATGTCCTCAATGTCTTGGACGATACTCTCAGGCTGACCCTCTGGGGTTAAAAACCATTAATAAATAAATAACCAAACTCAACAACAAGCTAATAAAGATATACTTATATATTCATATGTATTCCAAAAAATGCTGGGAAGCTCACCTACAGCAACCTTTGTCAAACCAGGCAAATCAATGAGGGTCAAGTTGACAACTAAAAAAGCAGTAAAAACAGTGAGAAAATGTTCAATAACACTAGCAAAGCACAGCACAAATATAGGGCAAGCCCTGCATAATGGACAAAAATGATGTAAATTAATTTTTTTACCATTAGGTGAATAAATGCTGAGGTGAATGGGAACGGGTGATATCATTTTCGACTTTCCTGTTACTCGATCAGTTTCATCTTGAATCTCCTTGCGAACAAGGGCTAAAAACGAAAACATATAAACAAATATTCAAAAAATGACCTTTGCACAAACCAGTGTCAGAGATGGCAAAATAGTAATACTAGGTAACCAATTGAAAAGTGCAAAGTACATATAGCAAAAACAAAAGGTCATGTGAAGACACTCTACATCCTAAAATTGAAAAAATTAAAGAATTTTGAAAAATAAATGATCAAGTAGCAGGAGTACACAAGACTTGCAGTATTACATGAAAGTACAATGTATAGTATATTTAAAAGTAGCTACCTTTTTTATAAAAAAAAAAAAAAAAAAAAAAAAAAAGTGCAAATAATGCTAAAAGGATTAGTAGAACTTTAAATTTTAGAGCTTAAAACTCTTAAAAAGTTAAATGTGGAAATCCTATCAGTATGGACCAATCTCAAATCAAAATAACAAAGATACATGAAACGAATAACGCTTCAATTCTACTCCCTCCGTCTCTAAATGTTACTAGTAAATTATAAACAAATCAAAATTACAAGCTAAAGGATGAGAATTACAAACCAAAACAGTAAAAAAACCTTAAACCAACCAACACTTAGACAAGTGCAGAAACTCAACAAGAACAAACCTTCCATCATTTACTAATCTAATCAAAATGTTATTACTAATTAAATCATGATTTAGTTCTAAACCTTCAAACAAACAACAGAAGTAAAAATTAGCTTAATGGATAAGAATTATATACCAAAATCACTGAACTGACGCTTCGGCAAGTGCAAAAACTCAGCATATTCTTTCGATCCATCCTCTGTCTTATGCAATTGCAACACCAATGGCCGTCTCGTCACAATTCCTACCATAATATTCCAATTTTAAAACCTTCAAACTCAACAAAATTGGAAAAAAAAAAAAAAATCTCAATAAAAACAATAATGAATTAGAAAAACCAACCTGATCCTCTAGGAAGAAAATCACGGCCAACAATACTCTCAAGAACAGAAGATTTTCCAGAACTCTAAAAAATTACAAAATTCAACAATAAAAGTTAAAATTCAACTGAAAAACTGATGAAATTGAAGTATGAAGAGGAGAGAGAAAAAATCAGAAGTACCTGACCACCGACGACGGCGACAGAAGGAAGAGCTTCCCAGAGAGAAGAGAAAGAGGAGTCACCACCGCCATGGTCACCGAGAACAGTACAAGCTCGTTGAATTCGGTTGACGAGTCCAATCAAACTCTCCATAGTTGATATATTTGGAAAATTGAAACCCTAGAAATTCGAGGTTTGAGTGTTGAAGAAGATTAGAAGAAGGTTCTGGTTATGGTGGTGGTGGAGAAGCAGGGGAGTAGAAATGGAAGAGAGAGAAAGTTGGGGGGTTTTTGACACGCTGAAGAAAAGAGGGAGTTTGGAAATGTATTGTAATAAAAATATTAATTTAATGTTAAAATGGAGAGAAAATAGGGGATAAGGAATGAAAGTTATGAGAAGAGTCTTTTGGTCAGTCGATGTTTTTTTTTTTTTTTTTTTTCAATTTAAATTTAAATAAAATAAAATAAAAACATAAAATTCGTTATAATGGTACTCAGTTTGAAGTATTTGGATTTGGTTTCAAGAAAAAAAAGTGTTTGAAGTTTGAAGTTTCAAAATTTGAAAGAGGAAAGGTCCGGTCCCCACTACTATTATTGGTCTTTGCCTTCGGTACCGTTGGCGAGAGCGCGGTGAGTTAGCTAAGCTGATGTTCTCCCTCGAGTTTTTTTTTTTTTTTTTTTTTCGACATTTTTATGTCTAACTTGAAAGACAAATAAAATAAATAAATACTTCCTCTGTTCTTTTTCACTTGACATGTTTCTTTTATCACGCTTACCAATGCAAGACTTTAGCGAAATAACTTCAATTCTTCATAAGTAAAAATTATAAAAGTTGTATATTACGATAGTACTCATTGAGACGAATTAAAAAAGATATCATATGAATATATTTTTCCTTACATATCATTTACAAAAGACGGTCAGAGGAGGGGTGGTGAATAGTGTAAAAGTCAAAGCGGGTCAAGTAAAAGAGAACGGAGGAAGTAAAGTAATCCTTTTTTTTTTAATTTACATCACTTGGTGATGCGCGGAGTTTTAGGAAGATAATACTACCTCCGATAACGGTTATTTGCAACATTTGTCATTTTGGAAAGCTACCTATTATGTGCAATAAATTTTTTTTCTTTCCAAATTTAGTAACTTTTTGTCAACAAAATGATCATATTACCCTTACTTAAACAACTTAGACATCTAATTAAATTATTAACTTGATTTAACTTTTACCTAACAATCTGATTATTGTAATCATTTTGCATTTTCACCAAAAATCATTCAGCTTCATCATCTCCTTCACCCTTCTTCAATTTCATTAGAATCATTCATCCCTCACCCTTCTTCAATTTCATTAAAATCATTCATCTTCATCATCTTCCCCATTATCTTTCTATCTCCTCTTTCATCATCCACTTCCTCTTCCTCTCCATAATCTAATATCTACATATTTATCCTTTCAACATTAACTTTCTCTCTCCTCCTTCAACCACTTTTCATGAATTGAAGAAGGACACTCAATTCAGATCTGGAAAAATGGTCTCGATTTTACGGGTTTGGAATCTGGGTTTGTGGGGTGGCGTGAGTTTCATGAGGGTGGCGTGAGTTTGTGGGGGTGGGTCTTCGTGGTGGGTGGGTCTGGTTTCTTTCGTGGAGGTGGTCGCATGTGGGTTTCGGTTTAATTGGGTTTCGTGGTAGTTCAATTAGTGGTGGTTTAATTAGTGGTGGTGGTTCCATCTTACTCCTTCATCTTCCCCATCTTCTATCTAGATCGCATGTCGGGGGTCTAGGTGGTGTTCTAGGTTTCGTGGGTGTTGTTGATTGTCTAGGTGGTGTTGGGTTTTGTGGTGGTGGTTGAGATTAATTCAATTTGTGGTGGTGGTGGTGGTTGGGATTAATTCAATTTGTGGGGGGAGTTTTCGGTGGTGGTGGTTTCGGTCGGTTTGTTGGTGGTGGTTTTCGTGAGTTCTGGGTTTCGGTTGGGGTAGTTGTCGGTGGGTTCTGGGTTGAAGGTGGTGGTGGTTTTCGGTGGTGGTGTTGGTGGTGGTGATTGTGGGTTTTGATTTTGGTGGTTTATTGATTTTGGTTAATTGTGGTTTTTTTTTAAAATTAGATTAATACTTAACTACTACCCTTGTATTTCAATAATCATGTCCGCGCATGTCCCTTTCGTTGCAAATAACTGTTAACGGAGGTAGTAAATATTGTGAGTGACTGAATAATTTATTATAATACCCGTGCTCATGCACGGGATATATGTAGTATATATATTATGAGGAAAAAAATATTAGAAGGGTGGTTATTATTTTGTTTTGTTTTTTTTTTTTTTAATAGAGGGCTAGATTTTAATTGAGTGATATGGGTAGTTATGAGTAACAATGGTGGTTATTGGTTTTTTTTTTCAAAAAAAAAAAAAAAAAATTAAAAATTGGATGGCTAGAATTGCAGGGATGAGAATTTGGAGTGTTGTGAATGAAAGTTAGAAAAAAAAAACTCTTAAATTATATATTAGATATGAAGTAAAAGTTAGAGGGAGACCATGATAGAAGGACAATGTGAGGAGTGTAAATATTTTTATTATATAAGTGGGGATCATGGAAGAGATAAAAATGATAAAATAATTAATGTGGGGTTTAAAGTAATAGAGAGAAATGATAAAATATAGTCTTACCTTCGTTAAATGTTATGTGCAACTATGGGTTATTATTCGTGAGATATAAAATATTTTGAAGTTGTACATAACTTTTAACGGATGTAATATAAAGTTATCACATAGAGAGGTGATGCACTTAAAAAAAACACCCTTAAAAGGAAAGTGATGCATTTTATATATAAAAAAAATAGAGGGAGTACAAGATAGTTATTCAGAGCTCGGTGTTAACAACAAGCTCGGCTTAGTCAGAGCTCGGGTTTAGATTTGACTTGAGATTTAACGAGCTTAGTTTCAACTATCCTTATCTCAGCTCAAAAGGTTGTGAATAAGCTCGAGTATTTTTTTTTGTATATTATTAATTTTTTTAATAAATTAACTATTATTATCATAGACTTCGTTTCATTTTTTTATTTTTTATTTTTTTTTGAAAATATAAACTTTGTTTCATACAAAGTATTATTCACAAGACAAGTGTGCGTTCTAACTAAGTGTTGTAGCCTTCCTTCATGGTTTTTGTTGTTATTTATGTAGAAAAAAACCAACGAAAGAAAGAGAAAGGAAGTAGTCCCTCCGTTGAAAAAAAAATAGTCCCTCATCGAAAGATATGAGCAAGTGATAGAATATAAAAATTATGAAAGCGATATCTAATTGTAATTGAAATACGTAGGAATGAATGTAGGCACCATTTAGGCCTATATTATTTTGGGCTTGATAAGCCTTGATCAAGTGTCGAGGCTTGAGCTGAGCTCAATTTTTCCAAATTTGACGAGCTTGAGCTCAAGCCGAGTCTGCCTAGGCTTGGTCTTAGTCAGCTTGGTCTTAGCTCGACTAGTTAATAAACTTATTGCCCCTTACCCACCATTATATTGACACATATAAAGAGCAATTTTTTTCCCTACTTGATACCAACTAGGAGAAAAAGGCTTCGATCAAGCATAACATTGTAATGGTGTTGACCAAAAGGATTAGGAGCAAGAAATTTGAGCAACCTTAGCATTGATATGTTTTTATTCCTTATCCTAATTTATATAACCAATCAACACACTTAAGTAAGAAAAAAAACAGTAGATCAATGGCAGACTTGTTGATCAATCAAGTTTGCATAGAGAACCTGTTTTTTTTTTTTTTTTCTCTCTCCATCTGTTGCATTGATGAAGTCCAATTTTTACTCAATGAATCTCAAGAGACAAATCACTTTTAATATTCTCTAAAAACCTGAAAGTTTTGGTGTGTTTTTGTAAATCCGTAACACTAATAAGAATACGCTTCCAGCGGAAGTTATAAGTTCTACATTTAGCAAACGCCACCTTCAATAACATTGATAAATACTTCATATTTATGTACTCGTATGTAATTTGACAGACATAAATATACAGGAGTTAGCATTTAGATGTTATGATAACCAATATACTTCGTATTACATACAACGTGCAACCATTTGTGTCCTGACTGTCCTCTACAATTTTAACGCCATACTACCCTGAAAACGAACTTGCAATGGAAACAACAATGGTGAATAGAGCCTGACCAAAACCAGCAAATTGCAATACACCAGAAAATAAGAGACGGACAGATAAGCAGCAAGAACTGACAGTGCCCCATTCGAGCAAAAATAGCTATTATGTGTGTGATTTGTGTCTATCAGAAAAGATGGCAACTGTGGCAGGGTACAATACCACTTCTCTAGTTTCAATACAACACGCATTTTCTCCTTCACCCTTATATATAGTCTCAGATCTACTTGTACACTAAAGTAGGGTATTCTGGGTTCCACATGTTGTTCTCTACATATTCTAGAAGTTCCTCCTGCAAGACAACATTAAAATTCAGTTACTATTAGAGTCTGGATCCCAATTGAGGGGGTAACATGACAGACAACGACTTCAAAAGGAAGGCAACAAGTAACAGTTTCTTGTGACCCAGCTCTCAGGTACAGGGTTTCAACTAAAACAAATACATATATGAGAGCATAAATCAAAGGCATGTACGATAAATCTCGGGCCAATGGATGAAATGCCTGTTTGCATGATGATTTTCTTTAAAAAAAAATAGGTTTAAGTTTGTAATATTACCTCATTTAGTTTCTGGAGTTCCCTAACATCCATGCCACGATAGCCTTCTGCAAGGTCCTCTTCTAAAGCCTCCTTCACTACAGCTGCTGCTACCTCTTTAGTGATGTCTCGTATTCTGCACCGGAAATAGTGTAAAAGAGACGTCATGAAAATAAAATTCTGAAAGCTAAATGCTCCAAAACTAACCTCGATGTTGAAGGATAGATGACTCCATTGAGCACCTCTTCTTCAGTCATATATCCAGCTAAGCTGTAAATCAAGAAACAATATCAGCATACTCTACTAGCACAAGTCCGTGTCTCATAGCATGCTGGAGAAAATTAAAACCCATATTTTCAGTGAGTTTGTGTACTGAATTCGATCAAACAAGCGAAAGAAAAGTACTGCAGCTCCTAAGTAACATATTTATTCAGTTTTGTCCATCTCCAATATACCACAAATATTCTCTCCTCAACATTATTAGTAACATGTGATATGGAAAAGTTTGGTTTTAACTTGCTAACTTTAATGTGGCCTATTGTAGTGAGAGAGACTATACTAGAAAATCCACAAAATTTTAGGAGGAAATGGACACTAATCATTAACAGATACTATCAAAAGAGCATAAAAATCAATTTCTACAAACAAGATTAAATGGCTAGAGATTGCAGTCATGAGCCAAGTCAGGACATCTTCCGTTCTCACTAGCAAGTAGCAACTATTGCTGAAGAGGTTGAGAACTTTTAAGAACATTTAGTAATGAAGCAAAATTGAGCTAGCATCCACATTGCAGCACCTTCAGCTGCACCTCGGGATCACAAGGACCACGCATGCCAGATGACTTCTAGGAGCAAATAATAAGAAACCATGCTAATGATATATGTGATCAGATTCTGATAATTTATTGATCAAATATGATAAAAGTGCATACGCCAAAGAAGGGAAACAACTGAGGTTGGATCTGCAGTCTACAATTAGGCAAAGGAAAAATCATGGGAATCCATGCACATAAGCTTTCAGTAGAACTGCTAATACTTACCGCTCCGCAGCAGCCTGTAACATGCCATCTGAGACTATCTCAGAGCCCGAGAGAAGGGTACCTAGTCCTATCCTGATTGTTCAAGAAAAAAGACATTAGTAAAGAAGAATGAAGGTGGCAATTTATATCAAAAGCTAAGTGGAAACTTACCCTGGAAAAAGGTACATGTTATTTCCCTGGTTCACATGACCAGTCTTGCCATTTCCTACCATATCAAAAAATGTTCCATTAGAATTATAATACTCCTTTGTCCATTCTCCCAGAATAAAACTGCAGTTGTTGGGGTTTGGGGGACCAGGGAGGGGAGAAATAGGCATACTTCTGTTGGACACATTAAAATAGGGTAGAGAAGAGAAGACCCGAAGATGCATAATCTTAAAAAGATTTTCTTCTTCTTCTAGTCAGCAATTTTGAGTAAGACTCTAATACAAGTATATACATCTTTTTTTTCTTTCTTTTTTTTTTTTTCGGTTTTACTCTACTGTGAGTATAGAACAGAAATATCTGAAAAATGTGAGTAGGTGGAAGAAAAGGATGGATAAAGTAAGAGAGGCAAAGTGCAGTGGAAATGTGTAAATATTGAAAGGTAGGGTGGTAAAGGGGCTTTGACAAAAATGGAGTTAGTACAGCTGTACAAGAGTGCAGAACAAAAAAATTAAAAATAACATATAAGTAAAAATAAATGAACCAAACGGGAACAGCAAAAAAAGAAAAAAATAAGTATGTAGTATATAAAGCACAGTGGGGGGCGCTCGTGGGGAGAGGGGGGGGGAGGGTTGGTAAAAGTTACATAGCCATATTCTAGCATAATATGAACACTTAAGTGTACTTCATGGATTGGGAGAAATAAGTTAAAGAAGAATATATTAATTCTGGGATTAACATGGGTTATCTAAAATTTACCGGAGCTATATGAAGCCCCAAAGAACCTTAATTGTCCATTGCATTTCCCCTTGTGCAACAGTTCTTATTTTCTTCCACATTACACTAACATCACTGTGCATTTATCTTTTTTTTTTCAAAAAAATTGAGCATATTAATTAGAATGAATGCATACCAAGATCAACATTTTGGAATGGGCTTCCACTTGCATATATGATGTGGTCACCAACTATAGAGAAAGCTTCTTCAGGGGTGCATTCAGCTGTCATTAGGAAAATATATATATTTTTAAAAAAAAAATTTGAAGAAGAGCTGAATATCACCATAAAGAAGTACAAGCATACCATTTTTTGTAGGGTTTGACATAGCAAAGATTGCAGGCTTTGTTGATGTTGAGCCTTTAAATGCTTCCAAGACCTAAACCACAATTAATAAATGGGTTAACTTTCAACCAGAAAGTGTGCAAAAGTTCACAGCTTAACACAATATAATCATTTTTCTAATAAAGAAAAGAATATTTTTTCAGGAGAGAATATTGGAAAATTCCCGCAGCAACTAGAAGAATGAGCCAATCACACTATGTTAAGAAAAATGAAAAGGAAAAAAAAAAAAAAAAAAAGCACAACCTCATACACAGATTGACCAATCATTTCATAACAAAAACATACAATGCGAAATTTATATTTAATGACAAATATATAACTTACTATTGGAAAGCTTGTATTCAAAGATTTTCAAAATACTGATTTTATTATGGGTAGAAATGTATTTCATGAAAGAATTAATGAATTCATAGTCATATTCAATCATTAATGAATTGATATTGCTGGCTTATCAGATGGTCATTATCTATTATCAGGATGCTCTTGAAGTCTTGAGCCAAGACCAGCATGTAATTAATTATCATATCAGATCTAATTCATTGCATCCGTAAATGGTGCTTGACTTTTTTTTAACTCAGAGCGATTAGAAAAGGAGAGGAGAGAGGAAACAATATTCTTAGCAGAAAAGCAAAAGGAGATCACTTGATCAGTTCATACCTCTCTTGAGAATAGACCCCCAACCGCAGATAATCCAAGAAGTACATCAGGTTTAACCTGCCGAACCTGTTTCACATATGATCAAAATGTAAATGCATCAAAATCACGCAGCCAAAAGTCCAACACTTTTGGTAAGTTCAAAGAGCATAAGCCCTCACAACTTCACAAGATCTAAACTTATAATAAAAAATAATAATTTTTTTGCAAAAAAATACCATAAATTAAGTAAGCTATAGAGAAGAAAAAAAAATAAAAAATTATTGCAGTTTAACTTTGAAGGATTAAATTTTTGGCTCAAGAAATAAGTCATCTGAATCAGATGGAGCCCAACTTTATGATTCTATTATGCTTTTCGATCAATAAGACGAAGTAAGCAAAGCGGGATTAATATAACAGGATCAACAAAAAGTACAAAATTGCAAGAGTTGCATATTTGTGTAAACAAATTGCACACTCTGTAACATGTAAGATGTAAGCAGTGGGGCAGAAGTTCACTAACCACTTCCGCCAGGCTTGCCCCTTCCTTCAACCCTTGGCGATTAATTTCATTAGCCCTCCAAGCAAAAGGGCGGACCTCTGGATCTATATCTTCGCGCTCCTCAGTTATCAATCCCTGATATGCACAATAGAGCAGCTTAGTCATGATCAACTACACGGTTTCTGTTATTAAATTAAATCTAAAGCTCTTATCTTTGCCAATCGAAAGTAGTCCATAACTCAGTGACAAACGCTCCTGATTATCACCAAGGTGGGAAAACAAATATACAAATATAAAGTTCCAGAAAAAATAAAGGAAAATATACATTACCTTCTTACTCACGGACAGGAAATTAAAAACTTATCATTTTTCTAAATAAATTATAGGGGTAGAGATAACAGAGTACAGGTAATCCAAAACAAATCAAAGGATCCAGTCCCTCTGAAGTCTGAAAATTCGGCAGTAACAACTCCTAAAAGCCACAGTTCATCTAGAGTCTAGACATCCTAGCTAATACATGTCTTTCTTTCTAAATAGCTTATTCTGTTATTCTACTAATAACAAAAAAAATACTTCCTCCGTTTTTTTAATATTGCACCACTTGCCTTTTAAGGAAATATCACAAATATTGCACCATCTCTATTTTAAGAAAAGAAATACTTGTGTTCACACTAGAAATACCAAATATACCCTTACTTTTCAATACATGATTATTTAGTTTATGTATACCATCACATGGGCAATCTTGTATTTTTACCTTTCTCTCTCATCGTTTTTTCCACTACCAAAAATCTTGTGCAGTTGTGCCAACCTCTATGGTGCAATAAAAAAAAGAACGGAGGAAGTATATGTTCATCAACAAGTCAAAGGTGTTGAATTACTTGAATCTGCATGAAGTGCCCAAGGAATGCAGTAAAATGTCAGACAAAAGCTTAATTAATTACGCACCTTGGCATCAACCACCCAGAATTGGCTCCTTGCACTTTCATAGGCAGACTCATTATTCCCCAACATCCTAGCCATTGTTTTTCTGGCGGCATTAAGAACACCTACACCTGCACTGTCAGAATCACCAAAACCAAAATGTTAGTTGCTGGACAAAACTCCAAATGTTGGAAGGAATCATGAGTTTACACCTGCACTGTCAGAATCACTAATTTAATCTTAGCTGCCAAAACAGACAAAAACAACTCAAACAAGCTCAAAAATTAGAGTTTCACTCAGATATAGGAGATGAAGAACAAGAACTACAAGATTCTAAAGCATAGCAGGACCAGGACAAGAAAAGAGGAAACACCCATTTATTTCCTTATTCATTTCGAAATATTCCCTCTAGATAAGATCTCTGACTTCTCATTTAGGACATGTTTCAGAATTCAAGCCAACATTCCACTTCCTGCTTGGTATCATGAGCTCTAAACTCCTTAATCTTCTTCCCTGGCCTTTTCTGATAATTCAAACCAAACACTACATGAGATACTATTGGGATTTGTTCATGAGAACTCTTTGAGACAGCCATACTCCACTCTTCTACAAACAAGATCCTCAGAACCCAAGATACATGCAACAACTTTGCAGGTAATCCCCTCCTTCCCCCAATTCCCCACCACGCACCACCCCATCCAAGACCCAACCTACCCACCACAGGTATAAACAAACCAAAAAAATTGAAAAAACAAATATATAAAAAAGAAAACCAAATATACAATACAAAAGACACCAATAACAAGAGTACAAGATGACACCGTGCAGTTTATAGCATTTCTCTTAAGTCCACAGGCCCATAGCTACTGTGACAATAGCCCCACGCCCACCCCACAAACTATTTTCTTAAGACTTAAAAGAGTTGTTTTTCTTTTTATTTTATTTTTTTATTTTTTTTATTTTTTTATTTTTTTGAGAAAAAGACGTAAAAGAGTTAATTCTTGAATTAAAATTCAGCAGATTAATATATTAAACATACGAGACATAAAATTCAGCAGATATTACAGGGAAAAGTTAAGTGAGGAATTGAGAGTTAAAAACATTAATTTTCAATCATTAGGCAGTAAATATATATTTTTTTAATTTTCATTTAGAAACATCTACAAGCTAAGTTAAAAGGAATCTACACCAAGTCCAGAGAAAAGGCAAGACAAGAGAACCTTCCAGCTCCAGCAACAACAATCTTTTGTTTAGGAAAGTCAATCATTGGCCTTCCTTGAGCCCTTACAGCTCCCAGAAGCCCAGCAATTGCAACACCTGCGGTCCCCTGTTTTCAATAGAAAGAGAATCAAACATGTTACTTGCTGTTCTCGGTTTTCAAACAAAAGACAATAAAGCAAGCACTTCTGAAAAAAGAGATGGTCGGCAGTAATAGCCAGGCATTAACTAAATTTTGGTATAAGGCCATGCAAAAAGATAATCAAAGTCCCAATTTGTTAATTTGGTAAATTGGTATCTGTTCTAATTTTTAAGACTATAGTAACTTCAACAGCACAAACAATCTATGTTACTCGGACTCGGGTACCCATGTCCGACACGGGTATGTGTCCAAGTATCCGACTCGGCTATTTTGTGAAAAAATTCTATTATTTTGAACTAAAATGAAGTGTCCAAGTGCCATACCCATGTCCGAGTGTCGAGGGTCCGACACTGGTACTTGAGGTAAAACGAAGAGTCCGAGTAACATAGCAAACAATGACAATCTAGTTTATCAAAAGATACTTAAGCTTAATAAGAATCTTTTTATTCGAGTCCATCTAATTTATAGCTAAAATTATGTAAAATGAATTTATCTATAATATTTAAATGTTTGAAACTAATATAAAATTAGCACCTACAAAGAACGCTTACATATTCACAATCATCCAAATTCCTTTCTAGCCTAGATTAAATATGGAAATTAACATTCTTCAGAAATTCAAGTCACATTAACTTACAAAAGAGGAAGCAGATTTAACCAGAAATGCTTGCAATCTAACTACTACAAAAGAGGAGAAGCCTAAGGCAACAGACACGATCAAACCTATAAAAAAAAACCCTGAAAAAAAATATGAAGAAAAGCACCTAGTGAAGAGGCTTACTCTTCCTCAAAAACCATAGTTGAAACATTAGGCATGAACTATAATATCTGCTTACAAAACGTATTCAAATCTCCCTTATGGATGACTCCATACTTTACACAAGCCCTTGATTGTAGTAGCATAAAAAAAGGTGATGGACAGGAAAACACATTCTGAATATAGCATATAAAACCAACCTTGTAACAATCTAGACTAACACTGAAAATTAAAGCTAGTAACTGACTTATACAAGGTGAATGATGATATATACTGAGTGGAAGAAGAGGAAAGTGTCATATATTTCAGTAAATATGTAAAATACAGACCCAGCCTTACGTAATTAATTGCTCATGTCGTAACTTGTAACATAGCACATGAGCATTCTAAAGTTGAGCCACCACCGATTTGATTGCTCAATCAAAAAACTCTTTCCAGAGAGCCAAACAAAGAGCATTTTTATACGTCAAGATGCTATGACTAGAAAAAACTAAAGGCTGACCAAAACTCCAAGACAAGGGCTCCTTAGTAATCGCATGTGCACATAGAAACTCTTTTATCCAGGTTTTTTTTTACAAAGCCAAGGAAGTGTGCTTAACAAGAGCCTGATGCTATCTAAAGTTGTCGTCACCTCCCCTCCCTGGAAAAATTAAATAAATATATATATATATAACCAATATTGTGGTGCTATAGAGGATACAGACACAGAAAACAAGAGGGTTACAAACTGAGCCTTTTGGGTTCTAAACAATTAACCATCAAGCAAAATTCTAAGGTGAAGAGCTGAAGACACAGCCAGAATAATAGGATACTTATACCTGTACATCATCATTGAACATCCTGTAATTATGTCTGTACCGCTGTAACAGCTTGAAAGCCCATTTGGTTTGGAAATCTTCAAACTGCATAAGAGAGCGAATGGTGGTGAAAATGCCACAGAAAAATAACAGAATTCCCAATGCTTTGCGAGTGCATCTTGGCGCATAGCGCCTATATTTTTTATTTGCAAATAGGTGGGTGAAATAGTCATTTGACATTCAAAATGGTACTTTTTATGGTTACAGTGGTACATTTTTGTGTACTATTATGCATGTATATTCTACCATTATGTCTTTGTAGTACTATTATATCTCACAGTGGTATAATATTTTGATGTACAGTTTACATACTTATTTGTACTATTAGCAAAATATTTATACCACCAAAACATACTATTTACCTATGAAATGGTACTTTTTTTTTCATGGCCTATTGCTGAAAATATACAGAAACGCTATGCGCCAAGAGTTTTCCATACTTTGCAGCAGCTTCATAGTATAAAGAAACTGACCTGCACAATAACATTCGGCCAGCGTGTATAAACCGCCTCCATAAATTCATCTATGACTGCAAGATAATCTTCTCCATCTAGACGGTTTTCTTGCAATCCCAAATCTGCCAATAAGAATTAAAAAGTATAGATCATTACACTTCTTACATTCACATCTCTTATATGCTATCACACACTTTGATAAGTACACAGAAAAAACAGCCTTCAAATAAAATAAATAAGTAAATGTTGTTGGTAGGGTCTAAGAAGGTTTGGATGTATGCAACCTTACCTTAACCAATAAACTCCAGTAAGAAGGTTGTTGCACAGGAAAAATAAATTAATTAATTAAAAATTCTATTAAAAAAAAATCCCTTTAGAGAAACTAGAATTAATTACTATAAAAAATCCGTTTAGAGAGGAAAACATGTTTATTAGTAAAGCTAGAAAAAACTATCTTACAAGTACATAGAATACTTGATAACGGCAGCAGCAAAAAAGTGGTAGTATAAATAAAAACAATAAAAAGTATATTTGTACTACTAGTCTACTATTACAACAACAATACTACACGATAAAATGAAGGATGCTGAATTAATGTTTGCATGTGGAATTTTCAATTTCCTTTGATGATGAGGTAGCTATCCATACACACTATTACACCAAGAGAGGAAAAAAATCTCACTGTAAAGATAATCAGCAGTGACAAAGTTCACTAATTTTGGAAAGCAGTAAGTCTTCACAGACTTGCTAAATTAGATCACTTGGGAACAAAAGATGTGAGATTTATTACTTCATCATTTCCTTTGCATATGGTTGGTAGATACACCCTTGGTTTGTCTTTAAAAGCAATTGTGTCAAACATAAACAAACACCAGTAGAACTAACCTCTCTACATTCTTTTATAAAAGCAGCGAGCATAAGACCTCCTTAAGGCCTAAACCCCACTTTAGGAAAAAAAAAACCTAGTGAAAAGTACAGTGGTTATTTTATGAGATATATAAATCTAAAAAATTTCAAAAAGGAAAGCCAATCCCATCATACTCATTCCAAAAGAAAAAATTTGAAGATCATAGCATGTTCATGAGGCAGAAAATATTGGCGAGTGGCATGAGATCTAACAAAATTCACCAAAGAAGCAAGAGTCCACCCATTCAAAAGTTGACTGTGAAAGCATTCACATGAAGAAACATAGGCTACATTCAGTACACCATGTAAAAACATACACTAGATGTGAAAAGACAGGCACATGATAAGAATGTTTACGAGCAAAAGACAACATCTCAAATGAACTGAAGCTGATAAACTAAATTACCAAACCCCTATCCATGACAGGATTTATATTCTTACATAGAGGGTCCTTAAGGAGCTTCTCATTATTGGTTCCAACATCAATCATTACTGGTAACACCTGCCCACCAAAAAAAGATCATTAAGGAAAAGGGCTCACCTCAAAGAGTTGGAACTGAAAGAAAGGGTAATATATGCACCACAACAAAATCATCTCATATAAGAAGCCTCCTCCCGCAGGGCTGTGTATAGGAAAATCAATCTACACACTCAAATTTAAAAAACTGAAAACCTATCGCACATTTTTTTCAGAGAAGGTTTGATCATTTGAATAAGATGCCTACCAACCCATGAGGAGACCAATATTTAAAAAAAATAAAAAAATAAAAAAAACCTTCAAGAAAAGTTTTGAATCACTTTAGAGTGAAATCTTGCTCAGCTACACGTTTAGAATCATCTATAGTCTACAAGACTCTACAGTAAGTCTCACCTGATAATGCATCTACTGAGTAATGACACATGAAAGTATGGAAGTGCTGATTTTTACAGATTATCTCACCTAAAAATTTCTACTAGATAGAAAGAATCATCACAACAAGGGATCAGGAGTCATATTCAAGCAATAACAAGGGGAAAAAGAATTCCAATCACGAACTACATCAGAAAGGGACATGACAAGAAAAGCCCCGCTAGCAGCGTGAGGCATGAACCTAAAGAGAAACTAAATACAATTATAATGTTGAAATAGTTGAGGTTAAAGAACATAATAGACATTGGGATAGGGAAAAAAAATTAGTGAGAAATTTGATTTGTAAGTCAGATTCAGAAGCTAAACTATAGACACAAGGAAAATGACACGACTCAAAAGTCAAGTAATTACTCTTTGTGGGTTTATCCCGGCAGCAGCAACATATAAATCTAGTTTTCCAATTGCAATACCAATGCCCTGAATCCCTAGATCTCCAAGCCCCAAAATTCTACTACCATCAGTCACAACTATCATATCGACCTGCAAAACCAGAAAAGTATATCAGCATAAAGCCAGGAGAACAAAGGTGGGAAAAACAAATGATTTGGAACATTAAAAGAAAAAGGACAAAAATCCTACTTCCAGCTTAACTTTGGTGCAAAAATAAAAATATTCATATTATGCAGAATATTACAAGTGCTTTTTGACATATATAAGGTGATTTGAAACAGAATACATTCTAGCTGTATTCGGTAAGCTGTTAATGACAGCAATTTGGCTCTACATCTGTTTTCTGATTTTCTTATTGTAGTAAGAGTTCAAATTTTACAGATTAAGCAAGAAACTGGTGCATGAAAACATAAAATAAGGCAAATCAAACATTAGTCAGAGTTGATCCTAAAGTGGGGGGGGGGGGGGGGGGGGGGGGGGGGGGGGGGGGGGGGGGGGGGGAGAGTACGTAAGAACTGACATAGGGCTAGAGCCAAAAAAAAAAAAAGTTCGCTGTACTGGAGATATTTCTCTTAAGGGTCTGAATAGTATCAATATTCACACAAAATAAGTGAACTAGCTAAAACTTTTAAAGAACGAATCTTGCATTAAGAATCATTTTGTCATGAGGAAATACCTGGTCAGCAGGCCAATTGTATACCATAGACATCATCTCTCCACGATCATCAGCGCTAAAGTACATTCCTCGTGGCCTTCGATACAACCCGCTGTAATTCTGGCATACAAGACCAACTGTAGGAGTGTACACAATAGGAGCATATTCTGCAATATTTGCAATTAAAACCTGAATAAACCATTAAACAGACTGTCAGAACATCTAAACATATCTAGGCAGATACAGCATAAATTAGTAGGTTTAGTTGGCATGCTTCTCAGAAATCAATATTCAGGTGTCAACTTGAACCAGCTTTGCACGTTGTGCATACTAATATGCAAAATTTTACATGAGATCACTCATCACCTCTTTAATTAAGTTCTTAAAAACAGTTTCAGTCTTTACTAAAGTTATCAACGAAGTTGAGGCCCAAAGTTTTCTTGATTGAATCTTTCAACATAGGCCAAAATATATGAAGTGGTATATTTAAGAATTGAAATTACGGAGGAAGCCCAACAAGGAATTAATTAGTTGATTACATTTGATCAGCACACTAATCACTACTGTCCACAATCTACAGGACTATGTGGTTTCGCTAAAGGTTGAAGATGTACATAACACATTGAGGCATTAATGCTCCGTATTTAAGTAATTCAATGATTTCTAGGAAAATTATTTCAGCTCAAAAGAGTTCAGCCTGAAATGGATGATTCAAGTTTCAACAATAGTGTTGGATCTGATCATAACTGGGTTATTTAAATGACCAGGACAAAGTCAAATCTAGTAAAAATTCAAATTAAATGAATTCAATTTCATCAGTTCATAGCTCTCAAGATAAAGTTGAGCAGCCCCAAAAAAACTATAAAATGCATCAATGTTTTCTATGCGAAACTTGCAAGTCTTGAATCATTAAATGCATGGAAATACAATAACATAAACAAGGATTTTCACTCACTTTATAGTACATTGTCTCATTTCTGTCATGCAGCCGGTTGAGTATTCTCCATTTTGCTAAAGCATTGGGATCAGATGGTCCATCCTTTGTTTGCTTCTCAAGTCTCCTTAGGTCAGCCACTGTTTGGTGGCAGTAATTAATAACAAGCATTTTTCAAGCACAAAAAGGCATCCACGGCAAGCAGTACCCAGAAGCAAATTGATACAAAATTTTTTGGATAGTACATAGGATGTAGCCAATTTGTTGGTATCTTGAAGAAGTAAACATGAGAAATAAGGCTTATAACTAATTTCCAGTTTGGGTGGGATGCAAACAGTATACTTGAAATCATGATTCAGTTCTTAGAATCTTAGGATTCATGTGTGGCTATACGGTTCAATTCATAATTCTCCCCAATTTTACATATTTCTCTTAACTAGCGAAAACCTCACATACTTATAACATGCCTACAGAACTACATTTTGCACTTTCCAGAGAATGCATTCTTATTAGCTATGACAAGGGAATGAAGGATCACCAAATTACCATACCATGTAAATGACAGGAACATCAGAGCACAGCGAAAAGCTATAAGCATTCGGCTATAATAGAAAGAGACACAAACATTGAAATGAAAAATAATAGAGAGAGAGAGACTAACTAAATCGGTTAATTTGCTGCTCAGTAGTCATAACATTTGGTGGAAGAAGTCCACGAAGATCAAGCCTATCACGTTCTGTCATGGAAAATGCGGTGCCCTACTATTCAAACAGTCATATCAAAAACTCAATTTTAGCCATTACTGAAGAATCACAGGGAAAATGTGCGGCATATTTGAAAAATGAAAAAGTAACAGCAAGAAAGTTCACAAGCAGATATGAATCGAGTAATTACATGTTTATATCTTGTCAAAAGAACAAGTCCATATAGTCTTTGACATCTCATGTCGGTCGTGTATTTCACCATGATATAATCACATAATAGTACTAAGTTATGTAGTCTCTCAAGATCTTACTATTCACTATTGCTAATGTATGTACATGCATGTGAATTGATTTTGTTCAAAAAAAAAATGTACATGCTCCTCTCTATTTCAAAATATAAGACGTATAACTTTTACTTTATTCTTGTTGTAGGTCATATAACCCTTCTTTCCTCATTTAATCACAAAATCTAAGGTAAAATTTATCAATATCACCCATTTTTCACTTCTTATCGACATTCAATTCAGTTCTATTCAGCTTGAAGTTTCTCAAAAACAAGTTCAGATAAGAACTAAGCAAGTTCAACTCACAACTTGAAGAAAGATGCATTAGAAAGCTTCACACTAGTTTGAATATACACTAAACCTTAAATTTCCTTAATCATGAGATGGAAAAAGTTCGTGATCATCATTATCCTTATCGAAAATAATGTAACTAAACATCACAAATCATATAAACTTGTTGCATTTCCTATATCAACCAATTTCATTTCACCAATACTACATCTCCACCATCTAAAACACTAAATTAACCTTATTTTGCAGCTAAATACATTTTTCGAATGTATCTCCCGGACTAACATCGTCACCAGTACCATTCCAAATCCTCGGAATTCCCCTAATTTTACTCCTCATTTAAACAAACACATCAACATCACAAAGTAATTCAAACAGTTTTTGTCTATCATAACCAGCATTTAAAAATATGAAATTCACTTTAAAACTTCAATAAATCAGCTAAAAATTACAAAATCCAAACTAATCACCTTCAAAACCTAATTTGATCAATCAAGTTTCACAAACATTAACCAATCAAAAACTAAAATCCTAAAAATCGCGAAGAAAAACGAATGAGAGAGAAATAGACCTTGTTAAACCAAGGATCATGAAGAATATCAAGGCTACGTTTATTAACAATAGCAGGACGATGACCTTCAGAAGTAGTGAACGATCGATGATTCGAAACAATCGCAATTTGATACTTCAATCGTTTGATCAAAGACGATGTTAATCTGCTTCGATTACAAATCAACGACATCTTTGAACTTCAATTTCTTCAGAGAAAAATCAGCAGAAATTTGAGATGAATTTCAATGGCGAAGTTTCTTCACTGTTGCTGCAGCTTCTACTGGGGAAGGGAATTTTGTGAGATTGGTGAGAATCTTTCCTAATTGTTTGGGAACAAAATAATGGTGTGATTGTTTAAGTGTAAGTCAGACAAGGTTCTTTATTTTTGAGAAGGTGGACCCTACTGAAATGGATAGAAGTATAAGAAATTAAGAATGTGGATTGGGCTTAATGGCCCAATCGTATTACAACATTCTTATTCTTCCTAGAGATAGACCAATTGGGTAATTGTAGATTGCCAAGATAGGTAATGTGTAAGGACCAATTGGGTAATTTAGCGGTTTTTTTTTTGGTGTACCACCGGTTTATCCTTTGGACTAATTTGGATTTGGAAATCTATTCTAAATGGTTAGATTTCAGTAGTGGTTTATGTTGATATATTACCTCCGTTTCATATTGGCCTTGTTTGGAAAATGGATGTTGGCTGGTTCACTTGGCTTAGCTTGTTTGACCAGCTGGAATGTTTGGCTGTTTATAATGGCTTTTGAAATTAGTTGTTTAAGCTGACTATTTGTAAAAGTGTTTGGTAAATTAATTGTTGGTTGTTTATTAGATAATTTGTGGGTCAACAAGCCAACAAAAAAAGCTACTCAAATTAGCTTTTTCATTTTGGCTTAAAAACCAGCTTTTTCGCTGACTAAAAAGCCAATTACCAAACACATTTTTGGGCTGTTAGACCACCTAAAAAAGTCAAAAGCTAACCAAAAAATCATTAAAAAGCCAATTACCAAACATGGCCATTATTTGCAACTTTTGTCAAAAATAAATGCTACACGTTATTTGCAACAAATGTTTTCTTTTCTTTTTTGGTTAACATTTCTCCACATCTCTCTCCTTATCACATGCATCCATAATTTTCTCTCTTAATCTTACACTCACAACCAAATTTTGCCTAGAAGTCCTTGCACTTTATAAAGTTATAAATAATATGAAATGGAGGTAGTATGTTTTTCATATGCCTTTGTAATTGACATCAATTCCTCCAATGTCGTTTGGAAAATCAATTAGATCATCACCATAAGAAAATTAACCACTTTGTTGAATGATAATCGGAAAGTTAGCATCAACCTGTAAACTAAACATTAGATTTGAAAGTTCCGTCATTATATATATATATATATATATATATATATATATATATTTTGACAAAAGCTAAACCACAGTTGAGAATTAGAAAAGGACACTAGATTAATTCTACATAAATTAGCTACTTAGTGAGCTTCATGTACTTGCTGCCTTTCCGCCTTTCTGATGCAGCAAACCTAAAATTGTTCTCCCTTAGTCTTGATTCCCTGCAAAGTCCAAATATTGGCAATATTACTGTCTGCTTTTGAGTTCAACTGTGTAATCAACGCTGCACAGTCTGTATACATAGCAATCCTCTTGAAGCCCTTAGCTAGTGCCCATGTTAGTGCTCCCAAACAGGCTTTAGCTTCTGCACAAAATGTTGTCTCCGCGATCCCATAGCTTCCCCCTCCTTCATAGACTATATCCATATTGTTTCCTGCAAAAACCCATCCAATTCTCATTCGTTTTGTATTTTTTTTTCCCACGATCCATCAATTTGGATATGGTAATCATAATTCCCATGATTATGTTTTCCCAAGTTTGTAGCAAGAAAACCAGGTGGGAAAAGGGGTTCATGGTTTCTTATGCACGCTTCATCTTTGAACTCAAAACATTAAAGCTATTCCCTACATTGTTGTATGTTTCTTCTTACCATAGCCACGCTACCAACTTCATGTCTAAAAGATTGCTACAAAGCTACAAAGCTGTCTATATACACCAAAATCACAATAAAAGATTGCTTTTCACCCCATTATACTTCTTTCCAATTTGTACGATCTTATTTATCTTTAAAATGTAAGTTTCTGCCACAAACAAAGGAACCTACTCTCGCTTATAAAGTAATAACCGTAGTTCTTAAAAAACAAACATTCCCACTAACGGCAATTAGGTCACAATCACAAACAAAACACAATGCATTTAGACACATTAAAAACACTTTACAATACAAACCACAAGATCTCATCTTTTAAGCAATAATTACTTTGGTCCTAAACTCCTCCAAAAGTTAAGCAACACTATTTGGAGTCAATAGTAGAAGAAGTAAAATTACACTTGACACAAAAAAGTGGGCAAGTCAAACCCAAAACAAACCTAACATTTTCTCTCTCCTCAAAAGCAACCCAATCCAACCCAAACTTCACCTCATTTAACAACAATAGCACTAAATAAAATTTATTAATCTGACAAAACATAAATAAAAAATACATTTTCTATTTTCTAATGGAGTAACTATATCAATAATAACCCCAACTACTACTTCTACTACCAGTAGTACAAAAATTAAACTATATATTATAAAATCATATAAAAACTCCCCTGAAACTTTATAATAACACCCCACATTTTCAGAAGAAGACAACCTTGAATCTTCTCCTTCTTCTCTTTATTTCTTTATATTTCACCATCATCCAGATCTTCTTACCCAGAAATATTCAACCCAGAAAACTGAATAATCAAATTAGGGAAATGTCTATATATTTTCGACGCTTTAAAAGCGCTAAAAATTGAGGAGAAAGAGAGAGAGAAAAGAGAAATTGAGGAGAGAGAAAATTAATCAGTCAGATGAGGTGCAAGAAGCACGTATCGGATTTCAGTAGTAGCGTCGGCGTTTGCGCTTCTTGTCTTCGCCTTCGTCTTGAAGCTGTTGTTGAAGCTCAATCTCAACCTAAATCATTGATTTCCGATAATCCTAACCCTAATTCTAATCATCATTCTCAATCTCTCTCCTCAATTCATCTTCATCAGAAGCAGCAACTAGCTCAGCCGTCGCAACCGCCGCCGTTGATTTTTCCGAGGTCTGTTTCGCCGTATATTTCCCGGCGTAAATCCGATCAAACTACCACCACCGCCGTCGTCACCGCTTCCGCCGCCGCCGTTGCGGACATCAACAAGAAGCCGATAATTCAACGGTTTTACAGTACTCCACAAGCAAACCCTAGTTTTCAGAAGAAGAAAAGCGGCGGGAAATTCGGTCTTATCTCGAAGTTATTCCGATCTAAATCGAGTGTTGTGAGTTCATCGTCGAACTCGGTGGTTGAACCCGGTGAGTTAACTCGGTGCAGTAACCGAGGAATGTCGCCGCAAAACGAGTGGAATGAGTTGGAGGAGAGAGAAAGAGAGTCGACGACGACGACTCGGCCGAGTCCGGGCCGAGTCAAGGCGAGTCCGGCGAGGTTGATGGCGAACAATGTTGCGAGTTTTGCGTTTTGTTTGAGTCCATTGGTGAGAGCTTCGCCTGCGAGTCGGTATCATTGGGGAGCCGAGTCGGGATTTTCCGGCGAAATTAGGGTTCCGGTGACCGGGAAAAGTAACGGTGGCAGTTGTAATAGTAAAAGTGATGGAAATATTAATGATAAACCGCACTTGTCTGAAGCGGCGTCGTTTTGTGCGAATCGATCTAGGAAGCTTGCTGATTTTGGAAGGTTAAATCGGAAACGTTGACTTTGACTGTGTTCCCTACATACTCAACCACTCAATTGGATGGATTAATGATGATCATGATGTTGACGATCATAGTAAAGTACGATACTACCCTTTGTAGTTTTTTTTTTTAATTTTTTTTTTAGTATGATTAAAAATTTAAAATGTTGATACCAAAAAATTGTGACACATTTTGCTATGTACATTGAAGTTTTTCTTTTTAGAAGAGTGATATTTTGCCGTTGGAATATTAGAGAGTGACAAATATTACAAGTAATACAGTGTTTTTACTTGACAGTTTTAGTTATTTGGTCGTTTGGTTTAATATTCTCCGAAAGAAGTGTCAATTTGTTGAATCTTCTGTAAGTTTACCAATTTGTTTGATTGTCTTACTTGTCTAGGAGTTCAATTTCTTAAAAAAGTAATCTGTATGTTTTAGCCAACTTAAAACAAACACTTTTGAATGTTACTTTCGTACTCCGTATTAATTAATTGTGCTCTAATATTATACAAAACGTCACTTGAGTGTGGATAATATATATACATAACAACATAATAAACGTACTCATTTCATTAACTCTATGTATTGACCATTGCCACTAATTTCGATTCGAGGTAATCAACCTGAAATCGGGTTTTTACTTGTATAGGGCTATTATATTTGTAATTCATTGCGATTATTAATTACTCCATAGAAGTGTTTGACAAGCATTAAGTTACATTCATTTTAATTTCACCTATATTTTAAATTGTTTCCCTCTTAATTTGAAGTGTATGGCAAACATATACGAGTGGTTGAAGTTGACTTGTTTCTCATTACATTGTTTGTAAATTTGTAATTAAGTTTTCTAGCTTTAATTTACTCTTGGCTGTCAACTCCTAATTGGAGGTTGAATTCTTCAATGTTAACTAACTTATGGAGTTCAACTAACTTACAAATCTTAATAATTGTATTTTAAACGTAGAACCAAATATAATAAGTTTATAACTACTTCACTTTTTTCCATATAATCTCCCTTTCTTTGGCATAGTTTCAACTATATTCCAATCTTAAGTTAGTAGGTACGGTTTAAAAAGTTTAGAAATGTTATGAGGAAAATCTTCTACCTTTTTCCTAATAAAAAAGACGGATGAAAACAATTATTTAAACCATGTACATTCAGTTATACCTTTTACATGACAGAACAACCAAGCTAAGGTTATTTTTTTTTTTTTACCTATGTGTAATCAAGGACGTTGCAAGGTACGGGTTACTAAGGTTTAATGGGTTATGCAGTAAAATTCCTCTTAATTGTCGTCTCAAAACATCTTTACATCGTCACCAATTCACCATTGCCTTTGTTCCTATGCTACTACGAACCTTCATTAAAACATTGGGTTAATTATGTCACAATCTACTAACCTAAGCTGCCCTTTTCTGTTATTTTCGAAACTTTCATATTTTATGAGTTACAACTAGTTACAAGTATGACCTTACATAGCTTTATCCTGTAATAGTGAAATAGAGAGATAATGAAAGTTAAATAGAATAACAATAAAAAGTAGCTTTCAAAAAAGAAAGCTCACTTTGATTGGTTTGATTGGAATTATTATAATGATTAAATTATGTAATCAAACGTATTTTGACTGAGATCATAATTTACCTAATGGAGGAGAGAAGAGTTACGTGGCAATTTGTTTGACTTTAAAATTTATGAGTCGTCATAGTTGTACAACTAGATCCTGCCAACACCCATTGCAAGGCCGGGTCAGCGCTGGAAAAATAAGCTACTACTAATTTAAAACACCAAATATCAAATCATTTGTTTTTTTTTTATTTTTTTTTTACATCAACTTAATTTGCATTCCTAAAAAAAATAAAAATGCATAAATTAAAATCAAAATTATTGGAAAAAAAAATACTTGTTGGGCGGAGTAATCCGTATTACTTGTAAGAACTATAGAGTAGTAAATCTATTAATTAGCCCACATAATTTAATTTTTAAGTAATTAAAATAAATTTTAAGTAATTTACCTGATTATTTCTTATTTTTGAAGGGTTAATTCACTAATTGAGGGTTGCATGACTTGCATCACAACTAATACAAGTATCTCATTTGTTTGACATTTTTTTTTTTCAATACTTGTAATAATAAAATATATATAGATGTATGTGGTAAAGCGAGAACTCTTTTAAACTTTGGCAAGAAAAATGCCATATCAACACGGAAGTTATGTCGACCTAGCTTGGATTAACAAGTAGAGCTCCTTAAGAGTGAGGGTGAATTGGTGAAATGTAAGAGAATTCCGTCCCAACCGAAATAGCTCCCAAGTGGTAAGAAAATCTTTCCAATAGGCTAAACGTTGTTTGATTGTATAATGGTTTTGCTTGCTTACATATACTTTGGAAGGAGTAGAAAAAAAAAGGGTGAATTCACATGCAAGTTGAAAAATGGAGAATAATAGACTATAATATATATGAAGCACTTCATAAGACTTAATTAGCTTAGGACTTTACTAAATATTATTTCTCCCCTTTGATTTCTTTGGTCAAGTTAACTCCTTTGCATGAAGCATATAAAAAAATAATACTATGTAATAAATGAAAGAGAGTTTACTAATTTCAAGTTTATTTTATTTACAAGAGCAGTATTTTAATATGAACAATACCAATTTTTATGTAGACAAATGACTAATTTTTATACTTAATAATAGACACAGAGTTGTTCGTTGAAGAAGCTTGAATCTACCATGGAACATAAGAAACTCGAGTGGAACAATTATAATTAAATTGTCTATAATACAAGCAATTTGTTAAATCAAGAATTGTATTTGGTAAACAATTTAGGCCCTGTTCTTTTGAGTTGTTCTGCTATGGTTGAAAACTCTTCTTTGCTGAAATATAATCTGCTATGCCCATAAACTCAAAATAATACTCCGTAGAACCTAATTTAAGAACAAATAATAGATAATAGATATGAATTTGACAACATTCCTTTGAATAATCCTAAAGATCATTGCACATCCATTTTAGAATTGATTGTGTTCCCTCAATACCCCCAAGGTCACCTCACCCACATATTATAGTGGCATGACATCATAATAGTATTTATGATGAAATTAATAGATACAACACCAAACATGACATGAGGAATTTTAATGGTAGAAAATGAGTAGGACCCACATTATATAATTTCCCACCAATAAGATGGAATGAATATGTAAAGAGAAGCAAAAAGAATTGCGTTATAGGTAATACCCACTCACAAACTCACTTATTATAAGTTTGCTTATTAGTAGGATTTATCATCTTTATCTATGACTTTCTAAAGCCTCTTGTACAGTACTTCCCGCGTTCCACCCTCCATTTTTTGTTCTTCAAATCTAACTTTAATTGTAATGATTTAAAGTTTTTGAATTTGTTAATACCACATGTGAGTTTTTTTTTTTTTTTTTTTTTGAAAGGTTAAATATTTAGAAATGGAATTTATATTTTCTTTACTTTATATCGAATTATGATATAGTTTGGGTGGATGTTTGATGGAAAAGAATCAAAGATGTTTTGTTATCTAGAATCTATGATATACTCGTATTATGATAAAGATGATTAAATTAGTATGTAAATCGAGTGTAAATGAACTTACTATGTTTGATGAATTGACATTCGATTGTACTCTTTAGCATTGTTGAAATGAAAGATACGGAGTATAGATCTATTAATTTATTTAATTTTAATGTTCTTATGCCTATTATAAATACTACCATTGGAACAATAACTCCACACTATTTTAAGCAAATTGGAGGCATGGTAGTGCATAAAAGAAATAGGAGGGTAAAGGAGGTTTTTTTTTATGTAAGATTTATTATTATTATTATTGAACAACATAACATAAGGTCGAGGGACAAAAGGAGAACAATAGTATAAGTGAAGAGGTAATCTTTATTTTGACTTTAGATAGCAAAGGTAGTGTGCTTATATGATAATATGCATAAGTGTAACTAAGCGCTTATTCACTGGATAAACTTAATTTTTCAATGCTATTTTTTTTTTTTTTATTTGAAACCAAATTTTCAATGCAAATTAGAGTGTATATGTTTAATTTTTTTTTTTTTTTTTTGTTAAAAGAACCATAAATACTAATTACATTACATACAAGAAATTCGGATTTTTTTTTTTTTGAAAAAAGTCCTAAAAGGACACTAAATTTCATTAATGTAAGCCATAAGGCATCTACAATTGACAATGAATGATAATGAAAACGAATTTAACAAAATCAAACAAGAATTAATCGGGGAAGGGCTAAGAATCCAAATACATAAATATAACAATTCGGCATACTCTCGATTCATTGTCTCATACAACTTTTTGAGTGGATTTATCGTCGCTTCGCAATTTTGTGAGAAAGTAAATTCTTGTGTTGATTCCGTAACCCGAATCCGAGCCACAATCAATAGTAGCCCCGCACAACCCGAGACCAAATTAAGCACAAATAAAACCTTGTCTTTCGAAGGAGTACGAAAAACCTTGTCTTTCGAAGGAGATCGAAAAAACCTTGTCTTTCGAAGGAGATAAACCCTTTCTTTCGAGGGAGACATTATTGTAACCTAAAACAAATTAAAAAGCTTAAAAAAAATAAAGATTGGGCCTTTCCACCGGTGAAATCCGATGGAAGCCCCTTAAAATTAACAGTGGAGACTAGGTTTAGGAGAGAGAAGAGAGAAAAGGAGGCTGCGGTTTTTTTTTTAGAAGTATCAAATTCTAAGAAATTCGGATCTTTAATGTCACTAGTCCACCACTAAAAGCTTTTAACCAACAGACCAACTAAAATATTGACATCCACAAAACCATTTTTAATAATTTGTAATGATAGCTGTAGATAACTAATAAGACCCTATTTTTTCAAGCTTTTAGCTAAACAAGCAGAGCAGATTTCAGGAGATGAGAGTATCTAAAAAAAAAGTTCCTAAGTTGTCATCATAAATTCATCAAAACACTGGTTTTCTCTTTTCACATTGTGAAATGCAAGGCAGCACAGTATGTAAATGCTGTTGTCAGGTAGGTGGGTTGAGCTCATTAATCCCACCTTTCTTCTTTCAATGCTTTTCTAAGTTCAGTACCACTTCTTTTATTTTATTTTTCTCTCTCTATTTTTTTAAAAAAAAAATTCCAAGTTTTTCTTTTTGTTAATTTAAATTGAAAGCCCCTTTAATGATCAGCAGAAAGTGGACAATTATACAATTATTCTTTCATTAATCATGTGGTAGCCAATAATGTGTTCAATTGATTGAATCTAATTACAATCTCGTATGTGTTACATGTTTTTTTAATGAGTTTAACTTTTATTTTATTTTGTTTTGATTTGTGGGTGTGACAAAATATTGTACACGGTTTGAAATTTTGGAACTATATAATTATAAAATCTATTAATATTATTGCCAATTGTCAATATTATATTGGTTTATTAATTAAATGTTGGCCTTTTGTGACTTTGTCTTCATCCTCATTTGTTTTAATCGATTGTATAAAAATTAAAAATTAATTTGCTCCATTGTTTTTAATTCTATTTTAATAGATGTGTATTGTATAGACGTATAATACATTAATGGTATTTTTAATCTCATCCGGAGACCGCCGAAATGCTACATTAAGTAGTACCAGTAGTACTACTATAATCTTATCATCATCACCTAATTAAACTTTTGCAATCATATTAAACTTTTGGTGAATACATACATTCAGCTTCATATATTAATTTACTAATTTTACAATGATTAATTAATAGTTTATTAAAAGACAAGTGGCGTAATAGGAAGATATGGGACTGTCAAGTGTCATTTGATCCTATGTGATGAGGAGAGAATAGTGTTAATTGTTTAAAGATGGTGTAATAAATTAGCCGTTTTATCTTATTCCGGAAAAGCAGTCGTAATAACACCACAATGGACTTGCAGAGTTGATGAGGGATTGCATTATTCCCTACACCAATTTATTTATGCAAACACCAAAAACGGGAAAACCTTATAAAATAGTGAATACGTAATACTCCTTCTGTAGAAAATGACTCGGTTGTATCACTCCTTCTGTAACTTTTTCATTCAGGACTTACTTTAACACTATTTATTCACATCTCTTTGAAGTAAGGTTGCAGGATTGAACTTTATTAGAGTACTTCGGGGTTGAGATTTCCTTGCATGTTAACCTAGGCCAGATTGACCAATAAGAGGTTATATATCTTGATAAGGCTTTTTCCTTAATTACCCCAAAAAAAAAAAAAAAAAAAAAAAAAAAACTCTTCTACGTAGATAATATTTTGTTAAGTATACGATGGGAATATTATTTACCTATCAAATCTAGCTATAATTGTGATACGTTTTAAATGTCAACTTGGACAATTTTTTACTTGAAAAATGATTAATGGCCAAAAGTAATTTATGGAAGTGTAAAGAGAAATGAGTAATAAAATGAGGGAGTATGTGACACAGTACTAGGCATACATCGGCCACATGATTAGTGGACCTTAATCATATGATTTTTCATTATTTATATGATTTGACTAAGTTGATGAATCTTAACGGTTATATTAACAGGATGCCAAATGCCAATAATGCAACAATCAATCATTAATTAGAATTCGAATATGTACGTGGTTGATTTACGTCCTGTAGCAAGAGCATTAAGTATAGTTGAACCCATCTTAACAATAGTACGAAGTATTATTTGTCATCTAAAAACAATGCTTAAATAAAAGTGAGCAGCTAAGCACATACAGCAAGGCAGAAGTTTGGCATGGCTAATCAAGATGCCAAACTACTGATTTAAAGATGACTTTAAATTGTGTCGCGACTCGTGAGAAGCTCAACAGCATACCTAGCTTTAGGCCTGGCTCAAGCATAGTTGAACCCATGTGCCCAATGTACATAGCCGTGCTTACATGCCTAGGCCAATTTTCACTTAATTAGCAGTAGCATGCCTTGCCTTACCGTGCTTCTCCAAAAGATCAGGGCGGCAAATGTGCTACAATGGTAAGGACAAAGGGTCGCGGTCCTGCAAGTAAGCTAACCCCAAAAACCCACCCACATTGCAAGGCTAAATACTCATGGCTGATCAATAGTGGCTAAGCTTGACTAATGCCCCGTGCTGTGCTTTTAACAAGCTAGGCTATGTCTTATCTCATACCAGCCCAAAGCAGTGCCATCTTTAAGATTGTGGACTACAAGTCACTAAAATATCTACTATTAATCGTGTGCTAACTAATAAAATTTTTGGTCAATTCATGAGTGTGTGTTTTAAGCAACTGCTTATTAGTATAAAAAATTAGGATAACTGACTAAGACCCTGTTCTCTTCACCTTAAAAAAATAATATTAAGTAAAAATAATTTCAGTTCAGTAAAAATAAATTCAATTCAGTAAAATTAATTTCAGTTTAGTAAAAATAATTTCAGTTCAGTAAAAATAAGTTCAGTTCAGTAAAATTCAATTTTCTTAAAGAAGAATTATAATAGTAAATCAGTAAAAATAATTTCAATTCAGTAAAATTAAGTTAAGTTCAGTAAAATTAATTTCAATTCAGCAAAATTAAGGTGAATCAAACATGGCCTAAATTTAACCCATATTATTGGTAAGAAAAAAAAAAAAAAATTCCAAACTTGTGGCTAGCAAAGTTGCCAACTATTGAGCTATGTAAGCTAAAACGTATGCAGGCACCATTGACATAATTGCCCCAACAATATCTCACTATTACAAAGAATTTTACACTCCATAGTTCAAAAAAAAAAAAAAAAAAAAAAAAAAAAAAAAAAAAACCCTTCCCAACCCCTTCCCTGTTCTATCTTTCCAGCAAAATTTTGCCACCGTCCTTCCTCAATACAACCTCATCAAAAATTTTAATCTACCTTATCAAATATAGAAGAAAAATGTTAAATGTAGTCAATAAGAAATTACAAGTTTTAGAATAGTAACACTACTTAACATATAATAACAGTGTACAACCCATGATTTTGTCATATATCCTCAAGTCCTCAACTTAACATTACTTTGGGAAATACTTGTATATACGCAGTATAACGTTTACTCATGGCTATAATAACAAAACCTGATACAGTTAGGTAAAAGTACATTTTTTACAATAACAATATATGACAAAATCATGTCTTTTCATGATAAAAGAATCAGCAGCTACTGAATAGAAGCATTACAGTAAAAAAAAAAAACTACCACTTCTAATCCACCTTGAATACCCAACTAAAGCAGTTCCTAACAGCTACGTCTAATCTATGTGTCTATATAAACTACTAGTATAACAAATTGAATGATCAAAAGGGCGTCTCACCTTATCTGCTTACATCTACAGCTTACAATTATCTGCTAATTTAATCATGAACGTTTAGAAAGAACCCCAGCACCAAATAGCAGATTCCTTCTTGAAAACTGCAGCAAAGAAAAGCGCATAATCAGAGATATCAGGGTTGATTAAATCACGTTTCTAAATTTTCTTAAGATAGATGATAAAACTTGCAACATTACCATCAGAGAGTAAACTGGTGTTGATTTGGTAGGAAGAGTCCTCAACGACCGAAGTCTGTTTGAACTCCCAGTTCTGCGTGTGAAGATAGATGATGTAAGAAATGGTAGATTCCCTTTTTTTTTTTTTTTAATTCCAAAATTTAGAAAATTATATCTTTGCTAGTTCCATATGAGCTTACTTTTCCTCAGATCTCAATGTCTTTGTGCTTGCATTGATATCCCACAGTTTAACAGTGCAGTCAGCTGATCCGGAGGCAAGAAGTGAGCCTTCACCACTGATGCATCATACATGAGGAGAACTTGAGCCAAAAATAGATAAAGGTTTATACAATTGAAAAAAAGTCATGTAAATGAGCACGGCTCAAGAGAGAGAAGTGTACTTGCCTGAAAGCAAGTGACCATACACATGATGTGTGACCCACCAAAGGGGTAATGCAACGTCCACTAGCAAGATCCCACATCATGATTGCACCGTCTTCATCGCCAGATGCCATATACCGACCATCAGGTGACATTGCCAAGGACAATATCATACTCCTGTGACCAATAAATATCCTGACACACTCCCCACTCTGAATGTCCCATAATCGAACTGTTTTATCACTAGATCCAGTAGCTATGTAATTACAGTTTACATGCCACCGGACACACTGCAGGCAAAGTAAAATGCAGCAAAGTAAAATGCAACATCAATTTCACGAGACAAGAACGGTTGATCATGGGATATAAGCATATTGAAATATGGGAATACTACAAGACTTGAACATGTGACACATATAATACGCCGAAGATCAACTAAAGAGGAGGGTGTGAAAAGGGACAATGCCACCCGAAGAGAAGGGGAGACAAAAACTTACATCAACATCTGATAAATGTCCAGCCATGATTCTTAGAGGTTGTATTCTGTCCATGGTCCAGATCCTTGCTGTTCTATCATGAGAACAGCTAGCAAAATAGTGACCATAGGGGCTGAACTGCATGAACAAAAAACTTTGGTCAAGGGGTAATCAGAGCTTATAAATGAAGCCTGAAAGATGACCAGTGATATGGAGCAAGAGCAAAGATATACAATGAGGGAAAAAAAAAAGAAAAAAAAAAGAGTAAAGTACAGAAGCTAAAGCTCATGAAATTATAAATACAATAGTCAACAGTATATAGTTCTACCTGCACATCCCATACAGGATAATTATGACCCTTGTAGCAAACAAGATTGGCATTTAGTTTTGTGCTCCAAAGCCGCACTGCAGTTCATTAATTTAAGTATAAGAGAGATGTGGGCAAGAGCAACATTAAATCCGTAACAGTAAAAAAAAAAAAATGAAAAAAAAGAATGTCACAAAGACAAATGTAAGATATTATTAGGAACACACCAGTTGAATCTGCTGAAGAAGAGAGTATAAAATCCCCAAGGGGGCTAAACGAAGCAGAATAAACAGGCCCAGAATGACCCTGAAACAAAGTATAGGGTCTTTTAACACCATTTGTACCAAGCATTTGTTCATTTCCAGCTGCATCTTTTTCACCCTGTAGAGCAGCTATAACCAGAAAACGGAATGAAACCAAATTTATAATCAAGAATGACGATATTATCTAAGAACAAAGAAAGCAGGAACAAAGGAGGTATTCTGCAATTTACTCACAAGTGCTCGTTTGTTGCCCAAGCTGTGACATGTCCCAGACCTATATAAGTAAACTCTTCATATTAGCATAACTGATCAGCTTTATACAATATCAAGAGAATATCTAGGGATAAATCATTAGACCTTTAAAGAAGAGTCGGAAAATCCACCAGCAACCAAGGATCCATCATGTGAAATTGATGCACAGTTTAAACTAAAAAAACAAATGAAATAATGCAAAGCTAGTCAGAAGCTAGTTGCATGCAGGAAATCAGAGACAGAAAAAATGAATTTAGCAAGGGCATAAGGTCGAACAAGTTACCTATTGTGTGTATTTATAAATGTGTAGAAGCTTACAGATGGCAGGGCCACACTACTCAACTGCACACGATTACGAAGGTCTTCCAGGATAGAATGTTCAACTTCAATTGGTCTAAAGCAACGTATGAAACTTTTGTTAATAACAAGAATCAGGGGTTTTAACTTTTATCTCTCATCATCTTCTTATCTCTTCAGAAGATCACACATTTAACTCTGTAGTTTACAATGATGGACCAAAGCTAGAAAGTTATTAATGAATGAGAATGTATAAGGCATACATTGCAGGCAAAGGAAGCTCTGGTTTGACTCTTGGTGCCATAGGTGTGTTGGCTTCTGGACGAGCAGTTTTTCCAGTGCCTCCAACTTTATCTTTTTTGGACTTTTTTACTGATGCACCTTGCTTTCCTCCGTCAGCAGATTTTTTCTATACATAAACCATAGAGATCTATCAGTACCAGATATAAGCATACATAGATGGCAAGAAGTGGATGCAGGGGAAGCAGCACCACTACCTTATTTTCTTCATTCTCCCCTTCCTTGTTTTCCGTATCTACCTTTTCAGAGTCTAAGAGCAAACCTCCACCCTTCTCCAAGCGGTCTTCAATCGAATCTTCCAGCATCTAAGCAAAAGAAAAAGCAATCCATAATTATGCTGAATATAGGACACTAGGACAGTGTTCGAGTTTCCATAAGTCGATAGGGCATCGCAAACAGCCAAACTATATACAAATACAAGGATGTTTCGTGCAGATCAAACATCTCACAAGACTAAAGATTTCGGTACCTATCAAATGTCAACATTGGAGGTCCCAAAATGTTACAACTCTAAAAAAAAAAACGACAAATCTTAGGTTCAAGCAAAAATCTAGGGGATTCTTGGACCATTACTAAATGGAGTAAATAGGTACAACTGCTAAATAAAAACACAATCCACTATACTAACTATGCACTCTAAATCTCTATTTTAAAAAATAAATAAATAAATTTGATTTTCTGATTAATTTTGGTCACATCACAAAAATGTATATAATAGAAAAGCATCATGACATTTTCCAAGGACAATTACACTAAACTAAAATTTGCCCAATAATGGAGAGAAAGAGGAAGGGGAGGGGGGGGGGGGGAGACTAGCATTTGCATAAAGTCCTTCCCAGTTTGGCTTGTTCCAACACGAATGTCTTAATTGGTATTTCAACTTTACTCAGATTAAAAGTATATAAAAAGCAGTTAGAGTGTAATAACTACCATTAGTAGCTTTCCACTTGAGGAAACTAATAGAGAATAGACTGGTGTTCATAACTTTAGCATCATAAAATTATGAACTGTGTGTGACAATGAACTTAATATCTTACCCCCCACTGGATTTCTTTTTGATTTATTAAATTTGCTGCATCTTGGCCACCATCAACCAGAGTCATCGCGTCAGCATCGTCTGATATTGAACCGGGCTGACCAGGGCAAACTGTGAATCAACACGCAAATGCCCCAGGTATGTCATCAAATGTGTAGAAAGGGAAATATATATACATACAAAAATAAAAATAAAAAAAAGGAAGTAAAAACAGAATAAAGTTGCACCTTGGAAGTTGATATGCTCATTTATAACTCCAAGCATTGTTATAGACCGAGTGTTATGCAGATACTGGAGGAGAAGCTCGTACGAGTACTGCAGGAAAATTTTGAAACTAATATTCAACCAATTTAACCAATTTAATTGGCCATGTAGGAGGAATGGTTGATCATAATGTTAATTAAGTGTAAATGGGAAAAATAAAATATAAAGGATAAAAAGCTATTCATAATTTAAAACTTGGGTGGCAGCTGGCAGGACATGATTTTAGCTGGCTCAAGGGCATGTTCCCTTCTCAAAGGCTCAGTTCTCGTCACCTAATATAATAGTATTAAGTAAAAATAATTTAAGTTCAGCAAAGACAAGTTTAGCAAAAATAATTTCATTTTCAATAGATATAAGTTGAGTTCCAGAAAAAAAAAAAAAGAAAAAGAAAAAAGAGGTTAAGTTCTGTAAAAATAACTTTTAATTAGTACTACATAAAAATTAGTAAGGTCAGAGTACAAATACAATAGCAAATCAGTGAAAATAATTACTCGTAGTAAAAGTAATTAAGTTCAACAAAAACGATTTAATTTCAATAAATATAAATTTATGTTCCAACAAAAATAATTTAATATCAGTTTAAATTAATTTAAGTTAATAAAAAAAATAAAAAATAAAAAAACTTATTTTACTGAAAACCAATGCAGTAGATGCAAACAGTCTACTGGAGAACTTAAAAAATAAGGGCAGAAGCAAACAATGTATTTCTTTCTACTATGTGATTAACTTCAAAATTATTGCACTACGTAGCTATAAATTAATGCCTTCATAAATCATGCAAGGAGGGAGGGGTAGCATGGTGATCCTCCTATGCAAGAAACATCTATGAGCTGCTTACTGGTAACACAGCGAAAAACCTACACAAGTAATTTTTCCTTTGAAGAAGTAAAAAAAGAACCTGACAGATCTTGATGTTTACTTTGCTTTGCCTTAAAGTGTGGGCAAACTCCATCTCCTGAACAGAAAATCAAAGGCAAACAAAAGAGAAAAATTTCATAAACATAGAAAAGTTCAAAAACTGAATGTTTAGTTTGAAAGAATTAAAGTTAAACAGCAGTTAACCTCCAAATGAGAGGGTGACAGAACACCTTCGAGCTTCTGCAGATCTCTTTGATGCATAGTTTCATGATCTTCGCGGAAGGTAATGAAGAAATTACGGGCTGTATAACAAAAACATAAATAGAAAAAATCACCCAAAAATTAGGCAACATTTAGGAATTCTTCAAACAAGAAGCACTGAGCAACTCAAGAAATTTTGAAGATTAGTTGACAATTTGACATCTCACCTTCTTGTAGATGGCCCCTTGCAACAAGATCCATGAAACAATGTATAAACACTGGATAAAGTACTCGAAGCAATTCATGCTGTCCAGAAAAAGAACAAAGGACAAAAGTAAGCCTTCTCTTTACATAACATCTTTTCAAGAAGTTTTTATTTTTTTTTACTTGGGGGGGGGGGGGGTGGGGTGGTGGTAGGGAGAGAGGAATAGAATGAAAAAAGACACCTCAGAGAGTTCAACTTTAAGAACTCCAAACTGCTAGTCTGCTACTTGAAGCAAGTACAAGGGAAATTACTTGGTTAAAGTTCAAGTTGAAGGGTAGCAATATCTGCATGTATCCACCTCAAATAGGAAGTTATTGACATACAAGCAGGAAACCACCCAACTCGCGAAATTTCCAATCCTCTTAACCCCCCCCCCCCCCCCAAACACACACACCCACACACACACCCAAAAAAAAGAAGGAAAAGACCTAATCTTGGAAGGATCCTACCTACATTAAGACTTCATTGTGGAACCCCATCTTGCTATTAGATGGGCTACAACATTTCCCACCTCTAAAAGTACAACAGCAGAAAATATCTAAAGCAAATGTCATAAATATAATGCACAGGTAATTTTATCAATCCAGATGAACTGCAAAAAATTTCAAGCAAAGTAAAACCAGGCAAGAATCACCTTGTATAAATCTAAGGAATTATGAGCCCATGATCTAAGCTTACTGTACCCATCATGATATTGTGCAGGAAGGCTCTCTGACCTGACAACCACAAAAACCAAGCATACATGTTACATGTAAAGTCACTTTCTTTTTTACTGAATAAAAAAAATCATTTGAATATATATATATATATATATATATATATATTGGAAGAAAGGCAGCAGCAATTTTATGTTCATCATATAACATGTATCATCACCTCAATTTCACATGGATTCCAAGCTTGGCCTAATCTATGTATGGAGTAACACACAGCTGATACAAGCAAAATGAGGCTAAAAATTTTCTAAAGAACATTCATAGGTAAGAAAATGATAAGAAGAAAGGGACACTTGGCTGAAAAAAAGGTTTTTAAATGTTAAAACAGTTGTCAATATAAAGCCATCCACCACAAGACAAAATTTCAGTATCCTACCCTTCTCTAACAGAGAGGCATGGGGAATTGGGTGTGAGTAAATTCCATCTGCAAACAAGTTTCATTTCGCCCCAAGGATTCAAACTTAGATATGTGAATTATTTATCGTGACATATCAAATAGATAATTTATGCTAGTTTCATTTTATATCTTTGACATGTCATGTGTCCAATGGTGGAAGAAAAGTTGCATACACAATTTAAAACCTCCCAGATAATCCAAAATATACTAATTTTAGCATCACTTTGTTTTGCCACTGTGATTCTCCAATAGTTCATCTCATCCTTAGACTTGGAAAGATGTTTTGTATCCTAGCAACATCAGGGCAGTGAATGGGAATATTGCCTGTCACATTGCTCGTTCTTTATTGTTAATGCCTAATTTGACTCTGCAAAACTAAAAATGGCAAGGCCAGGGTGGGGGGCCTTAATATAATTGAGAAGCAACTTTTCACTACTAATTCTGCTAGAGCATTAACTATTGGCAACATGCCACTCAACTCAACGCTTAAGCTTGTTATCATCTTTGCTAGAGCATCAATTACCCTTTTCAAACTCATAGATAGTTTTCGGCTTTTCAAATTATGTCTTAAAACCTTGACTACATACTTGGATTGAAGGTAATGCATTACGGGGTAATAAAAGTCCAGCAAGAATAAGAGAAGGTGAGAAGAGGTGGTTACAAGAGTGATGATGTAATAGAGCTATAGAGGTGCTATAGAAAAAAAGAGAAAGGAAAAATGTTACCCTCATATGGATGATAACGAGTAAATTACTACTCCTATTATGAGGGTAATTCATCCTTGTGTCCCTTATTGTTTGCAACATGGTTGGGTCAAATACCGTGGGACTATCATCCTTCCCACCTTTTATACTAACACTACCTTATTGCTATTACCAACACTTCATCCCATTAATCATCACAATTACTTACCTTCGTTTTCTCACTTGCATAACCCGTAATTTAAATATGTCTTGTATGTCTAGTTCTACAATCCTTCGCTGGAAGCAATTCTCAAAATTAAATTTCAATGGAGCCAATGACAATCTATCCTAAAAGTAGTGAAAAAATATCCCAAGGATCAATCAAAAAACCCCTCTTTCATCGCAAGAAAAAAAAGGCTATATGATTCCCTGCCCTTAACACCATCATTTCAACAACATTATCAAATCCTTAATCCGAAAAGGATGGGGTCGGCTACATGAACCAAAATACGTTATCTCTACATTCTCCAGTGGTCATCAACAAAGATTATTCATCCCCAATGAAGGCAGTAATGTAGTATGTACATTTATCATCATAGCCAACTCGCTCAAACAAACATTTACCTTTACCATTATCTTCAACCCATAGAAGAAAATTTTTAACTTACACACTAACAATGTAACAAAAATGTAACAAAAATTCACAAGAATTCAAATTCCAAAAATTCTAAATATGCCCTAAACCTAAAATCAAGAGAAAACTGCACATCAATTAAAACCCTTATTCCCAAACCCCAATATCACCAAAACAAACAAAATTAAACTCAAATAAACAGAAATTTGAAAAATTAATAACATAAAATCTGTAATTTAGAGGAGAGAGAAAGTACTCGGAAGTAAAGGTGAGGATGAGCTTAGCGACATCTGGGTCAGTATGAGAATTCGACGAAGAATTCTTCGATTGTTGTTGTTGTTGTTCTTCTTGAAAAGCGATTTCAGTTTGCTTGAAACCTTTCTTCTGCAAATACTCCAACACTCTTTTATCTATCAATTCTACATCCATTGTTACAGCTGAGATTAATGCTTCCTGGATTTCTTATTCGATTGATCGATTGACTGGAAAATCAATTGCAGATTCAAGTTGAAGATGATGAATTGCGAAATTTTCCAGTAGTAGAAGGAGCGAAAGTATGAAGAAGTTGAGGGGTGAAAGAGGGAAGAAGATGATCAATATAAAGGGTTTTGGGCTTGGACTGTGTTAGACTTTGTGGTTTTTTAGATCTAGACTAGATTGTTGTTACTCGCTTTTTTAGGGTTGTTTAGAGGTGTCAATTTGGATATTGGGTCGGGTTTGGTGAGGTCAAGTCTAATCGAGTTAAATCTATATTAAAGTTGAGTTATTTTAAATTATTTTGTTCATATGAGTTGAAATCTAAATAAAGTTTATTTTGAATCAGTTTTTGACACATTTAATGTCTCGTTTTGATATAATGGGTTGGGGGTTGGCTAGGCCTCGTCCATAACTCAACCCTTGGCATGACACGGCATGGTTGACACATGACCAGGTGTGTCGTGTGTGCATACTATTCGTTTTTTTATCGACATGAGCTCAATACAACATATTATTGGTAGCCAAATAAGGGAGTTTTTAAAATATTGTAAATCACATTGTAGGGGCAAATCGTAACAAGTATATTATTTTTTTGTCTTTTTTTAAAGGACAATATCAAATTAGGGGAAATAAGGGAAAATAATATATAAAACAAGAAAATAGTTTGTCTACAATTGCAAATTAGATAATATATTCTCTATTATTAACAGTTTTACTAGCCGATATGCCAACACAAAGTTCGGAAGCAACCAATTCTTCCACCACACTTGGACAACCCCAATCCAAACTCTTGTCGAGAACTCAACAAGGATAAGGTGAGTCATAGTGTGAGTTACACTATTTATACATATGACAAAGCGTAACATTTTCAAAACAGCTAGAAATAGAAATAATCTCCCTAACAAGCGGGAACCGTCTCTTTTCTTGCCATAAGTATATGCAATAACAATCATAGTTTTGTTGAAATAATATTTTTATTTGATTCAATTTGTATTTATTAGATATAAATCTATATTTACTAGCAAATAGAACTAATATATTCATAAGTTAAGCTGATTCACAACCATCAATGACCAAATTGTACAATCAACATTAAAAAAAAATGTATTTGTATATATAAACCAAATCCAATAAAACTGGATCAGAATTTCAAGTCACAACAACATTGAAGTAGCACATATTGGCAAGTTGAAGGACAAATATACGAGTAAAATAGAACTTCATCAGCTAGCTTATTCATTTAATAATCATATTCTTATAACATTATAGAATACTTTCACTACTTAACCAAGCAGGGTTCAGGGGAAGGGCGAAATCCATGTTCTAGGGAAGCTTTCCAAATTTTGTCTACGTCGAAGAGCTCATCACCACATTCGTTTACATTCCATCCTTCTAAGGCATGTACAATTCCGGCCACACGCCACGCGCTAATCACCCTTCTTGGCAGCCAGTTCTGCTCACACAAGCAAAAACAGGATCAATTTTTAGTCATAAGGACTTAACTTAGGATATGTCACAATAAATTGGAAAACAGAACAAACCTCGCAACAATGCAAATTTCCAAAAGACGTAGGTGCCACCATCGATGGAGTGTTTAAGTAGAAGCAGTCTTTCCTTGTTTTCTTGGGAGGGAATTGAGAGTAGGGAATCATTATAGTTCCCTCCGATGCTATAGACTGCTCGATTTCTGACAAATCGTCTCCTACTAACCATACCTGCATCAAATAAGAATACTTCATCTCCAAGACCATTATAAATATTTTGTACTATTAGTCCTTAAAATCATGAAGTTAAAATTTATTTGATGGTGGTTTTTTTTTCCCCCTCTTCTATTACCTTCTCATTGCAGCCTTTTGCTGAAAGAGACAGATTCGCGCCATCTTCTTTTGTCATTGTCTTTTTTAGCTTCTCATATTCAGCCTGTCTTAATGTAACAACCTAAAGCATACATTAAAGGCATTAGGTTAATGTCACCAAGTAACCTTATCAAGGTGAAATCATTTATGTATTGGTCCGAAATTGCTACTTGCTAGGTTCATTAGGGTGCCAATGTTATGAGATTGTTACCTGGATGCCCTTGTGGCACAGCCCGGAGACAATGGAGTAAGCAACCTTAGTGAGCCTACCCCTAAACAGAACATGAGTAGTTCCTGTTGGAATGTTGTTAAGGACTATCGCGACAGCTAAGCTGCTACCATCAACCACTTTCACTTTGAGCATAGGATGCCTTTCCAAGTAAATTTCACCATTTTTGTTAAAATTGTCCCCCTGAAGGAACACGAATCACACGGATTGAGGTTAGCTAGCTTATCTAGTTATGTAACACTTACAGGACTAGAAGATAAATGAACGATTGAATCTTGTTCGCTTGCCTGATTTAAAAGTCCGAGGCTCACTACTTTGATCCCCTTCTCCTCTGCTTCTAGTATGGCTTCTTCGATCAAGTTGTTAATAGCTGCTCGTTGCCATTGTAAAAGATACTGCAAACCAACAAAGATAGGCAAAATCAATTTCTTTTTGTTTTCAACATACAAAAATAAACATAATTTTGTAGGGAGTTATAAACTTCAAAACTGACATGTATCCTGTAAAATGGTGATAAACTTACATGTATCCTATAGCGCGGTACAGCCCATGACTGTGCCTTAACCTTCTTAAAGGTATTTCTTTCGACGATGAATGTTTGGCCATATATCCATGTCAAGATCATAGACCATAGTGTAAGAGGCCACATGAGCCAGAGATACCAAGTCGAGGTCAGAGGATTCGAGGCAAGACCAGCAAATCCTAATCTAATTTGGTAAACAGACTGTGGTGTTGTCAGATGAGTAAGATGAACTACATCAGGAACATCATCCGGCTTCTTAAGAGAAGTTTCGTATAAAGTATCCGTAGACTTGTCCATAGTTCCATAGATATAGTCATAAAATGGCATGAAAAGTGAGTAGTTTGTCCTAAACTGAGTATGATGCAGAGAGTGAAACCTGTTACCACATCAAAAACAGACATATAATAAGCATCCATCTAGGAAGTTTCTACTGATTTTACGACGAAAGATATAAGAGATACTTACGAGGGAGTGTACATGAGGTACTTGAGGGGAGGAAATATGGTAAACAGCCATTTAGGAACAACCTCGAAGTTGCAATGACCCATATTGTTCATTAAGTCAATGTAAGTAGCATAGATGGTTATGGAAACTATAGAGGATGCTCGAGTTAATATTGTCGATAGAATTGGAATGGCAAAGAGAATGAAGTATACTATATGCTCAGCAAATGGATGAATCACCGCTGCATACAACAATCAACAATGAAAAATAGAATGAGTTCGTCACAAGTAATAATGTACAACATTAATATTTGCAACGATTAGATATTTTCTACTCACAGTAAATAATAATGTTATGAAGTTATGAAAAGACTTACAAGTAATGGGCTCGGTGACAATGGAAGTATGGTGATGGGAGTGGTAGCGCGAGTAGAGGTAGTGATGGTGGAGAGCGCGATGGAACCAGTAATAGAGAAACTCAACAGGACCAGCATGAATTAGGAACATATGAATTAGACCATCAGTTCTCCAAAGGGGTAAGTTTTTTGCAGTTTTTAGCGCCAAATAGCCAACATAAAACAAGATCCCATTCAACAGTATCTGATCATCCCTATATTATTCAACATAAAACAATTATTCAATTTATTTTTAGTATGGTAATTATATTGATGTTATGATTGTATCAAGAAATCTACAAATTAAAATTCTGAAAATTATATGCAATAATAATAATTTTTATCAGTCTTAACATAAAAATGTAGGACGAGATTTGTTCCCAGGTCTATGATGAGTCACCAACTAATAATTTGATTTTTTCTGCTGTTGTGGAATATTTTATGGAATTGCTCATCTTTACCCTTAGATGTACTCTCTTTAATGGATACTTTAAGAAAATAGGTCCTTTTTTTTTCCCACTTTTTGTTTAGTCTAACGAATGAGGCTCTTTAAGAAATCTCTGTATTTATATTTGCTTTATTAATAGCTATTTAAGGTACAATTTTGAATTTTTAATCATTGATTTATTTAATTTATTTTCTACGGAGTATAAGTAAAGCTTTTAAAATAATGGTATCTTCAAAACACGTCGTTTAGACATTACAATTTTGTGTATATGCTAACTAAATCGGTTCATTTAATTTGTCAAAATATTATCGGTGGTACCAAAAATCTTAGCACATCATATTCAAGAATTGAAGATCGATTATCTTCAAGGCTGTCAAAGAGTGGCAAAATCATGTTCATCATCACGAGGGTATACACACCCTTTTGCCCATTAGGCCATCATCATCACAGTTTGGGGACCATTTCATCTCCTCTTAAGAAGAAACATACTTGTATAATTTTGCCGTATTAATAATTACACTTAAGAGCACATACATTTAAGTTGTTGATACTGACACATGTACACTATATTTTCTATTAAATTGTATGTAAAAAGACAAATGAGACAAACAAAAAATTACTCATACAAGCACCCGTAGTTGATTAAATTAAATTAATTTAACTCCTATAACAACTACTAGCAACGAATTTTGACACTTTATTTTCCGAATTGTAAACTTGTACGTATAGTACGTAATTAATAAATTTATGTAGACATTTTTTATTTTTTTTGAATAGAAATTTATGTAGACATAATATACGTATATATGTACGTACCAATTTCTTTCCCTATCAACTTGTTCGAACTCGAGGCTTTTATCAAGAATAAGGTTGTTGCCTTTGGCTGTTCGATGGCGCGAAATAGTGATCCAAATTTGGTTGTGAAGCATCCTCCATAACATGAATGGGAGTATAGCAAGGTACGCTAGATCTCTCTCTTCTGCTCCTACTACATATAAGTATATGCTGTGTACCACAAAAGGTGCCACTACAATATACTTTTGCCATACAAAGAAAAATGCACCATTTTGTGAGCGCAAAAATTTAATACTTGTATAAAAGATTATGTGCTCATTCATAAGTCAAATTATTATTATTTTCATTCTCGATTGAGGACAATTAGCCCCTCGACTCAAAAGATCTCAATTGTTTTTATTCTAAAACTACCCTTGTTAAACAAGAATTACTTTGAATGGAGACTCGATCGATTGAAGAGATTCAAGTTAATTACTTTTTTTCCCAAAATATAATAGACAAGATAGATATATGATAGAGGTAGTGGACTAGTGGTACATTAAATTAATTATGAGAAGTACGTATTATTACTACATTATTTGAAACACAATCAATTCATTTTTTTTTCACTATTTAATTATTTATAAGAAAGATGCACTGTTATTTGTTTATTATACGTGTTTAAAAAAAAATTCCACACGAAAATTATATCAAGGAAAACCCATTTAAGTTTTTCCCTTGGAAACCAATGCGTTATATTTATGATATTCACAAATTAAAACAAAGTTATTATATAATGAAATTATTGTTTAATAAAGTAACAGTGTACCACTATATGACAATCGTGTATATTAAGATTAAAAAAAAAAAAAAAGGCATTATAATCAGTTCTTGCAAATCCATGCAAGTAATAACAGAAAAAAGACTAGAAATTGAGAGAGAGAAACCTTAAAGCTACCAAGAGGCTCCCATGGCCAATGCGTAAGAATACCAGGGGTATACGCCATAATATAATTCTCTCTTTCTCTCTCTAAACTATATATTTCTTTCTCTCTCTAAACTATATAATATCATTAATAAGTTATAAGAATTGAGACCCACAATAAAACTTGCTAAGGCAAGAGCACTATATGTCTATATATAGGCCATGGATTTGCCTAAACTAGCTTATTTAATACTCTGTACCAATGTATTACTCCCGTCGTTTTTAAATACTTGCTCCATTTTTCCATGTGCGTGGAAAAATTGGAGAAAGTAATAAAATATGTAGGTAGTGGAGTTGGTGGAAGAATAAAAAATGGTAAAAAGCAAAAGTAGTGGAGAAATTGGAGGAGTGAGAATATGAAATTAATAAAATATGATATTTGTTGGGTCCACTAGGTGAGAGAAATGAATTAAATACTATATAATATCATTAATAAGTTATAAGAATTGAGACCCACAATAAAACTTGCTAAGGCAAGAGCACTATATGTCTATATATAGGCCATGGATTTGCCTAAACTAGCTTATTTAATACTCTGTACCAATGTATTACTCCCGTCGTTTTTAAATACTTGCTCCATTTTTCCATGTGCGTGGAAAAATTGGAGAAAGTAATAAAATATGTAGGTAGTGGAGTTGGTGGAAGAATAAAAAATGGTAAAAAGCAAAAGTAGTGGAGAAATTGGAGGAGTGAGAATATGAAATTAATAAAATATGATATTTGTTGGGTCCACTAGGTGAGAGAAATGAATTAAATATTATATAAACTTTCCAAATAAAGAAATGGAGCAAGTATTTAAAAACGGCCAAAAAAGAAATGTGGAGCAAGTATTTAAAAACAGAGGGAGTATTTATACTTCCTCCTTTTACCTTTTTTTTTTTGGTGTTTAGAGAGCCACAAGGGCGGGGGTGAGAATCGATCCCAGGATCTCCTGAAATCGGGAGAGAAGCTCTAACCACTTGAGCTATCCCTCACTCTCTCCTCCTTTTACTTTTAGTTGCATTTTAAATTTCACACCATCATATACTTTCACTTGACCACATTTGGTGATCTGAATAGCATATACAAGTAATACGACAAAATATATAATCTTGTGTAAACTTGTTAGATTTGTCGATCTTTATTGTATACTTACAGCCCGTCTTGTGTGTGGCCACTTATAAAATATCAAAGTAACCCATATAAAACTGACCAAGTAACCCTTGTAAAGGGCTTGTTTGGTTTACCTTATTTTTGTTTATCTGATTTGCTCTGATCTAATCTGAATGTCAGATTTGACCAATTTTTGACCTTAAATATATCACAATTTATACGGAAAAAATATATCAAGTAGGGTCTTGTTATATTCATAATAATGTGTATTTTGTTAATATGTGACTAGTTAATGCTCGAGCTATGCTCGGGTTTTTCAATTAATACAAGGCTGGATTATTTTTATGCATAACATGAACAATAAAATTTGTATAATGATTTATTTAGTCGTCAAGAACTGGAATTATCAGTATGTAACAAACCTTTTTTTTTAATTCGACCAAATTAAAAAATAGTATGTAAAATTTAAATTTTCTATCTTAGCTTTAATCTTGATAAAAATTATTATTTATTTTCTTATGAAAAAAATTACAACAAAAAAACGGTTTTTGAAGGGAAATTTTTTAATATGGTGCTGACACGCGTGTAATCTAAGAATAAATTTGGGGATTACTTTAGTATATTAAATCTAGATATAGATTTTTATAATTTTTTTCATTGCAAAATTAAAGATTTTTATAATTTTTTTCTTTACGAAATATATTTAGGGATAAAAAATTGCACATAAAACGACGATCTGATCTAAACTTTTTTTTTTTATTTGATCTGAACTTTTTTTTTCTAAAATAAGTAAAAATAAGGTAAACACTAAACAAGACCTAATACTTTGCCCTAAAAAAAACCAAGGCCTAATACTAAATGAGTAACCCCTATAACACTAACCGAGTAATAACTCCTTTAATACCGACCAAGTAACCCCTATTACACTAACGAAGTAACCCCTGCCACATGGTGTGTTTAGTCAAATATAAGACTTTGTGATACTTTTATCATGCAGGATATCAATTGTTTAAGATACACATTGACATTATTGAAAGAATTGAAGTCAACATTACAACTAAAAAAAATGAATCAAGGAAAATACAGTCGAAGTATTAATACGTGTAAGATCGATTTATTATACGGGCCAACTCGTGGACAAAACGATGCCGTCACTCACCATAAAGCCCGAGACCTATTAGGGTTGCAACAATGTAAATCAGTCGCATGACAAACCGTTTACTGACACGTAGGTTTTGGCTTACGTCTTAGATTAGACTTTAATTTAAGTTTCCTATGCCATACATAACATGATAACAATAATTCAAGATTTTATTTTGAAAAAGAACTAGAAATTAATGAGCTTGTTCATTTTAAATAATTGATGTAAATTTTATGTAACTTGATCTATACAAAATTTATCATACTCTGAAATCTAAATGATTAGATTTTTCAAAGTACGTACTCATACTCCGTATATTGTAGCAATTGAATTTATATGTGAAATTGATTTAAAATTACATACATCTTATGGAGTACTCATTATACTCTAGAATATACTCCATATTATGATTATAATTCACCTTATTTTTTTGCTCGCCTTATTTTCTACTTTACTACTCCATACAATAATGTTTTTTCATTCATTCATCTACTTTTACTAAATCTATAAGTATTTTTTTTAAATAAATAAAACTTTATATAGTCTCATTTAAGTACTTGACAATATTTAGCTTTTTGCACTCATTATCATGATTTACTTCATCCATAGTACATCATTATTCTTACAACTACGTGGCATTATTCTCCATCATTTTAACTTTATCCATCGCTTTTATATACGGAAGATAAAATGACACGGAGGGCGTACTTTTAAAGAAATTAACGGCCAAGGTGAGAGATCATATCAAAAGGCGAAAAAAATATGAGCACTTGTATTGTGGACCACTAGAACACAATTGTACTTGGTATATGCATGACTATATATATCTTACTTCTTACCTATAAAAAAAGGTATTGACCGAGAGAAATACCGCAGTATTTATGGTAAGCAACTAAAAACAACCAGCAGATAGCAGCTTAGCCTCTTAATTCAATCGGATTTTTCACCAAATACCACTGAGTTCTTTCGTAATTTTTACCATATACCACACAAAATTTTCTAATACACCAAATACCACTGAGTTTTAGGTAAATGTCACAACATACCATTTCCGTTAACGGTGTTAATCATTAACGTTAATTATGCCACATGGCAGCTTGTAATTAGTGATTATTAATGTTATTTATTTAATTAACTAACTTTAAAAAAAATTAAAAAAAAAAATAACACCTCCAACTCAACCACTGTTGCCACCAGCCCAGCCCCGACCTCTACCCCCGGCTGGCCGCCTGGTCCATTTCCCGGCCGGCCGGCGACCATTCCCTTCCCCTCCTCTTTCCCGCGCGACCCACCCACCCATTTAAACCCAAAACCCGACTGAAACCCCACCCATGGAGCTTGCGTAATTGATGAATTTGATGAATGGAGATGTCGTCTTGTTGCTGCTGGTGATGATCTTCAAGTTCGTCGTCTAAATCCATGGCGGAAGAATCCATTAAAGCCGGTAACTCGAGTAATTACCCTCAGCAACAAACCTTCTTTCAAAACACGAATACACTCCATTTGCACAAACCAAGTTCGAAAAAAACGAAAACCCCATTTAGGGATTCCAGATTTTGGGGAAACCAATTCGCAATCAAATCCGAAAAAAACGAAAACCCCATTTGCACAAACCAAGTCCCCTTCAAGATTAACCCTAACCCACGACCTAATTTAGGGATTCCAGAATTTGGGGAAACCAATTCAATCATAGTAGAAAACACACAAATTGCAATCGGAACAAGCATTAAATCATAATAACGATTCTCAATTCCATCAGAATCCTTCAAATGGAGATGAGAAAGTAGAGAAGAGAGTTGATGATGAAGAGGAGAGAGAGAGATGCGGCGGAGTTAAGGGTAATTGTGGAGAATCGACAGTGGTTGTTGCAATGGTTGGGAGGAAGAGGAGAGAGATTCCCAAGCTCCGAGAAGGATGAAACTGCCGCCGGTGAATGCCATTGAAAATAGCCCCATTGTAGTTTGATGGTTTTCTGGGAATTGGAGCTTGATATTCTGCAATGGACAATCAAGAAATGGAGATGGAAGAAAGTTGAGAGATTGGTATTTGGTGGTGGCAGCAGGTTTTTTTTTTTCCAATTATTTTTTGTTTTTGTTTTTTTTTTGTTAATTTTTGTTATTTTTTTGGTTTTTTTTTATAATTAATTAAATAATTTAGAAAGGAACCAATCACAAGCTGCCACGTGGAATTATTAGCGTTAATGACTAACGGTGTTAACGTCCGTTAGTCATTAATGGTATGTTGTGACATTTTGTGTGGTATATGGTAAAAATTACGAAAGAACTCAGTGGTATTTGGTGAAAAATCCGTAATTCAATTGAATGATATGCTCACAATTCAGTTGCGATACCAATTAATAAGTAAGCTGTTTCAGTCGACTCTAAATCAATAATTCAAGACAATAATTCAACTATTAGGCACGTAATAGCTGACTAATGATTTAGATTATCACTAGAGATTGTACACCACGTCATAGAAATTTGACTAGGGTTTGTACATTAGTCCTTCTGTCCCTTAATTAAGAGCATGTATTCCTTTTTGAGGAACCCAAAATTACATTTTTTTTTAACGGGAACGATCCATTTTATTAATATCGATCGAAAATAATCATTTGTAAGCTTAAATTGAATACATTTTATTTGTTTTTTTAGACTCGTAATGTCTTATCTTGAATTGATAAGTAAATGCTTGTTGTAAATTGCACAACTCTAAAATTAATAACCAAGAGACCACTCAAATAAATAGTATATTGTTAATCTTAGATTTCTTATTTAAGTTCTGCTATGAAATAAACAAAAAAGTTTGATTTGTGTGGAACAAGAACAATGAATAATAATATATGAAAATAGCAATAAAGAAGATAAAGAAAAACACACAATGAACGAGATCGAGGAACTTACAAGGATTCTAAAATGGCTTAATTATTGGGTTAATGAAATCTAAAACTTAATGGTTTGTTTTATACCTTAAAGAACCCTAAAACTCAATATAATGGTTTTTTTCTTTATAACACAAAGAACCTTAAAAAAATATATAAATACATAAAGAACCCTAAAAGCCCTTATTACTCCCTACGGCTAGGCAAAGCACAAGTATAGTCAATATGACAAAAACGGATCTTAACAAATAATAAAGCATTGAACGGTAGAGAACAAAACACGTGGCAAAAAAAATGGGGCAGAGGAAGCTTAGAACAAACACAATGGTTAACCACAATCTTTTGGTTTTTATTTATTTTATTAATTTCTCCATCTTCCACCTCACTTATAACCACTTTTATACCCATTTAATATCCAATATATCCCAATAGTTAACCATAACTTTTTGTTATACGTTTTCTCTCTCCTACTTTTACCCAATCTCTCTCTTTCTCTCTCCTAATTTAACCCAACCCCATTAAGAACAAATATTAAAAGCAAAAAGTAGATTATTTTAATCTATAACCCAATTTTGATAACCAGGTTATTGTTGTAACCTAATTACTACAATTTTTTTCACAAAATTTCTCTCTCCCTCAATATTTTTTAATTAATTTTCCACTTTTTCTCTCATAATATCTAAGTAATGTGGTTATCCACTGGGTGTGCTCTTAAGTTTTGTGCGGGCGCACGGGGCTCTGCTTCCATTTTGCGCAGACGCTTCCTTTTAATTTGCGCGTTGGCGCATTGTGCAAATTAAATGCTACTGCCTCTCCTTTGAAATGAAAGTTCTACGACCCTTTTGCACGGTCCCACATGATCAGGCAAACCTAGACGCGCTAATGACCTTTGAGTGGATACGAGATTACGAGCCACACATAACATGTTCAATGCTCCAATCAAGTTTGAATTGATAAATTGAATGAGGTGGCCTAGCTACTGATTTTGATGTTTTTTTTTTTTGGGGTAATTACTCTATGGTTTAGAATGCTAGCTAGATTGAGCTTCTTTTTGAGTTTGATTTTTGAATGATTTATAAATAGAATAGAAGAGAAGGAGCTTACGTACAAAAATGAAAATGAACAAATGCATGCATACTATATAAATTCAAGCAAGCAAGATATGAAGGTGTTGAATTTCGTTTCAATTACTCAAAGAGCTTGATTTTTTTATGTTCATGTACTTGCGAGTTTTGACCTAATTAATTTCTTGGCTAGCTAGTTGTACTACTGCTCAAGAGCACAATTACAGTTTTTTTTTTTTTTTTTTTTTTTTTTTAGCCCTAGAAAGGAATGGCCAATTGATTTAGACAATTAATTAATTTTGAGATATTTATTGTCCAGTTGATATTTATTGTCCAGTACTACAATGGTTCTTGTAAAATGCTATCCAATTTTTTATCAATTTTTTTTTTTAAAAAAGAAAAGCTTAAAAATTATTTGGTAATGGAAGTAATAGAGTGATTATCGGTTCTTACTATGATGATGCTTTAGTTTAAAATTATGAAAAATTTGATAATAATTGACAAGTGGACTTTATTCTTTTCACTTTTTTGTAAAATTTCTTTCTTACTGGAAATAATATCATTATGCAATAAATCGGGATTATGTTGCAGTTTTAGGTTATCATTCAACATCACGTCGCACTCTATATATACGTATGAATACTTCGTTCGTATATTATTGGCTAAGGCTCTTGATAGTAAACATCAAAATATCTCCATCCTTTATTTCTCAATTAGCTAAGGCTCTTTGATCTCTCACCTAGGAATTTATTGGTTATATGTATTAATTATATTGCTTCAAAAATTAACAATCACTTAGCTTGCCCCCACTAATAAAAATTTGCCGATATTTTTTCCACCTCTAATAGCATTATATACGTTAGGCTCTCTTTAAGGTATACATACTTTTCATTCTACTTTGAATTTACATTATGAATGATGTACTAAATCGTTCATTACCACACACTTATTATGATCCCCCTTTTTTATAGTACATGGGATCATCATGAATGTAGGGGATGTGCGACTTGTGACTTTTGAGTCTTGCGACTACGATAAAAACTACTTCATGATATTAATATTTTATCGCCCATTTTTATGAAATACTTCGTACCACTCTAATTTCTAAATTTATAAGGTTAGTTGAATTTATTACGGTTTAATTTTATACATAGCGATAAATAATAAAGAAACTGACTTTATTAAACAAACTTAAATAGTAAGTAAGGGTCTATTCTTGTTTCAAAAAAAAAAAAAAAAAAAAAAAGTAAGAGTTTCTTCTCTTCAGCTTAATTTCAGTTCAGTTTAATTCAATTCAGCTCAGTTTAGTAAATCAGAACAGGAACTAAGATTTTTTTTTTTTTTTTTTAAATAGAGAGAAGAGGTAACTACAATCTTGTACGTACCTTCTTTTTAATTTATTGTCGAATAAATGAAAAAAATGATAGATGAATCAGAAAACTAGCTTACCATTAATATAAGGTAAAATAAAATCCGAACTTGATATTTTTTTTTTTTTTTATGTGGAGAAAAGGAGGGCCAAACTTTGAAAAAGGGGTGAAAGGCAATGAGACACATATACTATATACAATCAATTTATTTCCTTTTGAAAATCATGTGTACAAACATTATATATACTTAATTAGTAAGACTTATGGGCCGCCATACATATATGTAATATGTTGTAGACTTTTGGTAATCAATTTTCATGGCTAGGTTTCAATTGGACCAACTTATGAACGTGATTTGTTAGTTTAAATCAGATAGTACTTATCATAGTAATCAGTGAAACAGAGAATAATTTAATTAATTTTTATTTCTAAAGGAGTATAGAAATAGTATCATGGTGTTGCTTGCAAAAGGCTTAATTTATACATAGTGATAAGTAATTAATGAAACAGAGAATAATTTAATTAATTTTTATTTCTAATAATTAGAAATAGTATCATTATTGGGTTAGTTGCGTGAAAAAGGTTTAATTTTATACATAGCGATAAATAATAGAGAAAACTAGTTTTAGGTCCGGTGATGCCCCTGGTCATTTTTTTGCATATAAGAAATTATAATAAATTAAAGTGAAATCTATTGATGGTTTTATAATTTAAAAATCATTTGTTTCTTTCAAATATTAGGGATTTTATCACTGGTACCCTTAAAGATTTGACTTTTTATCAATAGTGCACCTCATTAAGTTTTCATTATCAGCGGCACCCCTAATACTTTCACCTAATTGTTACAGTGATCATATGTTATTAAAATGTTAATTAAACGTTAACCGGGGGTTTTTGGCTGGTTAAATGGGTTAGAAAAGTGTAAATACTCAAATGCCCCTACCCTAGAAACTCCCTCCAAAAACAATTCTCCTTTTCCCTCCTTTTTTTTCGATTATTCCCTCTTTTCTCTATCTCCTTTTTATTCTCTCTGCTACTTTAGAATTCTTCTCTTCTCTTCTCTTCATTCCTCTTATAATCTCATACATTTCAATGTCTTCTTCTGGTAAGAAATTATGGTCTAGTCTTTCCTATTTGATTGTTTGACAATGTTGTACAAATTCCAAAGAAAGTATGACCACAAGAATTTATACAAAATAATTCACAAAATCAAGATCGAAGTTGAGTACTAACCTTAATCCGCAATTTGTCAAAGCGATTCTCCACAAATTAACTTTTGCTTCAATTAGGGCTTTCTTGCGAGCTTAAGAATAGGGGAGAAAGTATGGAAGTTGGACGATCAATTTTTTTTGCCTTTTTTGTGATAAATGATGTTAGTTGGGCTTGGAGGGAGAGTTAATGACTCGGGGCATTATCGTAAACTCACTTGCTGACATATTCCACACAAAATACCCACACTTAACGTTTACTAAACGTTTTAATCAAATATGATCATTGTAGCACTTAGGTGAAAATATTAGGGGCACCGCTGGTAATGAAAACTTAATGAGGTGCACCATTGATAAAAGTCAAATCTTTGAGGGTACCAATGATAAAATCCCTAAATATTATTAATCTGAACATTATCAAAATTCATTATAAAATATGCAATAACCTAACTTTTGTACTACGTACTTCATAGGCGGATCCAAGGGGAAGCCTACCCGGGCCTTGGCCCCCCCAATGCCCAAATTTTGATATTTGGTGGAGGAAATAATCGGTCGTTGGACAATCACCCTAAAACCAAACAAAAATTCTACCTAAACCAACCTAAGACAAGTCTAGGGTAAGTAGAGGATCGTATCCACAGGGAATGGGTAAGTACACCGAGAGTATGAAACGGTTGCAACCTAGTTCGGTCACAAATTGGGGGTTTTGATTAGGTAACTACTATGGAGACAAACACTAGGGGGAAATAGGGATCGACTCCAACCAAACCAACGGATCAAAACAATAGGCAAGCATGAACACAAATTGGGTGATAGAGAGGGCACTCAACATTGCCTTCTTTCGAAGCCACAACACTAAGCATTCCTAAACCAAACTCAACTAACAAGATAGGCCAACCAAGTCTTAACAATGAGAAGTAGACTACTAACTCGGGTTTGTCTTTCGATCGGTCCAAGAAAGCATTAAGGCACAAGCAATTGGGATTTCTCACCTAATTGTTGCAACTAATACTACCACATCATTCAACAAGGAACCATAATCAAGAGGAATTTAGCATAATCATATAAGAAAAGGCTCACAACTAGACTCCATCTCTCAATGCAAGCATAAAAGTGAATACATGAGCAATAAGTGGCCATCCAATTACACATGCAATTTACCAATTCTTTAACAATCAATCATCAACCCAAAATGAACATGCAAGCACATACATCAATTAACCCATGGCTTGGTTGGGTCTTCACCCAACCCCTAGCTAATTAACTACTCACTAAACATGGTGAAGGACATCAAAATAACAAGTTCCAATTCAAACATTAAACTAACAAGTTGAGAGGAGTAGTAGGAATAAGGTAGACTGGACATGCAACAACAATTAAGCAAGATTAAGAGAGGAATTAACAATTCAAAGTAAATAAAAACTGAAATTAAAGAGTAAGAGATAGAAGAAAGAGATTACTTAAAATGCTTCAAAGTTGAGAAATTGTTGAATTCAAGAGAACAATCTTCAATTAATCTACTACAATGATTGAGTTTGAGAAGATCTAAGCTAATTAATGAGGGTTGAGAGAAACTAAGGGCCTAAGAAAACTAAAAGGGAAAGAAGATGATCTTCTCCAAGGAAGAAGATGCAGAAAACTGAAGCCAAGGGTCGTATTTATACACCCCGAAATCACATCGTAAAATCCGCCCAAAAAGTCGGGCTTCAGAACAGGAGGAGTGCCCGCTCCAGTAAGTAGGAGCGCCCGCTCCTCTGTGTGGAGCGCCCGCTCCTGGGCTCTCTGCATGCCCTCTCCACTTGCAGCAGTTTGGGGCAGAATGTAGGAAAACAGGGAGGAGCGCTCGCTCCTTGAAGGCTGCACGCCCGCTCCTATATGTGCAGGGGGAGGCAGAATGTGGCAGTTCAGGTAAGAGCGCCCGCTCCTTATTAGGTGCACGCCCGCTCCTGCTTTCCTTTGCTTCCAAAGAGTATTTCTTCATGCTTATGCTATTTAGCCCATTTTTCATTGTACCTACAAGCACGAGCACACACATAAAAAGAAACGGGGAAGCCAAAAGATGCAAATTAGCACAAGAGGAGTTAGAAAAAGGGATTAAAGAGGGGAAAATGACAACAAAATTGTGTTAAAAATGCCATGATAAGTGGACAAATAAAACACTTATCAATATTATATAAATTAAAAAAACTTGTATAAATATTCAAGTTTTATAGTAGGCTTAGTTGGATAGTTACTAGTTGCATAGATTTGGAGGTTAAGGGTTCAATTTCCCTTGCTTGCATATTTTTTGGCAAAAAGTTTACCTTTATATATTAGTTATGTGATGATATGATATGATATGATATGATGATATTTATAGATATCCCCTATCATTGAATTGAATGATATTCTGTAATCTTGGTTTATTTAACTTCATCTGAATATACTTTTTCAACGATGTAATAATTTTCACCAATTATGATATACTTGGTAGTTTTTTTATTTTTTTATTTTTTTTTTAATTTTTAGAATAATATATATTTATACACTAGTAGTACACTACAATAAAAGAGGGTCGATCTATATCTATCTAATCTGATGTTGCTGGCCGTTAACGTTAATCGCCAATTACCAATTTGCTACATACTCGTATCATCTAACTCTATTCAAAACAATGTTTACTTTGCACTGATTTTTCAACCCTACTTTTACATGATGCGTAAAGCTCAGCTTACTTAAACCTAAACTATCTGTGAATTTTTTTTTAAAAGATATTGATGATTAAAGACGGAGTAAGGGCGTGTTCTCATTCGATTATTTTTAGTTCAGTTCAGTTTAGCTCTAATAAGTTCAGTTCACTTCAGTTCGGCTCTAAAGTCTCTAATAAGTTAAGTTAAGTTCAGTTCAATTCCTAATTTCCTTCTCTTATAAAATATTCATTTTAATTCAGCTAAGCTCATTTCAGTCAATGAGAACAGACCCTAAATTTTAAAGTGCATAGAGTATTAAACTATAGAATTCCTACCGCCTTGATTTATTAATCGCATCATGATGTTACTAGTTTTAGAAAAAGTTGTAATGTTACATAAATTTGGACAATAACATATAACTTAATTTCTTAGTATGCCGACGTTAAATTAAACTATATTTTGATGCAAACTTTAAAAGTTCTAAAAAACCAATCCCACTATCTCAAATTGTCAAATTGTTGTGCAAAATGCATGATTACCAACTACCAATTGACCAAAATCTGTCGGTTCGGCCCAAGACAATATTGCATATGGAGTTTAATTATGGCGGTTTGAATTTAACATGTAATCTTGTATGTAGTTTATTTTGGTATAATCACTTAGTTTTATTTTGGTGTTTAGAAGGGCGGGGTGAGAATCGATCCTAGGATTTCCTGGAGTTGGGAGGGAAGCTCTAACCACTTAAACTATTTCTCACGTACTCTCTTAGTACAATTGATCTTCGACTATATTATTATGTAAATATAATTATAAGCATAAACCATGTTGTCTTGTTAGTAAGAAAATTAGACTGAGCTTGATGCTTTGATTTATAAAGACTAGAATAGACCCGGTCTACAATAACTTATTGTAGACCCAACCTTCTAGTATACCATACGAATGTGATTATATCATACAAAATGTGATTATATTACTACAAAAGTGATTATATCATCCTGAAACTGATACGTAAATGTATCACTCAAAAAATAAATTTATCGTTATAAAAAGTATCAAATAGTTAATTACATCATTCAAAAGATGATTTTTAAATTTTATCATCCTAAAGATTATTATATAATCTCATTAAATGATTTAATATGAGATTATATAATTCAAAATATGACTCACAAAAGAATAATTATATCGTCTAAAAAAGTGATTATACCATCCATAATGTGATAATATTATTTGAAAGTGTCAAATTTTAGGTCTACAATAATTTATTGTAGATCGGGTCCATACAAGACCAATTGGCTTTGATTATGTAAATTTAATTATAAGCATAAACATCGATCTTCTACATGCATGGTCCTTTCACTTCTTTGCATATGCAAAGCAGTGATAGCTTCTTCTGATTAGATAATTTTGTTCTGATAATTGGTACAAAATCAAATTCGTAAACGGGGTTATTTAATTATATCTATATCTATATTTGTATTATATTATTGGGCTCCTTATATATAATAATATAATATGCTTGTACAATAATTTAAAATGTTGGAATGTTATAAAAATTTCTAAAATTTTGTGAATACATTTAAGTATAAAGAAGGTTTCGTATGCATGTTGCATTGTCAAAAATGATGTTCAATAAATAAGAAGTACGGAGTAATAAATATAAATCGGAAACTAATCCTAACAAAATGACAAAAACTAATCTTAAATGGTTAGACAAAGAAAGGTAACAATAATTAACAAATAGATGATATAGGAGTTAACAATTTACTACACGCTCACAATCTTGTCTAGATACAATTATATAAACCTTTCTAATTTGTTCACGGCACAGCAACTATGTGACGTACGAGTGATAAAACACAAGAGATTACGATCATTGATGCGACGCAAGACAAGGTAGATAATAGTACGAGTAGTAATAATCATGCTATGCGCATGAATAATGTCAAAACGAATTCAAGCCTGGCTAGATTCTAGCAACTTACTCTAATTGAACTTGATGCATATATTATTGTGACATACACGAATGATACATAATATATCACCCGCACGAGCTCAATAGCTCATGGATGGATGAAGGGCATGTTCACATTGACTGAACTGAACTGAACTGATTAGAGTTGAACTGAACTAAATTGAATATTTTATAAGAGTTGGAAATTAGGAGCTAAATTGAACTAAACTAAAAATAATCGTATCAGAACAGGCCCGAAGTTGTAGGCAAGTGCTCACTTTTAAACCTAGCTAGGTTTTTTTTTATGGAATATCATTTCCAACTACGGCTTCAAATGACACAATACATATTACGTATATTGATTACGTGAAATTCTTTATGCATAAGGTTTCCCCCTCATGAGGAGGGTCTTCGCGTTCCCTATTTTACTTACCATTATACAATACATAAATAGATCTAGATATGTTAACAAATAAAACCAAAGTAATTTATAAAGTTTTACAAATTATTTGTTGATAGTTCATAACATATTAGTGCCACGAATATTGGTTAAAAAAATGAGAATCATATTTCATAACTAGGTACATGGCCTATTGTAAAGTCTTTTGTTTAGGTTTCTGTATTCACTTTTAATGGAAATGTGAGAAATGTACAATTTATAAAAAGGAGATAAAAAAAAGTAACATAAAATATCTTTGTGATGAGAAGAGAAATAGAGAGACCGATTAAACAAATAAAGTAATGTTGCAAATACATACGAGTACTGTGGTATTTTAAAACTTTCCAAAAAAAGAAAAACGTTGCAACCAAAACGAATGAAGAACCGTTTAACATTGTACGAGCTTATCTAACTAATTACAACTTAGAAAAGGTCGAAATCCATGTCGAAGGGATGCTTCCCAAACTTTGTCTAGGTCGAAAATTTTATCACCACATTCGCTAGCGTTCCACCCTTCTAAACCATGTACTATTCCGGCTACTCGCGATGCACTCATCACCCTTCTTGGCAACCAATTCTAACACACACAAAGAAAGTATTTTAGTTAGAGAATGTAGCGGATGTAAGTACATCAATAAATTAACAAAAAATTGCGATAGATTTTGTGCAACGAACCTCACAAGAATGCAAGTTACCAAAAGATTTGGGAGCCAACAAAGCCGGAGCAGTCAAATAGAAACAATCTTTCCTAGTTTTGTTGGGTGGAAATTGCGAGAAAGGAATAAATAGTGTTCCTTTCGATGCCATAGATTGCTCATTTTTCGTCAAATCTCCTCCAACTAACCATACCTGTATAAAAAAGGTGCAATTAATACATTCTTCCAATTAGAATTATTTCACAATTAAAGGGTGATGTCAAGTTAACATCAGTTATGAATGTTTGGTCATTTTACAACTAATATCTAATCTTATGATGTAATAGGCTAATAGTTCGACTAGGCCTGACTTTTGAAGGGGTCGAGTCGGTGTCGGTGTTATTGGTGGGTCGGGTTGTAAAGGGTCGGATCAAATTTGGTTGCTGGTTAATTGCGGGTTAATAATGGACTAGTCATTAAATTGGCAAGAAAAGAAACAACAACGAACAAGAATATATAAATGAGTATAAATCAAATTTTGTTTCTCACATGACATTTTCGTAAATAAACCAACAACTTTATTCAACTGTAGAGCCCACAATAATGAAAAAGTTGTTGATTTGTTCACGAAAATGCCCCATCACCAGGTAATTTCCCAATATTCATTGGGTTTGCAATGTTTGATAACCATGTCTAGTGGTAGCTTATCAAATAAATTCTTTAATTTCCCCATTTAATAAATAATTTAACATTTGGATTTTTGTATTATTCATAAATATATTCTTTTGATCATCTTATGATTTATGGATTACTCTAGGAAAAGAAATAATGTGAGACATCTTAATTCATCTCTATAATTCTAAATTTATGTAACATACGATATGTACAAAGTATACATACAATAGAATCTAAGATCCAAAATCTACCTTATAGTTTTTGCAACTCTTTGATGATGAAAAGATCAAATTGGTGCTATCTTCATTCAGTAGATCAAATTTCGCCTTAAGCATCTCATGTTCATCCTTCCTTAAGGTGGCTACCTGAATATAAGATGTAAGAAGCATGGTTGTAAAAGCTTAACATAGGGGAAATAAAGCTAAGAAGATCGATCCTAAACAAGCCGGCCAGATCGGAACATTACCTTGATGCCCTTGTCACATAGCGCGGATACAATGTAATAAGCAACCTTAGAGAGGCTACCTCTAAAGAGAACCTTGGAAGTTCCCTTAGGGATGCTATTAAGCACCACCGCGACAGCCAAGCTGCTACCGTCTACCACTTTCACTTTAAGCTTAGGGTGCCTTTCCAAGTATAGTTCTCCGTTTTTATTTAAGAACTCTCCCTGAAGAAATGGGGAAGTTAAAACTAGCTCGATCTCAAAAATCAAATTGATTTAATGTTTTAGATAATAATCATGACTTACCTGGTTTAAGAGTCCAAGGCTCACTACTTTGATTCCCTTATTATCGGCTTCTAGTATGGCTTCTTCAATCAAATTGTTTATTGCTTCTCGTTGCCATTGTAATTGATACTGTTACATACATTAAATATGTTAATTAACCAAAAGGTTAAGCTGATGGCTGAGGCGAAATTTAATTTATGTTCCTAATTTAAGAACTTACTTGTTTTTTGTACCGCGGTACAGCCCAAGACTGTGATTTGAGCTCTTTGAAGGTGTTCCTTTCAACGATAAATGTCCGGCCATGGACCCATGTGACGAATAAGGACCACAATGTGACAGGCCACATGAGCCACAAGTACCAATTTGAGTTAAGTGGCCTTGATGCAACGGAGGCAAATCCTAGCCCTAATTGGTAAACTGACTGCAGTGTTGTTAGGTGTGTAAGGTGGACAACATTAGGAACATCTTCCGGCTTATTTAGAGACGTTTCGTAAACAGAATCCGTGGACTCGTCCATTGTTCCGTAGAGGTAGTCATAGAACGGCATAAAAAGAGAGTAATTCGTCTTGAAATGGGTGTGATGCAAAGAGTGATACCTATTGCAATAAGCATCATAAAATTAGGTCTCGAAATGAAGATTTAAGTGAAATTAAGCAATGTTTAAGATTAGATAGACTACTCATCGAGAAGCTATATCGATAGAGTTGAGATATACACCGTACTTACGAGGGAGTGTACATGAGATATTTGAGAGGAGGAAATATGGTAAACACCGATTTAGGAATGATCTCGAAGTTGCAATGACCCAAGTTGTTCATGACATCGATGTAAGTTATATAGACACCCGCGGCAACCATCGAGTGAGTTCGAGTGAATGATGCCGTTAGCAATGGTATGGAAAAAAGAGTGAAGTATGCTACGTGCTCAGCAAAGGGATGAATGACCGCTGCAAAAACAAATAAAATAAAATCGAAATTAAAAGGTATCATATATATATATATAGATGCAACATACATATAGAGAAATGGCACATTATATTTAGCATGATAATTATTATTTGAGGCATAGTATATTTGCATATGTAACGAACTTACATGTAATGGGCTCAGTCACTACGGAGGAATGGTGATGGGAGTGGTAGCGCGAGTAGAGGAAGTGATGGTGCAATGCTCGGTGTAGCCAGTAGTAGAGGAATTCCACAGGACCAGTATGAAGTAAGAACATTTGAATTAGGCCATCCATTCTCCAGAAAGGAGGTTGCTTTACCGCATCCCAAGTCCAAAATACTACGTAAAATATGATCCAATTTAGCAGAATTTGGTCATCCCTGATAAATTGAACGATTTCATCATTCAAGATTAGCTAATTAATGTAGGAAAGTGTTATTTAATTTGTTAAATCGTTTTATTTTGTTTGTTTAATCTTATTTAATCTAATGAAATAAGTACTCAATTTCGGAAATTGATTGAAATGTATATGGCCTAGCTGATTAGGATAGTTGCAACGTAACCATTTAACCCTACTAAGTTTTTTTTTAGTAAATATCATTCTTGTACCATAAGAGATTAAATCAATTTTTTGAAATATTTCGATGAATGGAACTAAGCTAGCCCGGCCATAGGCAAACTCAAGAATAAATAGCATGGTGATCGATCGAGTTAATTAAGGTTGTTCGTTAATGATACTTACCAATTTCTTTCCCTGTCTACTTGTTCAAAGTCGAGGCTCCTATCGATAATAAGGTTCTTGCCTTTAGCTGTTCGATAACGTGACAAACTGATCCATATCTGATTGTGAAGCATCCTCCACAGCATAAATGGGAAGATGATAAGGTAAAAGAGGCTTCTATCCTCTGATTTTACTACATACAAGTATATGCTGTGAATCACACCTGGTGCCACTAATATATACTTCATAACACAAAAAACAACATTATGTGTTAGTAACCAAGCAACAACATAATTAATCTGGCTAAGGTTAAATTAGACTACATTCCAAAAAGATACTTATCATTTGTTAATGCACAAGAAAAAAATGAATCTTAAGACTAGGAGAGGGGTCATTTTCACCCAAATTAAATAGATATACTCTCTGCGTCACAAAGATAAACATGTCATATTAGGTACAACTTTATGTTAATGAAGAGAACAAAAATTCTCTCTACGGATTACCTCCATCGACAAATTGACAATACAAGACTCGAAAACATAAACATAAACAATATATATATACAAGCAAGCAACAAATAATTTTTTCATAATGACATTATTATTGTTTCAACAGTAGCATGCAAATTCATGCAAGATAACCTTAGCTAGCAATAGACATATACTACCTCCGTTACAGATTATGTGCAACGATTAGACATTTTTCCTCTCTGCTTGATGTCAAATCGTTGCACATAACCTGTAACGGAGGTAGTATATACAAGTGATACAAAATATATATGCCATATTAATGCAATTAATCAAGTATTTAATTTACAATTAGAATAATGGAGGGAGATCGAAACTAGTTAAAGAGAGAAACCTTGAAGTTGCCAAGAGGCTCCCACGGCCAGTGCGTAAGAAAACCAGGAGTATAAGCCATACTATTTTTCTCTCAATAAAATACACACTTTATTACTTTAGACGACAATATTAGTCGTTATAAATAATGATAATAAGGCACGATGCATGTATAGATGATACTAGCACGTACAAGAGCACTAGCTATATATAGAGATAGGCAAAGTTATTGGCCTTTAGTCTTGATATGAGTAAATTGGGCAGGTAAGGGTGTGCAAAATTTTGATCGTACCGTACTAAATGAGAAATTCCGCTTTGATATTTTTCGTCTTTCAAAATAATTTCATTATTAGAAAATTCGGCGGTAAAAGTATATTCTATTTTTTTTAGAAAGACGGTAAGATTCTATTTGATTGCTTGCCTTATTTTCATTTATTTAATTAATTATGAGGTCGGTTTAGTTATAATGAATTTAATTCACAAAAAGATAAGTTTTTATGAGGGTTACATATCCAAGTTCACATTACAGTTAAAACAAGTTTTAATAATATTTAATAAGTTCACATAAGAAAAAATATGTAAAAATCAAGTGAAGTCAAAATTAAAATTCCCATTTAGGCTAATGACTCGGTTTCATTAAACAATACGAGTAGGTGGATGATTTTACAGTAGTCGTTTGAAAATGACTACCATATTATTTTAATAGTATACAATATGATTGGTTTATTTTTTTCACCTTATAAAATGGTCACAATTAGTCTTATTATATCTACTATGCATACATATTTATTGAAAATTTTAATCCAATATATAATAATTTTTTTTCGAGAAACTATAAAATAAGAATAAAAATTACATAAATGTTACTAAAAATTTGATAAATCGAAAAAAATGTTGATAATACTATTTTATACCTAAAATTAAGTAAAATAATTAATTACCTGGAAAAAAAAATATATCAATTATAAACTTTATAATCATGAAAACATTATGATAGTCATATTTCAAATGACTACTGTAAAATTTTTAACGAGTAGGTATTAGTTAAGTTTTAACACCTTTAAGTTATGCATTTATTATACTCAGTTTCCTTGTAAAATATTTAACTTGAATATGTTATATTTTTTTTTAATAACATAATTGGCTTTTATGCTGAGTATAGGATGATATCACATTAAAAGATACTTTAGTACTAATAAAAAAATCCCAAGATATCTAATGACAAACCTGAACCAAAGGCACACTGCTGGAAAATTTTTTGGGTCCGATCCTCACTACATAAAACTATATGTGCTGTGATTCCAATCATCCATTCATTCTAATCGATTTTGTTCCAATTCGATTTTGAACCTTAGATTCTAGGTTTATTTCAAAGAACTTTTCGACTACTCTTACTTTTCTTTTTTGTTTTAACGATTGTTATTTCGTTTGTTAAAGTAAGTTTTTTTTACATGTTACCCTCTTTCACTATATTCCAATTTTTTTTTAAAGACTCTTTCACTATATTCTAGTTATACTATTCTATTTGATTTTTTTTTTTTGGCTTTTTGCATGATTTTCAATACAACATTATAATAATACAAATATCTCAAACTATATATTACAAAAAAATTACATATTTATAAACACAAATTTAACGAGATGTCACAAAAATATGTTTTAATTATAATAATCGTTTTGATTTGTTATAAATATCTCAAACAAAAACAAACGGATGGAACACTTTTGTTTCCTTATTGACCTCTATACGCAACCAAATTAAACTCTTAAACAAACCTTTGTCTTTTTCTTTAAAAAGATATAAATATCCCACATGGAAATTGGATGGTCTCTTAATTCCTTCCAATAATTATGCTTAGATTTGATATCTAGAACCGATATTTGTTGTATCGATAGTAATTGAGTATAATTATAACTTAAATGATCGAAAATAAATGATAATAAGGATATCTTCGAAGCAAAAATTTAATAAAAACAGGTAAAATATTAATACATGATGCTGTAATTGCTATCCACGTGTATTTTGGACCACAGCATAGTGGTAGGCACTAAGTATTGTACACTTGTATATCATGTATATGTCTACTTGTACGATATTTATTTGTTATAACTACCACAAATTATGAAATTAATACATGTTATTATACTTGAAATAAAGCACAAACTGTAAACAAACAGCTAATTGACTCTTAATTGGGTTATTTAGACATGTGTATGAAACTAGCAGAGCATATGTATAATATGATTCAGATTATTATCACCTATATATTTGGCCGTACCTAAAAAAATTTCTGTTAAGAGATGAGCTTTTAGATATTTGCAGTACGTACTTCAATAATCTATGGTTTCATTCAATATATAACTCAAGTTTGGGTTAGATCGAGTTCATGTACATACAATATCGTCATGCTAGTGATAGTAGCAAAAGATCATAATGAAGACTGAAGAATGGAATTGAAGTTTGAGCTTTTTATTTTTGAACGAGTTTGAAACAAATTACAAACATATATACGAAGTATATAACTTAGCTTGTCTTATCGATGATTAAATGACTTAATGAGCCAAAGCTAAGTCTAAATTTTTGGCTCAGCTATAAATTACATTTTAGATCTCTGATATATGTTGATAAATGTTTATTTTCTAGGGAGTACATAAGCAAATAAAATTTTAACCGAAAGTGTATATTTTTTGTTTGCATTAAGTAAATAGCCATACATTAAAGTTATTGATTAGTACGTAGTACTGCATGATAATTTATTGTCTTCATAGCTGGCCATGCATGTAACCCCACGTAGATAATTAGGTGATACATATAAAAGGCAATAATAATTAGAATAAATAGGGACATAAATTCATAAAAGGTAACTATTTGATTGGGACCTAATGCTCACCGGCCATTTTCTTAGACTTTATGTTGCACTTGTACATGTATTAATATCTATAACACCTTAAATGATAAATAAGAAAAAAATATTTACATGAGGAGGCCCTTCTCTTGAATGAATTACCCGATTCATTTTATCACTATAAATAAATAATCGACGAGTCACGAGTAGTTGGCTATTACATGATCTATATATATACATAGAAGACGATGGATAAGGTCTTCTAAATTTAATTGCCTCTATCGATCTATTGATAATGACAAGTTTTCATTTTTGCTGGGGGTTCAAGGGCTTTTACTGTGTTGATAACTACGAGATTGTCATCTTCAATGATATGATGATTTTTGGAATTTGGTTATAGTCCTTTAAGTGTCCTTTATTAAAAAGGGGGTTGAGCCAAGATTTTAGGTGTAAGTTATGTTTGGATTGTCATGGGGTCGCAAATGATATAAATATCAAATATTGATTTTAAGTCAATCGAGCCATTGTTTAACCAACCTATAATACCATATTGCCTTAATCTATAGTAATATATAAAGTGAAAGGGGGTTTTGGGTGATAAATTTTTCTTTTCCAAAATACCCCTCTCATCTTTTATTTTAATTTTTTTTTAAAAAAGAAAAACTACCTACATTTCTTTTAAAATAAGTAAATAACTACCATCAATAAAAATAAAAAAAAACAAAAAAAAACTACCATTCTTTATTAAAAAGTTAAAAGCTAACTTTTCATTTTATTTTTTATATTTTTTTAGGGAAGTCATATCCATGATTTCATCAATTTATAAAGTCACTAATTTTATTTATTTTTAATTAGAATTAGGTATATAATATATTGTTTTTATTGCAAAAAAAAAGGTATATAATATTTCGGAAAAAAAAAGGAATGGAGCCATATAGATTTCTTACATTGCACACGCAATTTTGCGTGTGTCTCCTACCTTGTTTGTAATTAAGTAGGCAATTATTTAGGGTTAAAACAAATAATGTGCCTTTGGTAGAGGATGGCATGAACAAAAAAAAAGTATTGTTTAGGGAAAGAGAGGAGGAAAATATCGAATTTCCAAATCCAGTAATAATTTCTGTTTCCCGAATTAGCGAGGACATTATGAGCTAATCAAACATGCATGTTGCAAATTAGACACACATACTTTCAGGACTACGTCGCTATTTTCTTCAAGTTGAAGATTTACTATCATAAACCCCACAAAAATGAATTGTTAGGGACACATTTTCGTCTCTTCAATTAAAAGTGGGGTGTACTAGTACTATACCTCTAAGCCTAATGACAGACTTTTGCTGGCCTGGCAAGGGGCCGGTTCGGCCCCCTTTAAATATCTATGGGTTAATAGATACGGAGTAGATACTAGTACTATATATATATTGTTGTCTAATACTTGTATCTATATATAACTACATGTCTACTTTATACGTACATAACATAGAAACTATACCACTTTGATGTATGTATCAAAGTTGGTTTTCAAGAGTCTAGCCCACAAAATATAGATCGAGAAAAAAAAAAGATAGGTTAAGTCTGATTATAATCCTTGGGCCACACCCCATCGCGGAAGAGTGCAAGTCCACCGCTTTACAACACTAAGGAGGTTCCACCTTAAAACCATATGACAATAAGGAGAGTAGCCCATTGCATTATATTGTGGTGGAAACTTTTGAATTCTTTTAATGTGGGATTCTATTACCACTACACTCCCCCTTAAGTGTTTTAGTGTGAGATAAGAGAATGCTCACATGTGGGTTGTTCCTGGCTCAACGATATCCTTGTTTTATTTAGTATTGTCTTGATATGATATTGAAAGATGCATACAATCGATATGATACATAATAATGTACACTACTCAATCATCTTAAAACAAAAGTAGACAATAAGTTACGGAGTATCCTATCCCAATGTGCATACAACAGATTTGTTGTTATTTCTTCTTTTATAGTTTATGTATAGATTTTAAACAACAATTAGACCCCATAGCTAGCTAGCTAAGTAGAGATCGTCATACTTACATAAGAGCAAATTAAATATAATTAACTAATATGAGTAGGCATGCATAAATGATTAAAATACAATTTATTTATTTATTGAAATAATTTAAGCTATGGGCGAAATCCATGTCGAAGGGAAGCTTCCCAAACTTTGTCTATGTCGAAGGTCTTATCACCACATTCGTTGGAGTTCCACCCTTCCAAGGCCTGCACTATTCCGGCTACTCGCGACACACTCATCACCCTTCTTGGCAACCAATTCTGACACATACAAATAAATTAAAGGTTAGTTAAATTAGTTAGAGATAGTAGCTAACGGATGGATTTACTCAAATGATTAAATCAAAAATCGATAGCCTTTCCAAGTAGATTTCGCCGCTCCTGTTTAATTGCTCTGAAGATCGAGATGAAGATCAAATGTTAGATGTCAGCTAAGTTAGGTCCTCATCGATACATTGAATTGGTTAAAACGAAAGTCGTGATCGAAACAAGACTTGCCTGATTGAAGACTCCAAGGCTCACTACTTTGACTCCTCTGTTATCTGCCTCGACTATGGCTCCTTCGATTAACTTATCGATAGCCTCTTGTTGCTTTTGCAAATAAGTATTACTATAACTTACATGTTGCTTGTAGCGCAGAACAATCCATGATTGTGCCTTGAGTTCTTGAAAGGTATTTCTTTCGACAACGAAAGTTTTTCCACACACCCATGTCATGACTAAGGAACACAAGGTGACATGCCACATGAGCCATGACGTGTACCATTTGAAATTCAGGGTTGGGTTTACCACATTCGGAACATCTTCCAGCTTCTTCAGGTAGTTCCATAGATGTAGTCGTCGAATGGCATGAAAAGTGAGTAATTTGTCCTAAATAGAGTGTGATGCAGAGAATGAAAACCTGTAATGAACCACACAAACAAAATTAGTACAGTGTTACGGAATTTCTATGAAAGTCTTAGGCCCCGTGGTGTAACGTTCATCAAGTCGATAGAGTTGAGAAATACTTACGACGGAGTGTACATAAGATACTTGAGTGGAGGAAATATAGTAAACACCCACTTTGGACTCACCTCAAAGTTGCAATGATCCATATTGTTCATCAAGTCGACGTAAGTAATATAAATTGTCACATTAGCTATAGATTGAGATTGAGTGTATAATGATGCTAACAATGGCAAGGAAAAGAGAACCATATATGATATGTGTTTAGCAAATGGATGAATAATCGCTGCAATAAATCAATGAAATAAACAAATTAAATGATGGAAATTGACTATATAGTAGCAAGTTATTAGAACAGAAATGGGAAAGATCAATTACAACATTTACAAGTCTAAAAATCAATTGATATCATCAGGTGACCAGACTAGTACCATGTACAATAATAACATTAGTCTCTAAATGCCGCGAAAAAATATGACTAATCTGTAATTGGCTCAGTGATGAGAGTGCGTGGTAACGAGAGTAGAGGAAATGATGGTGCAATGCTCGATGGAACCAGTAGTAAAAAGCAATACCAATTTATTTCCCTGTCTACTTGCTCAAAGTCGATACTCCTATCGACTTGTTGCCTTTGGGAGTCCTATAGCGCGACAAACTGATCCATATCTGATTGTGAAGCATCCTCCATAGCATAAATGGGAAGAAGTAAAGGTAAAAGAGGCTTCTCTCCTCTGATTTTACAATGTACAAGTATATGCTGTGAATTACCCCTGTTGGAACTAAAACATACTTCAATTCACCCACAAACAACATTTTTTTGTCTCTATCCTTACTACTCCATATTTGATCTTTCTATCACAATAATTTGGGCCATCCCCTTGAACCTTCCTCCATGTCCATGTTTTCGTTTTGTTTTGTCTTGTCTAAATTTCAAAACAATTGATCATGAATTGCATTCTATTCCAAATAAAACACGTGTTCCATGATATACCAGTATCAGATTGGAACGTTGGTTTTGTACATCTAAATTCTACATCACTGAACAAAACAAAACAAAAAAAAAAAAATTAATCATAGATTGTTTTCTTTAAAAAAAACACATTTTTCGTCCAACCAAACAGAGCCTTACAATCAAGCAGACGATTTTCCAAGTTGATTACACACATCACCAACACAACTATGGAACATAAATCCGTCTTAATTACTACTTACTACAATCAACCATAGAGAAATTAAATTACCCTAGCAAAGATCTTAATTAAAATTCATCACAACTCACAACATAAATACATATCAAACCTTGACAAGTTCTGAAAGACAGGAAAATAGGAAATGGACCTCCTGAGCTTGTTCATCTTAATAAAAATTCATATGCATAAAACACTAGTAGCATTTCATCACAACTAAACCAACTAAGCAGGGATCAAGCCGGAAGGGCGAAATCCATGTTGAAGGGAAGCTTCCCAAATTTTGTCAACGTCGAAGACCCTATCACCACATTCATGTACATTCCATCCTTCTAGGGCATGTACTATCCCGGCCACACGCCACGCGCTAATCACCCTTCTTGGCAGCCAATTCTGCTTACACAAGTACAAACATGGACTAATAATTTTGAGTAAATGGACTTCAATTAGTATTTGTCAAATTCAATTGGAGGAGATGTGGAAATATTGTACAAACCTCACAAGCATGCAAGTTTCCAAAAGACTTAGGAGCAACTAACGATGGTGTGTTGAGATAGAAGCAGTCTTTCCTTGTTTTCTTGGGAGGGAATTGAGAGAAGGGGATCATTATTGTTCCCTTCGAAGCCTTAGACTGCTCGATTTCTGTCAAATCTTCTCCTACTAACCATACCTGCATTCAACAGAAAAATTACTCCCTTCGTTCCTTAATAAAAAAAAAATAAACAGAATTCTACCCTTTTAACCCAATACAAGGCTTTAGATCAGACCATGTCAATTGGCTAGCTAATTATCTTTAGAAGTTGTTGTTTTCGCTATATCACGAAAAAAATCAATCTAATATGCTACTGAATTAGCTAAAGTAACTACCTTCTGATTGTAACCTTTTTCTGAAAGGGCCAAATTGCTGCTATCTTGAGTAGTCAGAGACTTTTTAAGTTTTTCATATTCAGCCTTTTTTATGGAAGTAACCTGAGTATGAAATGAAAAGCATAGGTTATACAATAATATGATACATTTTCACTGGAGTTTATCATGTCAGATCAGTATATGTAGTCACCTGGATGCCCTTGTGACAAAGCGCGGAGACAACTGAATAAGCAACCTTTGAGAGGCAACCTCTAAACAGAACTTGAGAAGTTCCAACTGGGATACTATTAAGCACAACCGCGACAGCTAAGCTACTACCATCTATCACTTTCATTTTGAGCTTAGGGTGCCTTTCCAAGTAGATTTCGCCGTTTCTATTGAAATGCTCCCCCTGAAATAACAGTGATCAGAAGATAAGTACTTAGCTATATATACTTCCTCCGTTAAATATTAATTGCAACAAAGGAATATTTTTATAATACAGAAAAAGTATACACATTGGTTTAACATAACAGAAGATACAAGAATCATCATAAGTTAACTTGCCTGATTCAAAAGTCCTAAGCTCATTACTTTGATCCCTTTTTCCTCTGCCTCGAGTATGGCTTCTTCGATCAACTTGTTAATAGCCTCTCGCTGCCATTGTAATCGATACTACATCCCAACAAATGCAACTAATTTCAACCTTTTCTTCTTTAATTAACAAAAAATGATAATTTTGTAAGGCCTAACAATTTATTTTTATGTATGCATAAAACTACTTACATGTATCCTGTACCGTGGTACAACCCATGATTGTGCCTTGATCTTCTTAAAGGTATTTCTTTCGATGATGAATGTACGGCCATATATCCATGCCGATATCATGGACCATAATGTAACAGGCCACATGAGCCATAGATACCATTTGGATGTTAGGGGTTTCGAGGCAAGACCAGCAAATCCTAGCCTAAGTTGGTAGACTGATTCTGGTGTTGTGAGATGAGTAAGATGAACAGCTTCTGGCACATCCTCTGGCTTCTTAAGAGAAGTTTCGTACAGAGTATCCGTCGACTTGTCCATAGTTCCATAGATGTAGTCATAGAATGGCATGAAGAGTGAGTAATTTGTCCTAAATTGAGTGTGATGCAGAGAATGAAACCTGTAATTACAGAAAAAACTATGATCAAAATGATGCAATCAATAAAAAAAAAGTGAGGCCGTTGATAAAAAAAAATATGACACGTAAATAATTGTTAACTTGTCACATTAATAGTGCAATTTAAACTAGTAATGTGACAACTAAAATGAAAAATGTCTAAGGTGTACTGAATTCTTATAATTATTATTAGTATTAGTATTAGTATTAGTATTAGAGTCGAGGAGGACTTACGAAGGAGTGTACATGAGATACTTGAGTGGAGGAAATACGGTGAACGCCCATTTAGGAATGACCTCGAAATTGCAGTGACCCATGTTGTTCATCAAGTCAATGTATGTGACATAGATGGACACGGAAACTATAGAGCCCGTTCGAGTAATTAGAGCAGTTATTACCATTGGTATGGCAAACAGAATGAAGTATACAATATGCTCACCAAACGGATGAATCACCGCTGCACACAACAGTCATCAATGAACACAAAAAATGAAAAAAAAAAATGTCACAAATATGTACTAGTACATGCTCCAAGTAGTGATGACTTACAAGTTATTGGCTCGGTCACAATAGAAGAATGATGATGAGAGTGGTAACGCGAGTAGAGGTAGTGATGGTGAAGAGCGCGATGGAACCAGTAGTAGAGAAACTCCACAGGACCAATGTGAATCAGGAATGTCAATAGCAATCCATCGGCTCTCCAGAAGGGGATCTTAGCTACAACGTCTACTCCCCAATGGACGGCATAGAATAAGATACCCATAAGCAATATCTGATCATCCCTACATATTTAGAATATCCACGTTATTTTAAAATCATAACGAACAAGCCCTTACATATTCTACTAGCACATTTTGAAGAAATTAAAATACTAGCAAGTATTTTAATTTCTTTTCAAAATGTGCTAGTAGAATATATTTGTTGCATACTAGCTAATAATTAGACACGACGACAAAATTAATTGACAAGGGTTAGGATGTATATATATACCAATTTCTTTCCCGATCAACTTGCTCAAAATCGATACTCCTATCAACAATGAGGTTGTTGCCTTTGGCGGTTCGATACCGAGAATAACTGATCCATAGTTGGTTGTGAATCATCCTCCATAGCATAAATGGGAATGTTAATAGATAGGTAAGATTCCAATCCTCAGCTCCAACAGCAAACAAGTATAAGCTGTGGACTGCAAAAGGTGCTACTAAAACATACTGCACCCAAACAACATTAAAAAAAAAATGAACAAATTAGTTGTTATTAACTTATTAATTAGTGTAACACACAATCTAAAACTGAAAAATTATGTCACATTAATATTGACATGTTAAATCAATAATTTACATGTCTCACGAGTAAATTTTTGCATGTCACATTAATATTATGTTATCCTTTGGGCTAATCCGGATTTGGGGATCAGTAGTGGGTGGTTAAGTTCCAGTCCCCTCCCAATTGTTGTTGCGGGGGATCGAACACGGGTCCTCCCTATTAAGTGTAATCCCAATCACCACTACACCAACAACCAATTGGTAACATGTTATATCAATAATTTACATGTCTCACGGGTAAATTTTTGCATGTCACATTAATATTAACATGTTACATCAATAATTTACTTGTCTCACAGATAATTTTTGCGATTTTTTATTTTTATTTTTATTTCTACTTGTGTATTACGTAGTTAACATGTTACTCTGATAAAGAAACAACTAACGCATTTACTCTACACATGATATGCAACATAAGCAATCAACATATCAAGTGGGTGTGCCTTTAACGCAATTCGTATTTTTTTAAAAAATATGGAAATTTCGGTGTTTAAAAATTACTAGCAACTGTATTCACCAAAATAGTATAATAACTTGACCTATATATGATCTATTATTACTAGTTTACCAAGTTGAATTATTGGCTGTGAAGAAATCAATTATGCCAATACTAGACTACTCGTATACCACTCGATCTAATTTCTTTTATTTTTCATTTTTTTATTAGTATATGAATTATGAAGTACGGAGTATAATTGTGTATTTATAGAAAGTACGAGTCAGTTTGAAACATCTTTAATGGGAATGAATACATCCGAATTTAGTCCTGCAGCATATGCAGATGACCTAAGTTAGACTATGCTAACATTTCCATTTTTAGAACTTGTAATTAATTTCCTTTATTAATTAGGCTTGTTATTCATGTTATATTGGTCATACTATGCACATGCACTGTAACTTTTCGTTGGCTCTGAAAATATTAAAGGGCCAATATTAATCCTCATTTAGGCAAATAAAAAAAATCACCTACAACAATTGTACATGTTATGTGGTACAACATCCTTCCTTTCGACCAATCAAAATTGCAAATTGATCTTTATTTTTAGAAATAAATTCCAAAAAAGAAAACCTATTTATTTTGCTTAACGAAGCTAAATTAAATAGAAAAATTTGTGAGTTGATAAGAGTAAATCAATGAATAAGAACGTCGTGAAGAGAGAAATGGGTTAAATTTCTAATTTAATTATCGATAATTATATTATACGTCCATTACTCCATTTCATGTGATGGGAACTAAGACAAAGCTAAGGTTAATATAGAACGAAGAAAATCACGTCCATTTCATATTTGTACAATTACATATCCATTGTTATTTCCTTCACAATACATATTACTCCGTATATAATATGGAGTGACCTAATAATGTAATTAAGCAACTAAGCAAGGATTATTACAGCTTTTATCGATCAAAGTACAAAGGCATAAATTTGTAATGATCATCGATAAATCGATCATGCTGCCTGAGGTTGACCGTTGACAGTTTTGGAGTTTCTATAGCTAAGCCAAATTACATGTAAAATAATCTTTGTATAAATTATTTTAATCAAGTAATTAAATAAAAATCAAACTAAAATTGTGAGATAGAAGAGATCCCAAATCCAAGAGTAGGTTGATTTTAGCTTCATGTACAACAATTACTACTTATACATCTAATATTAATTAGTTTCTAACATATCAACTTTTTAATTTGAAAATAAAATTATCACATGCATACGATGAATAAATTCCAACGAAAAAAAATGATATATTTGTTTTTGTTTTGTTTTTTTAAAAAAAAAAAAAAAAAAGAAAAGAAACACAAAAGAGATGGCCATTTTTATTGATCTCCTTCATGGCCTCACCACCTTAGTTACGACAAACAAGGTGGTTAATTATTCAACAATCTTGTACAAAATAAGTATTATTCAATGACCAAAAGACGTATTGATACTCATGCAAATCCATGCAATACAATAGTACTATCCAACTAATTAAGGCTCAATTAGGTGAGTATTTAGCACTAACCCTAGTCCCTAACATGAGGAGATTTAAAGTTGATCGAACCATCGGATAAGAAAGAAAGGGTCAGTCGAGGACTCGAGGTAGATCGTAGTCAAGAGCCATAGCTAGCTAGCTAGCTAAAAGGGAACGCGTACTTTCTTTTACACCAAACATATATGCTTACTATACATGAACTACATACCATAGCAACGCGCTTATATTATAACTAACATACAAAGCTAAAGATCGATGCATCATATCATAGATCGAAAAATGGCGAAAGAGAAGCTAAGAGAGAAGGATAGAAGAACCTTAAAGTTTCCAAGAGGCTCCCATGGCCAATGTGTTAGAATACCAGGAGTAGACGCCATTCTTTCGCTTAGCTTACAACTTTTTTTGTAACAAAATAGCACAACAAACCCTTCCTCAAATACCACAAATTGCGTCTATATTTATGCACAGTTAGATAACATATATATATAAACAAAACTTATATTAAACTATATGTGCAATAATCATACACAATATATGTTTAAAAGTTAAAACGTACTCAACTGTTAGAATTTCGACGTGTCGGTTATTCATTGGGTAGAGGTACACGGATTCACTTACCCGTCATCTTCAGCACATTCAATGGGCAACACCAAAAATGTGCATGGTTTTGATGAACTAGCTAGGAATTGCAACCTGCTAAGGTGGAGTTTTTTTTTACCTAAATTCAGATAATTAAACAAATTCTATGTTCAGGCCAATTAATTCTTCTCAACAACCCATGTACTTGTGACTAGACTCATACAACCCTCTTAATTGACTTTTGTACAATTTGATATTTGATGGAGTATGGAATTTGGAAGCAATGGTATTACTTAGGACATGTTATGAGGTACAGTATTAGGCATTAAATCTTTATGTGTAGTATAATGTGACAAACATCAGCAACAAAAAAAGGTAGTTCAGCCATTAAATCTTAAATGGTCCTATTAATTAGGGTTTAAATTCTTACATGAAAAAGGGGAATAAAATTGCATTGCTAGAATGTAAGATATTTTATCTATTCCATATGGAATGAATTTGAATTTAATTTGGATTTGCAACGGCATTGTGTTGATGAGTTGTGAGTATATACGTAAATATATCAACGGATCAGAGTATTATGGAATAAAAAAAAGGCAGTTACTTGAATTGGTAGTTTTTAATAAATATTATTTGTGGTCTTTATTTATACTTGGTATTTCTTTTTTATTTAGGGACTTTATTTAATGTTTCTATTATAATATTCTTGTCTTATATAGTCTTCAATAATGGAGTTTTATTATGTGAAAATGTTTGTCAATCTCACATGAAAAAGGAAGAAAGAGGAAGTTGTCATCTTTATTACTCAATATGTGTAAACGCTAATTGCTTTGGATTAAAAGTCTAAACATCTACATAGTAACAAGTTTTTTATATTCTTGATTAATATTTCTACTTTACGACAATTCTCCAATCCAAATTAAAATCCTAATTCCAAATAACTTTTTTTTTATTTATGCCAAGAGTTTTACCCATATTTTGGTCATTAACTAGCCAAAGCCATCATTCACATGAGTGTCACAATGACTTCAATTTAGTTTTACCCCTTTTTCGTCTTTTCCAGTTAAATTAACATTTCCACAATCAACTTGCCCTTTTCACCACCAAAACCTCCGATCCACCATTTAACGAACCACAAGTCGCAACCACTCCGGCCACCACCCACTTAAATAATATCTTATCTCTTTGCTCATGAACCCCTCTTCAATATTCGCCCTCCTTCCTAATTTAAAGTGAACCATCACATCGTCTCTTGCATTGTCCTCTATTGCTTTTACTCCCTTAACTGCCCAGAGTCCTAAACTGCTTCTTTTGCAATCTTCCTTATTATTTCTCCTCACTCGACCTAACATATAGACCTACACCCCCTCTCCTTTTTCCTTGATTCCACCTCACTCATTGTTTATATAAGGAAATTGAAATTTTACTTGGTCTTAAAAATGCATAATGTTAGGATGGTGATTGAGTGGCCTGGTAATAGAATGGTGGTGAGATCAGCCGATCATGGAAATGGTAATTGGAAAGAAGAAAAGGTGAAAAACGTGCCTTTTAACAACGGCACTCATACGTGCTTTGCACAAGATAATCAAAAGCTAAAAGCAATGATTAATGATTGGAATCCAAACAAGATACGGAGTACCAGTCAATAAAAAATAGAAATAATCAATATGTAAAAGGTGTACTCTAATAAAATTTTCTCAACTTTTAATTAGTAATTTCTATCACCATATACTTGACAGGTTAATATATTCCGTGCATTACCACATGTACATTATAACATTACATGAAATAATTTTTAAAAACAATCAATAACTCCTTACTAAAGGAGCTTGGTTAGAAGGACAATTACGACCTAGGTTTTTTCATAATCCTCATTGCTCAATTAGTCAATCGTCTTCATTGTATCATTGCAAAAAAAAAAAAAAAAAAAGCGGGAAAACCGAAAAATCAAAACATTAAATAAACACCAAGCATCCCGCGCAAACCATTTTCTCTCTCCTCAGTAGCTAAACTGGTATTCACTGTTGAGTTCTTCCGACCGCCATAGACGACCTTAGAGAGAGAAACAGAGGTTTTTAGAGAGAGAAACATAGAAGCATGCCACCAAGGAAGAAATCAAACGCTTCATCTTCTTCAGCATCCAAAAAAACCACTCAAAACACTAACTCTCAGCCTGCTAAGTATGGTATCCAGCACTTTTTTGGCCGTCTTTCTCAAAACCCTAGTAAGAATAAATCTACTGAATCCCCTCAAAATCCTAAACCCAGTTCTAATTCCCGGATTTCGGAACAACCCAATGGATCGAAGATTGGAGATGGGTCGAATTCGGGTACAATTGGGGGAAGTAAAAATGGGGTTGTACAGCAAATTAAGGTTCAGAAGGATGTAAAGGAAGTGGGTTTAGCTGCTTCTGATCAAAACCCTAGAAATGGGTTGGAATTGAAAAGGGGTGGAAATGAAGTTTCTAAGAAAATTAGGGTTTCTAAGAATATGGGGTTATCTTCTGTTGATGATCAAAACCCTATTAATGGGTCGAAATCGGGATCTGATAATACTCCGCCTGAACATTTGTTGGTGGATTTGACTAATTCGGATGATGTTTTCGAGGTTTCCCCGGAAGTTGCAAAGTCCATGCCCAGAAAACGTTTCAAGTTTTCTCCTGGAATGGTAATTGTTCATTTGTTAGTTATCGGATTTATTGCAGCATACTAATGTGAGGTTACTTTATAATTTGATGTCTGATAATTGAAATGTTGTTGTAAATTATGTAGCTTTTGTTTGTCAAAATGCCCTTAGACATGCTGATTTTACTTCCCCACTTAATTAACTTCAATGCTTTGCAACTGTAAGCAAAGAATCATGATCAACTCGAAATGATTTTTGTGAGGCGATTGCCAAATATGTTCTCTTTGTGTGTTCTAATGTCTAAATATATGCATTTTAAAGTATTGCTGCCATTCTAAATTATATATGTCCAATTAACTAATTTGTGTCACTATATGTTTACCTTTATTATCAGTTTTGAATACCAAATTACCATTGTAATAACTAACCACTCCTTATTATGTCTGTTGTACCTTGAATAAAATGTACTTTTGGAACGGAAGTTGTAATTTTTTTGTTGCTGTTGAGAGTTATGAGAAAAGGTGTAGATTCTAGAATTCAATTGATATGTGGTGGTGTATTGATGATGTAGTTAATAAAGCAAAGTCAGGATGACAGGGAGGAGGTAACATGGAAGATTTCCCCTGTGAATGAGCGCCTTCAAGCCATTTCTAAGCTTGCTCCTGATGTGGTGAAAGCTTTAGCTGAGGCTTCAAGGCTCAATTCTTGCTCTTTCCAGCAATTGTCTGATAATGATGTAAGAATATTGATTTTAATAGTTAACACCCTCTCATCCATTTTTTAAACATTAGTCAATGCATTTAAAGTTGGAAATTTCAGAATCGGCACTGTAAGGAGGGAAAGGTTTATGAAGAACATGTCATGCCTAGAACTGAGACACTTGGAAAATCAACCTCTGTATCAAATGTTACTGTGTGTAACAAGGCAAGTAATGGTCATGCTACAAACATGAATGGCCAACATGGCAATGCGGCAGATTTGAATAATTCAGATGCTATTTGTTCTCAGAGCCCTTTTAGAACTCCACCTTCCTTGTCATATCGACATGATAAGGTAACAAGCTTTCCATGGCATTTATGTTTACCCTGAATGTTCTTCATGAGACTATCTTTATGATGGTTCATATTTCTAGCGCAGCCAAATGAAAATGCTGCAAATAAAGATAGTTTAAGAGAATGGGCGGGACTAAGGCATCACAAAAAGGTGATTTTCTTGAAGTATATCTATGGTGCCTAAAATTATGGTTCTTTTTTTTTATCTGATGTAGAAATGCACGTGGTCTTGGAGAAATTTGCATAATTTATTGAAAAGTATAGTTAGACAAACTCAGGATTATCTATACATGGCTTTTTTCAGGCCCTTCTTGAACTTCTAGATCAAGTAGAGAATGCAATTTCAGTTGAAGGGTCAGTTTTGGTTGAACACCAAGTACAAGCTTCCGGTGTTTGCAATAAAATCAGTGATGAGAGACCTGCAAAGGATAATTTTACTGTGAATAAAGTGGCAATAAAAGCACAAGAGGAGGCTAATTTGCAAACTTCTGATCCATATTTTCTTGTTTTAGAGGTATGAGTCTAACATCAAGTGCTCTATTAAGTATTAAGGGAACTGCATTTCTTCACCCTTCCCCTATCTTTGTTGTTTCCATTAAAGCCATTGTTTGAGAATTTAGTTGGTCTTTTGCATTGTTTGTTTTTGGTAGGTCAATGAGAAACGTGCTACTACGTCAGAAGGAGCTCAGTGTTCACTGAAGGTATTTTCATGATTTAATATGCTTTTATGTTTTCTACTAAATATCAAACTGTAATACATCACAATCAATGTTCTTTCTTTAGGTTCTTCGTGTGCTTAATGAGCGAAGTGGGGAAGAACAATGTGTAAATCTGTGGGATGACTGGTAAGCAAATAATTTTTGCCTTTGGGTTACAACTCTGCAGACATTTTGTCGCTTGCCTTATTTTTAATCATGTTTGTATCTGTCTGATGCCTGACGAAGTGACGAGTTGATACTTGCCATTAAGTTGTATGTAATTAAAATCTGATTCCACCTTTCTTTGTAGTTTATTATTAATACATATGTTAGTGCCAACTGATATTCTTACTTATGTTCTGAATTTTTATCGATCAATTTATTTCTCTGCTATAAGTTGACATTTGTAGTTGACAAAGGTTGACTTATATATGTCCATCTGAAGATTCAAAGCCGTGTATCAGTTGCTGATATTGTGTGATTGTTTGTGACTTGAATTTCCTTTTGTCTCCAATGTACTGATCACTCTATAATTGATATCCTTTGCACTTATCCAAGTCAGCACAGAGCTACTGTATGTGGCCATTAGCGATTCGATGATGATATATAGTTGAATTCTTAATCCTATAAGATGGAAAAAAATGCAAGTATTGTGCCTAAAATAGTTAGATGTTATTTTGTTGTTACTTATGCAGGTTCTACAGTGTGATTGAGCCTGGAGACTCCATAAGAGTTGTTGGAGAGTTTGATAACCAGGGGAATTGCAACGTAAATCATGACAATAATCTTCTCGTAATTCATCCAAATCTACTACTTTCAGGAACTCGGGTAATTTTCTTCTTTTTATTTCAAACCCATGCATTATCTTGGGCCAAACTTCTCTTTGGTTTGAATAGTAGTCTCAAGCTTTATATTTATTCAATATATTCTTTGAAAAGGATTTTATATTAGCTGTAAAGTAACTGACTTTCTTTTAGGTTGCGGGTAGTTTCAGCTGTCCTAGGCGAGCAGTTTTGGATGAGAGGTTAAAATGCGGTGAATCTTCAACTGCAGCATTAACTGGCACCTTGCTGCATCAAATCTTTCAGGTCTTGCTCCTAATATCAGTTTCTGTGTTTAGTCTTTCTATACTAAGCAAAGTTTAGGAGTAGGTTCTTTATGCACTTGTGATTTCAAGGAAACTCTGTAATTTTTAGGCTGGGCTTCTGATGGAGAGTCCCACAATAGAATCGCTTCAGGAATTTGCAAAGATTGTTCTTCAAAAGAATATCGAAGGCTTGTATGCATGTGGAGGTGAGATCTTTAAAATTTTGAGGTCCCTCCCTACTCTTTTTTCAAAGCATTGACCATATTTTTCTTCATTTTGAACATCTTGAAGAGTATATTTCATAGCTTTTGCTCATACTTAATAATACAATCTATTGGGTGGACTTGCAGTACATGAAAAAGATATGCGCGAAACCTTAAATGATGCAATTCCAAGGATATGCAATTGGATAGCACTCTTTAGAGATTCACAGGTTGAGCATTCCCTTATCACTAAGAATATTGAATTGTTAGCTCTTCAACTCTTGGGGAAGTTCCTAATCTGTAAACTGTAGTCAGAAATCCTTTTTTGTAATGCTATCTCAAAATGCATCAGCTGCTTTCGGAATATATAGGGTTCTCCATGTGTAATGAGCTCGTGCTGAAAAAAAAAATCTGGAGTTGTTTTCATCTTTCCACTGTGCTCAGACCTTGTATGGTCCATGTTTATTTGAATATCTGTTTTGGTGTTTGGCAGAAAATCCCTGATCTAGTTTTAAAATTGTTGCTGTGTTGCAGATATCTGGTGCACCTGCAGTTGATTTTGGACCCAATGATGGACCGATAAGGATGAGCATATGTGATGTAAGACATCTTTGTTGAATGTTCTCACTGTTGTTTCATCAGTTTTCTACTTTACATCTTCTCTGCAACCTGTGTAGTTATGAAACCTGGGTAAATTTTTTTTTTAAGCTGTCGTCAGTAGAATATGTTGTCAAAATTGCTTGATCAGTTTGTGGCAGACTGGCAGGTGTTTATTTTTCTTTACAACTGTTGAATCAACTATGGAACATGCGCCATTGCAGTTATTATTTTTTTTTTCTTTTTTATAATCTTGATGCTCGAGTTCTGATATTTGCAGATTTACAATGCACCTGATATGATACATGCTGTATATTGATCCTTACTTTAGAAACTTAATATTTTGTGAGCAGGTAGTTGATATAGAGGAAATGGCATGGGCACCAAAATATGGCTTGAAAGGAGTGATTGATGCTTCCCTCCGAGTACAAATTCTCTCAAATCCCAGAAAAACTAATGAAAAGATAATACCCCTGGAGTTTAAAACTGGTAAAGCAACTAGTGGCCAGGCAAGTTACCTTCTGACGAATTATAATTCTTGGAGATTTAAAACTAATTTCAATCAAAATGTATTTCCTTTATTTATTTATTTTTTTCTTGGCTGAATGATTTTTTACAGTCCCTGACAGAACACTCTGCACAGCTAATTCTATACACTCTTCTCTTGTCCGAGAGGTGGGTATTTTGCTTTTCTTTATTTGTTTAAAAAGAGTTTCGGTACGTGAGAATAAATATGCTGACATATCCTGTATTTGTAAGATATATGCAGAAGATTGATTCTGGTCTTCTATATTACCTGTTGACTGATCAGACATTGGTAAGCTTTGGAAATTTCTTTCAGTAAATATAAATTCTATACGTAGTATTTACAATCTAATTTGCAAATGCTTTAAATTTTGCAAAGGGAGCCAATGTTCGGAGATTAGACTTGATTGGACTAATCATGCGTCGCAATGAACTAGCACATAGCATCATTAAGGCTTCGAAGGTGCAACAACTGCCACCAATGCTCCAGGTATTGCAGCTACTACTGTGGAAAGAACTTTGCTAGTTCATTTGACTTTCCTTAATTTGGTAATCCATTACTTTGAATTTTAATCCTGTAGAGTCCAAACATGTGTAGAAATTGTCGCCACCTCAATGCTTGTTCCATTTATCACAAGGTAAATTTCTGACCTTTTCAGCCTGTAGACAATTAATTCCTTAATCAATTGTATTTGATGACTTCATCATTTCTTCACTTAAACCTCCGGAAATTATTTTTGTGTGTTAAATGTACATACTGGAGTGGAGTGTTCTCAGATATTACTTGTCGACAAATTTTTTGAGTATTTAGTTTTCTGTGGTCAATACTTTGTTCACTTGGGTGTTTAGATACGATTGTGACCTCTTAGCTCCTGATGATCGAGTTTTGATTTTGCTCAACATAGAGCTGTTTCATGTTCTTTCTTCCAATCTGAGTAGAAATTACTATATGGTGATTATGTTTTCAATGCCTTTTATTTTTAGTCATTTCACATGCAGGTTTTGACTATTGACATTAGATACAGATTTAGTATCTTTGAAGCCAAGCTATTCTGAATCAGGAAAACCCTGTCTAATTAGCATTTATTTACTCATTGCTGTCTTTCTTGTAAGATACTCTTGTCAGACACTAAGATCAAGTCACTTATTGTGCATACATTTGATGCTATTGACATTGTTAAAATGTTGAACATACATATCACAATGATCTCATTTTTCAGTACTTGTAGAGTTATAATAGTAAAGTATGTAAACCATGTATCCAGGGTTACGTATACTTTCTGCACAATTCTTTTCTCTCTGTCAATCCTTGTTATCTACGAAGTATAAATTAGTGTATCACTGCTTTCATTATCCACTTGTTGATTTATTTATTTATTTTTCCTGGGGCTATATCTTTTGTATGGACCATGGTACAAGTATGTATCTTTTGTATGGTATACAGGTGTTGGAACATTATCCTTCTTTAGTTGTTTGTAACTTATATCAAAGTTTCTTAAGGTCAGAATCATGTCAAAGTATCTGGTACTCGTTGGGGTAATCTGAGTAAAAACAAGGCCAAGCAAAGAATCTGAGTTGCTAAGAGATTAGATATGCTAGATGGAACCCAATGTAATGTTTGGATTTTTGTCTCATTGCCTCTAGAATTTAGTCTGATTATAGGAGTCTATATATTTATTTGGAAGGTAATGTTTGGTTCATTTAGCTTCACAAAGTAAATAAGTCACCTTTGCAGATATAACAACCAAACCTGTCAGCAACATCTATGCTAACTCTAATGCTGGATGCCTTAGGTGCATGGTGGAAGTGCTGAGAGCAGTGGGTTGGGAGAACTTTTTGAGTCACTTACTGATCATTTAACAACCACTCACAAAGTTTTCTTCAAACAATGGGATCAGTTAATTGACCTAGAAGCTAAAGAGTTGCAGGTATGTGTTGCTTATCCATAGTATTATTAGTTGGTGAGTCACTATTTATAATTCCAGAATTAATTTATGTGATTTTTATATTTTTCAGCTTCCCAAATTTGAGAGAGGAAGATCATATGACTTGAAGAGTGAAAACTTCTCTAGCTGCCTGTCTTCGATTGTTCTTGATGCCTCTGATGAGCTTCATCTACGAACATGTACCAAAGATGAACGCTTTGTTTATCGATTTGTGCACAAGGATAATCTCATTTCTAATAGGAAAGATAACCAAGATTCTAATTTGGCAGAGAATGACTTACATTCCAGTCTCCGTAGTGGTGATCGTGTGGTATGTCCCTTCATTTGTATTATTTCACAAAGATAAGAATTAACAAAATTTTGCTGCCCCAAAACATAGTTAATATTTCAAAAATATGGCTGGACTTGCTCTGGAATCATCCACATAAAATATATCCTTGAGGTTGATACAATTCAATATATGCATTTCCTAGAATTTTCCATTTCCAAAGTGTACTGAAGATTTAGGGACAGGACCGAGGGAGTACCTAGCTCACTATAAGTTAAATTCATTTTAACTCCATAGCAAATGAGTCTGGAAAAGTTTATCATTGCATTTGTTGAAAGTAGTAATGTGTTAAAGCCTGGTTTAAGCCAGATTGCTAAATTTCTCACCATTGATCAATCTGTGAAATTTTTTTCTCCTCACTTGTCTGGTTTAATGGCTCTTCCTATACCAAGCAAAGTGTATATTGTTTAGCTGTATGATACAATTCTTGTCTTCTGTGACTACATAATTCAATCTCAAGTTATTTCTTATATTAGTGGGATCTGCATTTTAATCTCTGCACCTTGTTTTGCTTGGCTATTTATAAGAGAAGGGAAGATAATTTGTCAAGGACCACAGAAAGTACTGTCCTGTTTGAATTCTTACCCTTTTCTGCAGAGCTTGCATAGCCTGACCTTTTTTAGACACAAATCATCACTTATATTTCTCCAGTAGTTGCTTGTTAACTAATATTACTTTGTATCCTTATACAGATTTTGAGCACTGAGTCCAACAATCTTGCTGTTGCAAGTGGTATTATCACAGATATCAGTCGCTCTTGTGTTTCAGTAAGGACTGACTCTGCATATTTTATTTCCTGTTTTTCATAATTTCTATTATTATTTTGTTATGAGGCATGGTCTAAATGTTTCTTATTGTGCCCCATGTTAAATGTACTCATTTGTTTTCTTCACTTTAAAATTAGGTTTCATGTTCTAAGCGCTTGCGGCTTCCAAGAAGTACTATATCTTCAATGTCACAGGATCTTTGTCAGGAGGTCTGGCGGATAGAGAAAGATGAGTTTGCTACATCCTTTGCTACCATGAGGTGACTCTCTGAAATGCTGACGCATTCTTAAGCTGTGTTAAAAACCTGGTTGTACAATTACACTAAATGTGTGCTTTTTCCCTTAAGGTTCAATCTGGTACAGCTTTTTCTGTTTAGTGCACAAAGTGATCGTTTGAGGAAGCTAATTGTGGATCTTGAGGTAGGTCTTAGTTCCATTTACAGCTTTTCAGTTTGATATAGATATTCTATGTTTTAATTCTAAAATGCTGGTCCCTAGGCTCCTAGATTTGACAGTGGGTCTATACTTAGCCAAGATCCCGCTATATCCTACATTTGGTCTGAGAAAAATTTAAATGCCGATCAACGCAGAGCAATCATCAAGGTAAAACTTTATTTTATGACCCCCCTCCCCCCTTCTTTGTTTTCCGGCATACTGGACTATTAAATGTGCTTCTGGTTGGTGTTCTCTGGTAAGTGTAATTAACCTAGTTTCTTATGTAGATACTTACAGCAAAAGATTACGCTCTTATTCTGGGAATGCCTGGGACTGGAAAAACATCCACTATGGTATATGCTGTCAAGGCTTTGTTGATGAGAGGATCATCTATTTTGCTTACATCATACACTAATTCAGCTGTTGATAATTTGCTTATCAAACTCAAAGCTCAGGTTATTTCTGTTGTAACTACATCTTGTAAAGGAAGGGAAAGAGTAAAATTATTTGCCTCAGTTTCGTGCTTCTGTGTGTATTCACTAAATCATATTGGATTATGCTAGTGTGTGTGTGTGTGTGTGTATTTGGGAGCTGGACTATGTTCCATTTTAAAGGTTGCATCACATTTCTTCTGTATCATAATGAGGGAGTTGCCCTTAGGTCTTGAACTTAATGATAATTTCACGTTTTCACCTTATCATGTATGTCCAGCTATTGAGAAAACTCCATTTGTGCTGTAGATATTTTTTGTTTCCCCCGTCATTTCTTGTTATTATGAATTAACATATTGGCACTTTGGCAGAGTCTGGGATCAGATATGAAGTTTTGTCCTTTTAAGTCTTGAGTTATGATCACAGTTTGAGCCACAAAATTTAAGCTTGGCATATGTTGGATTGAATTCAAGCCTTTTCCCAGTATAAGGATCCTTTAAATCATACACAAAACCTTTATATAGGTGACCCACATGGATTTCGAGCTAGATGTCATTATATACGCAGCTATAATATATATGAGACGAACCAAGCTCAAATTGTTTAGGAATGGCTTGGTTCTTGCACATCTTGCTTATCAACTTTGGTTGGATTTTGATGTCATCAAGGTCTCTGAAGATATTTTCTGTGGTATAATGCGGGATCTCATGAGTCACACTGTTTGAACTCCTATAAATTCTGCAGCAGTTTATTGCTTGTTTTTGCTGGGTCTTGTCTGATACATAGCATATTCATAATGTAACTAGTTATATGGTCTTTACTAGTTATATGATCACCTTAAGCACTTATCTTTTATGTACAATCAAAATCAGCTATTACTGGAAGTACAGCTCCATATAAAAAAGTCTCCATTATGTGGCCATGCTTCTAGTATACTCCGCAGTTTATTTTTTAAAAAATTATTTTTTAACCCTAACTGAAGGTGGATTTCTCAGGAAATAGACTTTTTACGTATTGGGCGAAGTGAAGCTGTGCACAAAGAAGTTCAAGGGCATTGTCTGTCAGGTTTTTGCTTTAGTCCTAAATTATTTTGTAAAGATGACTTCAATTTCAGGAGGATAATTTCTGAATCTATTTTCTGACAGACATGGACATTCACAGTGTGGATGAAATCAAATTGAAGCTGGATCGAGTCAAAGTTGTTGCGGTTACCTGTTTAGGGATAACCAGTCCCTTGCTTGCAAATAAAAAATTTGATGTCTGCATAATCGATGAAGCTGGACAGACTAGCTTGCCGGTATGTGCTGCTGGTTTTACCATGTATCATAGCTTGCTCTTAAAGAAGACTAAATTGATTTTTATTAAGTATTTTTTATTAATATGTTATATAAATTCTACTTTGAACCAAAACTCTAAACCATGATACTTATGCTGCTGTTTATGAGAATATAAATCAAATGTTACCTTTATTATAAATTTCCTATTTAATATGAAGTATGCAGAAGAAGGCAGTATGGGAGGTTTTTTTTTTTTTTTTCCTCTTTGGTGGGAAAGGGCCAAAGGGGGTAGGGAATAGGAAACTGAAGGTTAAAATTCGTAAAATCAACTGCTTTTGATGCCTTGCTGAGGCTCAGGGTAGATTAGCACATTTCTATGCGTAAATTGCCACTTAGAGTTTTCTGGAATTTTTAATCATGGAAAGAAGAGGATCTCTGTCCTTGGGTTGCATTTTGAGTAAAATAAACTGGTAATGCAGAATAAAAGCTGTTTTCACTAACTTTTTTATGATATTAGGTATCATTAGGGCCATTGATGTTTTCATCCAAGTTTGTCCTTGTTGGGGATCATTATCAGTTGCCACCATTAGTGAAGGTATGCACTATTTGACTCTCAATTCAGCTGTTTCAGTTTTCCCTCTCAGAAGGCCTGAATTACTTTGAATGTTTATAGAGTGCAGAGGCTCGAGAAAATGGAATGTCAGTAAGTTTGTTTCGTAGGCTATCAGAAGGACATCCTCAAGCAATATCAGCATTGCAAAGTCAGGTCAATCTTTGAATTTTGAGTGAAATGTGCTCACATGTCTGTAGATTCCTGACGTATCAGTGTATCACCAACAATACTGAATTTGTACATGTTCCTGTGTATAGTATCGTATGTGTGCAGGTGTCATGAAACTGTCAAATGCCCTTATATATGGCGAAAAACTGCGTTGTGGTTCTCCAGATGTGGAAAATGCAAAGCTTAAGTTATCAAATAAAGGTCCCATGTCCCCATGGTTGAAAGAGGTATTGATTTGTAATATTTTTTTGGGTTATCTACATATTATTATTAATCATTAACATTCTCACTGCAATTGCGGTTTTTGCTGATAATAACAGGTTTTAGATGCAGACAAACCAGTAATATTTATTAACACAGGTCTGCTACTCTGCTGAATATATATTCTAGTTTCAGTTTTATACTGATGATGTGTCCTATATCTTACAAAATGAGCTTTCATTTGATAGATATTTTACCTGCTTTGGAGACAAAGGATAAGAAGACTGTAAATAACCCAATTGAAGCTTATCTTGTAGCAGAGGTAAGGAGTTTTAGGGTATCTTCCTACCCAATCATTTGTTAAACAATCAAAATTTTGTTAGTTGTCTGGCTGTCTTCAGCGGCAAATTTCCGTTTTTGCAAGTTAGGGATTCTTAATTTTCTAATTTTCAAGTATTTATTATAGATCACAGAGGTATTAACTAATCATGGAGTTGAAAAGGAGGAAATTGGGATCATTACACCTTACAACTCCCAAGCAACTCTAATCCGTCATGTTCTAAATATGGAAGCTGTTGAGGTCCACACAATTGACAAATACCAGGTTACAAATCCTATATGCTTTTGGATATCTATATAATTATGACTTATTGAAATGCCTTCAATTGTCTTAAGTTGCTTACTTTTTTTGAGTTTGGACAAAGAATAATTGAATGTGCATCGCCAAGTAGCAGAAGATGAAGCAACAGCCATCAATTACGTGTAATAGATAGTTATGAAGTTGAAGAAGTCTCATCTTAGGCCTTGTTACTCAGATTTTTTATTGAACCTCAAGTATTTGAACCAAAATCACAGTTATACTTAAAAATAGCTCAGTCCAACACTTAAACTTGCACCTGTCTTTAACGCAAGTAGTCAAGTTTGAGTTGCATGTTCTTTTCCTATATGTCCGCAGTTCATAAGAACATTTAATCATATAGATGAATTTCTGTTTAAGAAAAGGACTTTATCATGTTCTTGGGTTGCTGCTCCAGTCTAGGCCTTCTTTAAAACTTATTACTAAAGTGCTTTTGTTCATTCTAAGATTTGTTGCATGAACAATACTTGATGAAAACTTGCAAGGCTGTTAACCGTTATTTTAATGTATTTTATCAGTTGATTGGCAGCTTCTTGAATTATTCTGGCTTATCAATTTCATCAAGGAGTTTAATGATTAGCTATTAGTAAGCCACATTAAAATTTGATTTCTTATACTTTCTTATTCGTTTGTTAGGGAAGAGATAAGGATTGCATAATATTGTCCTTTGTTCGGTCATCTCAAAATCCAAGGAACTGCTCATCTACACTACTTGATGATTGGCATAGAATCAACGTGGCTTTGACACGTGCTAAGGTTTGTCTTCTGTGGTCTAATCCTTGATATCCTGTTGTATGACCTGTTGATTTCATCTGAGATTGTAGAGAAACATCCATTGAATATCTGGTAATTATACATTTATATCACTCTTGTTTTGTTCACCAGTATCTAACGAGAGTACTGCCATTAAGTGAGTGAATAACAGTAGTTTGTTTTTAAATGGACATAATGAGATCAGTAGAAGATAACGAAACTTATTCCTTGGGCATCCAAGTGACTAGCTATTGCATCGAAAACACCAACACAACCTAAGGGAGTAGCACTGCCCATTAAAGAATCAAGATAGATGCAAAGGCCGTCATAAATGCTCTAAACTACATTAACTACATTAAAATGTACCCTGATATGCAGGTAAACAATGTTAGAAAATACACTTAACAGTGAAAGATATTGCGTAGGCATTTGGCAGGTGAACTTATCTTACCTGGACTTTAACCTCAAGTACATGGTCAAATATCTGATTTCAACACAATTTTGTGCTTATACTACATTATACAGGGGTTTCTGGTTCATACAGACTTCAAAACCCAAGCCTTTGGCAATGCCAGCCAACCTTCAAGCTCGTGATGTGCCATCTTATTCATAGAACTCATATCCTGAAATTATCAATGTTTGTGTTTGTGCAGAAGAAGCTAATAATGGTGGGTTCGTGCAAAACTCTTTCAACAGTTCCACTTCTAAAGCTTCTCATTGAGAAAGTTGAGGAACAGTCAGGGATTTTTTGTATCACCAGGAAGGATTTCGAGCCCAAGACAGAGTTGAAGCGATGCTCTCACATTAGATGAGTGTACATATTTAAGCACACGCGCAATCATGCATGTATCAATTTTGACAGGTTATTGAAATTTCCAATTTTTTAATATGAATTTTGGAATTCTGTATAGAGACCCTCCAGTCCCAGATTTTGTATCATATAAGGAATTGGGAAGAGGAGCGGTGTTTTGTAACAAAAAAAATTTGTGATAGTAATTAGGAAATGACGGTCAAGTTGAAACACAACTGTTAATTTTTGGAAGGGAAATAAATGAAAATGCATTTTTTTTGCTATGAACTTCCTACTTTAAACTTTGTTTGCATTTTTACCAAAGTAAACTTCATAAAGACAGGAAGAACAAAATCTGCTGCAACATAATCCTTTTTTTCAGGATCTTAAACTTCATGGTGACAAAAATCCAAAGATCAAGATGCCAGATTTCAGAAATGACAGAAGCTTATTTAAACATTGCTAGTTTAAGATCTAATCATTCAAATGTCATTGTGTTTTACCTCATTTTAAGATCCCCCAATACTCAAATGGCTCACATTTTTTGTACAAACATAACAGTGGTAAACTTCTGAGGCTCTGAGTGATGCTCAATCAGGAGTAAGTGACTTGTGTTTACAAGTTACTCATGCTTAATGTAGTCATAGTTCGAGCTTGTCTCTATAAAGGTATCTGATAAAACTGGAACGACACATGGCCTAAACCTCTAGTAAGTAACGACATAACTTAACGGAACATCATTAATCTTGTACCATTGCATAAACTTCAATTATTTATTCCTCATTAGAAAATACACATGTACACGACTATAATCCTGGACTACTATGAACAATTTACCTACTTGTATTAAAAAAAATGTCATCTTCATTGATTTATGCATACTATTAAATTTGATTTTACATAAAGATTGCTGCAAAGTTAGCATGTCTTGTTCTTCCGACCTATACATTATTACATTCCTCTTTGATTTAATAATATGGGATGAGATCCAAGAGAGTGCAGTAAGATAGTGGATTCTTCTTGGGAATATGGAAAACCAAAGTTCCCTTTTACTACCCACTCTTGGAATTACATTTTGATGCCTTTGGTTTATTCCACTTTTATGTTAGTATTCTGTACAAAAAAATTAAAGTTTATGTCTTTGTCCTTTTTACTTGTTTTTTTACATTATTACTATAATCAATCAAACACCACAAGAATCAAACACCACTATTCAATACTTTAATTAACTAATCTAATTATATTGCTGCAGAGTACTTGTTGGCAGGGCTCCCGAATGGTTGAAATTCTTGCATAGTGTTTAAAAACTACCTATTGCATGAGACGTAACAAACAATATCTGGACTTTGTGTAATTTTGTTGTAATTTGCTTTTGTAAAAAAAAAAAAAAAAAAAAAAAAAAAAAAAAAAAAAAAAAAACAAACAATATCTCATGTACTCGTATGTATATGCAATATACCTCGCATATGTTTTTTGAAGAAATGAAGAGAGTATATAATTAGCCTTGAGATGTTTATGATAGAGTATAAAACATATTCCTGGGTCTCAACCATCAGCTTAAGTTTTTGGTTGAGATGGTCTTCTAACATGGTATCGGAGTCAGCGTGACACAAAGGTCACGGGTTCGAATCTCATCCGCCCCTCCTTCAAAGTGGAATTAATTCGCACCAGGTATGGGGCGGGCCACCATTAGCTTAAGTTTACTTAACAGTTGATTAGCAATTGACTTGATAGTTGATCTTGCTGACTAAGACTGACACCTTTCATCCAATCAACGTGGAATTTTGAAAATTAGTCTTAGAAACGTTGGATTGAGTCATAGTTAGCTGTATTTTCTGAGATCAATCTTTGTGTTAATTTTTTTTTGTTTGGAGACGATCAATTTATGACTTTAAGCGATAAGCATTGCGGGAGCTGTTTTGGACCGTTTGGTATCTTACTTAGGCATGCTTGACAAGTCCTCTTTCAACCACGCACCATGCATGGACATACAATAGACAAACAGTGTGTATAATGTCTATAGTCTATAGTCTTTACATATGTGGCTTTGTTGTCGATTTCGATTGTCGATTGTTATTGATTGATGGTACTAATATAAAAACATGATATCAAATTTCCACTTATGGGAATATGGCTTGGAATGATTGATTGATTAATCTATCTCTACTTATCAGAACATCTATGACTCAATTTGTACTTGTATTATCTTGATTTTACGACTAAGTTAAGCCTTGTAAAACAACACATGTGAGCATTATCCCATGTTGAGAATACACAATATCTATCTTCATAATGTGATACAAGTATAATTTTAAGATAAAATTCCTAAGTTTTGTAAAATGAACTCTCTCTTATTAACATAATCATTCTTACCAGTAAATCAATTCTAAATAACATGTTAAACATCGATGAAAAGTCATTAATTATATAATATAATGCTATACATGGTCCAATAGAACAACTCCTCACACCTTTTGGTAACAACTCTAGAGGTTGAGAAGTTTCCATTGAACTTCATCTATTGGTCACAAAGGTAATTCATAATACAAGTATTAATCACAACTTATAAGAACTTTTTTTTTTGGCATATTATTGTCATATGAAAATGACATAAATAGTGTACGTAAGTTGATGATACAATTTTCCAACATGCAATTGACGGGCCTAGATGTACATATTGCAATTTGCATGCTACTAGGAAAGTGAGGGGATGTTATTGAAAGATTAGCTTGTCACTTTTAGAGTTGTCCTTGAGCACCAAGCAAAAAATGTTGACGTTTTGGCAGAAAATGTTAAAAATAGGAGTCCCTCATGTCCCTATACATCACATAATTTTTTATTTTTTTTTTTTATTTTTGACAACAGCAGAAGACACAGCAAATACAAAAAGAAAAAGGAACTTAAAAAACATCAAAAGGAATAGAGTTAGCAAACGTTGAACTAGTCTGTCGGCACTGATTTGCAAGCTGATGGGAGCGATTAACTTCTTCTCTACTAACTTTGAGGAAGACGCATTGTTGAAAAAGTTGTCCTATCCTTCTGATTTCTTTAATTATCCAAAAGAGATCCATGGATAAGGTCCCTGCTTTTCCCAGTGAGAGGATAATCATGGTAGAGTCAGTATAAATTTTAACGGATGTATATCCATTATCTCTTGCCCCAGCCCATAGCTGACAAACAAGCCAAACCCTCAGCTTGAAGAGCCGAGGAAGCAATTCCAGAAGATCCCCCCGAATCTCTCTCTCTCTCTCTGATCAGAAAGAGTAATAGTCCAACCTGTACCATATAACTTTGCTTGGTGCACTAATTAAGATAGAATTTCTTATATAAATTATTCGGATCCTTTCTATCATCACAAGTCGAGTTATAGTCATATTGATAGTGTAATAATTCTATATCATGTATATATGATTTGCCAATGCTGACAAATTATACTTTATATTCCAATGAAGAACGACTTTGATCCACACAAAAAGTTAGTATGACTTTAAACTTGTAAATAGGTATAGTACTCCTTACAATATTTTTTTTTTTGGATTAACATTCTTTTATGTCCCTTAGCTATGGCAACCCTTAAGTACTTAGTAACGTTTTGTTACTCTACATTTAATGCGCTTGGCGGAGCGAGATCACATGATCATCATCACTCTCATTAGTAAAGATGTGCTTGATTCTTGTTCTAGTCTCCTTTTACTAATGGTTAATCAAATATCTTAAAAAGATGTTCATTACTTATATATATACTTCTTCTGCTCTTAAAATTTTTTGATTCACCTGTTCATCTAGGGCGTCTTAGAAAGCTCAACATATTATACTATAACTACTACTATAATACATTGTTATACTCCGTAATATATATATATATACACATACACTTACTAGTCATGTTCGTTTGGCATTATTGTGGTTTTCTGTTTTTTAAAACCATATAATATATGTCACATAATGAGTCAAAAATTATTCAAACTTATTAAAATCATAATAATTTTGAAAACTGATAACAGAAAAGTGGAAACACCTTTTTCTTATTTCCTGTTTTTGGTTTTTAGTTTTAAAAAAAAAAAATGAAACTGAAAACAAAAAATGATGCCATACAAGTATTATCTTACACAACGATTTTTTTGCACGCCACTATGTCCAATTTTTCGTGTCTATTATTATTATTATTATTATTGAGTAATTTGTAGACCTCTAGTATAGTTTTATGTAGCCTTTGCCAGTTTTTTCGTGTCCATTTTTGTTATTGGGTAATTTTTCCCCTCTAGTTATGTAGCCTCGATAAACTAGCTTACTAAAAATGACAATGATTCTTATCACAAAGAACAAACAAGTAAAAGATGTGTAATCTCAATCAATAACTATCTAGTCCTAATTAATTATTTCTATTATATAGTAATGAATGATCTATTTATTTCAAAGACTAGTACTTAATGGTTAAAAAGATGGTCGTCATGCCATAGAAAACGACATATAAATGGGACAAAAAGCTTGAAAGTAATGGTATCAATGGAACAATAAACAAAATAAAAGGGCAATTATTTCTTGAAATGCATGTCACCAACAAATTGTTGCCAAAATCAAAACAATTTCGATTTTATATGTAATCATACTAATCAACCAAATTAAAACATGTGGTGATCATAAAAACTCTTGCTATCAATTTTAAGAATCAATCATCAAATCCTTAGCTTTTTGTATGTGGTCCTATCATTATTGTGATTTTGAGTGTTTAACCCTAGTTTTAATCTTAAAACACCTTCCTTATAATTATTAAGTCTACATATAAATACTACAGTAACAAAAAAACCTCATTATAATTTAATTCCATTTTTGTAGAGATGAAACACTTAAACTGTATCAGTTTATTATATTTATTAATAATTATTAAAGATTTATATAGCCGAAAATATGCATTAATTAGCATGGAAATGAGAATACATGTTTAGTTTTTACAATTACTAAAGCTAATTTTAGTAGCTTTGTAACAATAAGAAAAGTACCTCAAAATTAAGATTAATACCTAATGTTTCCCTTTACTTTACTTTGCCAAACACTAAAAAAGTTAGCAATGTCTTGCCCATCATTTATAAAGAAAAGCATTATTGATATTTCATCATAAACCAAATTCTTTTATATACTCCGGTGCTTCTTACATTTGATTTCCACTATAAATTTGAAGCTAGCAAGAATAAATTTTAGAGCTACTTTTTGTTCAATTAGAAAGCCGCTCCAATATGATCTTCCCAAAAGCGTAAATTACCATTATTAAAAGTAGCTAGTTGCCTTAGGTTTTTTACCTAATCATCTCAAGATTCACCTTGAATGTACAATGGAATCTTTACGGCATGTATATGACGAGGTAATGGTTATGCCTGGTTCTTAACTCGAACAATTTAGGTTTTCCACTTTCAAAAAAAGCCTAACTAGACTCAATAATATAACTTGAATTTAACTAAAAACAAACGAAATTGGTTATAATTTTCAACACACTTAAATAATGAGATACTCAAACCCGACCTGAAACATAAAAGAGCTAGTTAGGCTAATATTAGAAATCTCAACTTGGAGTTAATCCATTTAGTCCGTCAAACTTTTTAATTCAGGTTCATATCAACCTAACCTAGCCTATTTAACATGCTTAAATAAAACTCCATTTTCCCTTTATTTTTTTAAGTGTCCTATTTTGATTAACATTTATGTCAAATGCGAGACATTGATCAATGATATACTCAGAGGGGGGACCTTCCATCGGGGCCATTCGGGGCCTGGCCCCCCGTAAATTATTGTAATTAATTAGTTGATGAACTAAAATAACCTATATTTACTTATAAAATTTTTGGACATAATAATACTTTTGAGGAAAAGATTAAATATTTAAATTTCGACTCCTCTAATGTTTTCACTCAAGATCCGCCACTGAATATACTTCATATTTAATTATATCCAATCAACATTTTCACCCAAAATAGTGAATTGCAAAAATAGAGTACCACTAATGTGCATGACTTTTACAAGAACAAAAGACAAAAATAACAAATTCATCAACAGAGTAAGAAACTGGAAATTATAAAGAGTAATCATTTGCTTTCATAATTAAGAACACTCGAGACCCAAGGAAGAATAATTTGAAACATAAGATAGGATAAAACCGCCTATTCAAATAGGTTATTTTGTTACCAATTAGTTTTAAGATGAAATCTATTTTACGTTTGTATATATTTTAATTCTAATCGTTATTTCACTTTTTATTAATAATAGCTGTGGCGCAAGTCCATCCAATTATTATATATTTGTCGGCCACTAAAAATTTCTTTTAGGTAATCAATTATTAATAAAATGATTGACAAAACACTTTACAAATACAATAACCTCAACAACAAAGGACACTCGATCTGCAACTTACACTCTAGTAGAGCCACTAAGGGCTTGTTCTCTTCTTGAAATTCAGTTCAGTTCAGCTCAGCTCAGTTCACTTCAATTTATTTCAGCTCTTAATTTATGTCTAATGATATTGCTAATAATATAAAGCCAAATTTCATTCTTTTAAGCTCTTATTACAACGACGACGACGACAACAACAACGACAATAATAATAATAATAATAATAATAATAATAATAATAATAATAATAATAATAATAATAATAATAATAATCAATAAGTAATAAATAATAATAATAATCAATAAATAATAATAATAATAATAATAATAACAATAATAATTGAAATAAAAAAACTAATAATAATAATCAACAAATAATAATAATAATAATCAATAAATAATAATAATAATAATAATAATAATAATAATAACAATAATAATAATAATACTAATAATAATAATCAATAAATAATAATAATAATAATAATAATCAATAATCAATAATTAATAATAATAATAATATTAATAATAATAATAATAATAATAATGATACAATTTATTGTTCAAATGGTTCTATAGTATATTTTTAATATATTTTCCATAAAAATTATAATTATATAGTATATTTTTCGTAAATATTTTAATATGTACATTTGTATATACACATATGTATAGTAATAAATAATCAAAGATCACTAATCCATAATTAAAAATCACTAATTAATAAGTTCAGTTCAGTTCAGTTCAGTTCAGCTGAGTTCAGTCAATCGGAACATGCCCTAACTTTAATGACAACTTTACCAACATATCCGCTTATGAGTTGATGATGATCTATACCATTTTATAAGGGTAATTTTGTTCATAGCCGCTTATAAAGCTAATAGTTTGGCTAGCAATTTTTTGTCTTTTAATTTGAACTTATTAGTGAACAATATCATGTAAATTATTTATTAAATGGAAAGATTTTCCTTATATTGGTGGTTTAATAAATACAAGAAAGATTTATGGACATCAAATCAAAACAAACAGATTTTTGTGGTTTAATTACAATATGTTAGTTACGTCTACAAACAAAGAGAGAAAATCTAAGCAGTTGACATAATACTTCTAAAACATAATCGGAAAAAGCCTTAAAAATAGGCTCGAATGTAGAATCATAGGTGTGTTATCACTTTATTTGTGTGGAGCAAACATACTCCAAGCATATTGTAACAATTGAAAGAAGAAAAAAAAAAAACAATCAAGCATTATGATATATATTGAATGTTGACACCACTAGTATGTATGATGTATGTTGCTATCCCTAGAGTGGGAAACACCTTACTGAAATGGGTGGGCAAATGCCACATGGGATCACTTCAACTTTGGCAAGATCTTTGTTTAATGGCCTGGAAAGCCTCAAAACTTGAAAGGGACTTTTGCTTGCATTCTAAACTAACAAATCCAAATTGGAGCGCTTTCCCTAAACAAGGTTAGGAATTCGCATAATTCCCTAAATGCAGCCACTCTTTTATATATTCCCACTTTACCGTCCACGTCACCGGTTCAGTTGGAATTTTTTTTGACCAGTTTTTTTACAAAACCGCTACTTCAAGTAGCGATGTATTGAAGAAAACCGCTACTTGAAGTAGCGGTATACTCAATAAAAACCGCTACTTCAAGTGGCGGTTTATTAAGTGAAAACAATTCACAACAAAAACCGCTACTTGAAGTAGCGGTTTTGTTTTTAGAAACCGCTACTTGAAGTAGCGGTTTTCCCTGGACCGGAAAAAAAAAAACCCGGTTTTTTTACCCAATGCTTACGTGGACGGTAGATTGGGAAAATGTAAAGAAGTGGCTGTAATTTGGGAATTGAGGTTTTTCTTGACATTATTTTGGGAAAGAGCTCTCCAAATTGCTCACTTTCTTTTTTCCTCCATTTTTCTTTCTTTTTGGTATATGGTCCATTTAGGGAATAGGGGGATCGTTTTACTTTGGTGGATTTTATTGCGGAAAATAATAGAGTTGTCAATTCGGGTAAACGGGTCGGGTTTTGGTCAAGTAAGAGTGGGTCGGGTTAACTCGGGTCGAGTCAATTCGAATTAATTCCATAACCTATGCGGGTCAGGTTTGGGTTGGGTCATGCTTGAGTCGGGTCATACTTCTTATCGGATTTGGGTCAGGTTTAGGTCGGGTTAATAACAGGTCGGGTAAACAATAGGTCGGGTTTAATTCGGGTTTTCATGGGTTAAAACTGGTTAGGGTAATTCTCGAGTTCGAGTCGAGTTCGGTTCAAGTCAATAATTTGCGGGTTAGAATCAGGTCGGGTCATTCTTGGGTTTGAGTCGGGTTTGGTTGAAGTCAATAATTTGGGTGTTATAATCAGGTCGGGTCATTTTCAAGTCGAGTCAGTCTCAGGTTCAAGTCGGGTTCGGTTCAAGTCAATAATTTGCGGGTTATAATCAGGTTGGGTCATTTCCCAGTCGGGTCATTCTCGGATTCAAGTCGGATTATGTTCAAGTCATAATTTGCAGGTTACAATCAGGTCGGGTCATTTCCAAGTCAGGTCATATTCGGGTTCAACTAACTATAAATAGATAACTATCATTTTTATCAAGCTAATTATTTCCTTTAACTATAATATATATGGAAATGTACTAGGGAATTATAGTCTATAATTTAGGAAGATAATTCTAGGGGATAAATCTCAGGGTCATATAATGCCGTTTGGAACCATATATGATCATTATATCTTGTCATGAATGTTCGTGGTAGGCTTGAGTTAATGAAATCAGTGCAAGTTATAAATCAGTAAATTGGTTGTTCGTTTAAGGCAAATTGGATGGTTCAACCCACCTAATTGGATTCCCGGAGGGTATTAGGGACCATGGTAAACATTTCGGCAATTTTTATTTTCGGGCGGAAAAAAAGTAAAAAAAATTAAAAAATTGAAGTCTAATATTCACCATTTTTGAGTAATTTTGGAGGTTTCGAGACCCGGTGTTGAAAAGTATTGAAATTTTAGGGAATACATCTCGGGGCCATATAATGTTATTTGGAACCATATATGATCATTATTTGTTGTCATAAGTGTTAGTGGTAAGGTTGAGTTAATGAAATCGGTGCAAGTTGTAAACTGGTAAATTGGTCATTTAAAGGCAAATTGTATAGTTCAACCCATCGAATTGGACTCTCGGAGGGTATATAGTAGGGACCACGGTAAACATTTCGGCAATTTTTATTTTCCGGGCGAAAATAAGTCTAAAAATTCCAAAATTAAAGGCTAATATCCACGCTTTTTGAGAAATTGGAGGTTTCGGGGCCCGGCGTCAAAAAGCCTTGAGATTTTAGGAGATACATCTCGGGGTCATATAATGTCGTTTGGAACCATATGTGATCATTATATGTTGTCTTAAATGTTCGTGGTAGACTTGAGTTAATAAAATCGGTGCAAGTTATAAACTGGTAAACTGGCTGTTTAAAGACGAATTAGATGGTTTCACCCACTCAATTGGACTCCTGGAGGGTATTAGGGACTATGTTAAACATTTCGACAATTTTTATTTCAGGGCGAAAAAAGTCATAAATTTCGAAAATTCAAACCTAATATCCACGTTTTTTGTGAAATTTCGAAGGTTTCGGGGCCCAGTGTCGAAAAGATTTGAGATATTAGGGAATGCATCTCCGGGTCATATAATGTCGTTTGGAACCATATATGCTAATTATTTGTTGTCATAAATGGTCGTGGTAGACTTGAGTTAATGAAGTCGGTGCAAGTTGTAAACCGGTAAATTGGCCTTTTAAAGTCAAATTGGATGGTTCCACCCACCCAATTAGACTCCCGGAGGCTATTATAGATCATGATAAACATTTCGGCAATTTTTATTTTCTGGCGAAAAAAAGTCATAAAATTCAAAAATTGAACGCTACTCGTAATATCCATCTTTTTGAGAAATTTGGGAGTTTTCGAGGCCCGGTGTATAGAAGTCTCGAAATTCTATGAAATACATCTCGGGGTCATATAATGTCTTGGAACCATATGTGATCATTATTTTTGTCATAAATGTTCGTGGTAGGCTAGAGTTAATGAAATCAGTGCAAGTCGTTAACCGGTAAATTGGTCGTTTAAAGGCAAATTGGATGGTTCCACCCACCCAATTGGACTATCGAAGGATATTAAGGATCATGGTAAACAATTCGGTAATTTTTAAATTCGGCAAAAAAAAAAGTCAAAAATTCCAAAATTGAAGGCTAATATCCACGTTTTTTGAGAATTTTTTTAGGTTTCGGGACCCGGTGCCGAAAAGCTTTGAGATTATAGGGGATACATCTCGGGCTCATATTATACTGTTTTAAACCATAAATGATCATTATATGTTGTCATAAATGTTCATGGTAGGCTTGAGTTAATGCAATCGGTGCAAGTTGTAAACTGGTAAATTCGCCATTTAAAGGAAAATTGGATGGTTCCATCCACCTAATTGGACTCCTGGAGGGTATTAGGGACCATGGTAAATATTTCGACAATTTTTAATTACAAGTGAAAAAAGTCAAAAAATTCCAAAATTTAAGGCTAATGTACACGTTTTTTGAGAAATTTTGGAGGTTTCGAGGCCCGATGTCGAAAATACTTGAGATTTTAGGGAATACATCTCAGGATTATATAATGTTGATTGGAACCATATATGATCATTATATGTTGTCATAGTTAGGTTTGAGTTAATGAAATCAATACAAGTTGTAAAACGGTAAATTGGTTGTTTAAAGGCAAATTGGATGGTTCCACCCATCCAATTGAACTCTCGGAGGGTATTAGGGACCAGGGTAAACCTTTTAACAATTTTTATTTACGGTCGAAAAAAAGTCAAAAAATTCCAAAATTGAAGGCTAATATTTACGCTTTTTGAAAATTTTTGAAGGTTTCGAGGCGCGATGTCGAAAAGGGTTGAGATATTAGGGGATAAATCCCGGGGTAATATTATGCCGTTTGGAACCATATATGATCATTATATGTTGTCATAAATGTTCGTGGTAAGCTTGAGTTAATTAAATCGGTGCAAGATGTAAACCGGTAAATTGGTTGTTTAAAGGCAAATTAGATGATTCCACCCCCACCCAATTGGACCCCCGAAGGGTATCAGGGACCATAATAAACATTTTGTCAATTTTTATTCACGAGTGAAAAAAGTCGAAAAATTCCAAAATCGAAGGCTAAAATCCACGCTTTTTGAGAAATTTTGGAGGTTTCGGGGGCTGTTGTCGAAAGCCTTGATATTTTTGGGATACATCTCGAAGTCATATAATGTCGTTTGGAACCATATATGATCATTATATGTTGTCATAAATGTTTGTGGTAGGCTTGAGTTAATGAAATTGGCGCAAGTTGTAAACCGGTAAATTGGCCGTTTAAAGGCAAATTGGATGGTTCCACCCACCCAATTGGAATCTCGGAGGATATGGGAGACCATGGTAAACATTTTGACAATTTTTATATACGGGCGAAAAAAGTCAAAAAATTCAAAATTTATCCACGCTTTTTGAAAATATTTGGAGTCTTCGGGACCCGGATTCGAAAAGTCTTGAAATTCTAGAGAATACATCTATGGGTCATATAATGTCGTTTGGAACCATATATGATCATTATTTGTTGTCATAAATGTTCGTGGTAGGCTTGAATTAATGAAATCGATGCAAGTTGTAAACCGGTAAATTGGTCGTTTGAAGGCAAATTGGATGGTTTCACCCATCCAATTGGACTCCCGGAGGATATTAGGGACCATGGTAAACATTTCGTCAATTTTTATATCCGGGCGAAAAAAAAGTAAAAAAATTCCAAAATTGAAGGTTAATATCCACGCTTTTTGAGAAATTTCGATTGTTTCGGGGCCGGTATCAAAAAACATTGAGATTTTAGGGGATACATCTCGGGGTCATATAATGCCGTTTGGAACCATAAATGATCATTATATGTTATCATAAATGTTCGTGGTAGGCTTGAGTTAATGAAATAGGTCCAAGTTGTAAACTGGTCGTTTAAAGACAAATTGGATGGTTCCACCCATCCGATTGGACTCACGGAGGGTATTAGGGACCATGGTAAACATTTCGAAAATTTTTATTTACGGGTGAAAAAAAGTCAAAAAATTCCAAAATTAAAGGCTAATATCCACGCTTTTTGAGAAATTTCGGAGGTTTCGGGTATAACTTTTAATTCGGGTAAACGGGTCGGGTTTAGGTCGATAAGAGTGGGTCGGGTCAATTCGGATTAATTCCATAAACTATGCGGGTCGGGTTTGGGTTGGGTCATGCTTGAGTCGGGTCACGCTTCTTATCGGGTTTGGATCGGGTTACATTCGGGTCGGGTGAACAATAGGTCGGGTTTAATTCGGGTTTTCACGGGTTAAAACGGGTTAGGGTAATTCTCGGGTCAATCGGGTCATTTTCAAGTCGGGTTAGTCTCGGGTTCAAGTCGGGTTCAGTTCAAATCAATAATTTGCGGGTTATAATCAGGTTGGGTCATTTTCAAGTTGGTCATTCTCAGATTCAAGTCGGGTTATGTTCAAGTCAATAATTTGCAGGTTACAATCAGGTCGGGTCATTTCCAAGTTAGATCATATTCGGGTTCAACTAACTATAAATAGATAATTATCATTTTTGTCAAGCTAATTATTTCCTTTGACTATAATATATGTGACAATATACTAGGGAACTATGGTCTATAGTCTATAATTTAGGAAGATAATTATCTCCTTTGACTATACAACAAATATATTACTATATTTAATTCTTAAATTTGAGGATGATGCTCCTTTCTTTTGCTGGCCTGGACCGACTTGGTCTCCCTAAACAAAATGATTTGATCAACAATAATAAGGTGGTCTAAATTGCAGTTAAGGTGATTTGAAATCGGGTCAGGAACAATTTGGGTTGAATTTAGGCCGGGTCAATAACAAGTCATGTTGATTTCGAGTCGAGTTAGTAATAGATCGGGTATAATTTTTTGGTCAGGTTAGCAATAGTTCTGGTAAAATTCGGGTCGGGTCAATAACAAGTCGGGTTGAATTTGGGTCAGGTTAATTTCAAGTCGGGTTGATTTTGGGTCGGGTTTGTAACAGGTTGGGTTAAATTCGGGCCGGGTTAAGAACGGGTCGGGTTGAATTCAGGTCAGGTTAGTAACAAGTTGGGTTAAATTCGGGTTTTGACGGGTTAAAACGGTTTGGGTCAATTTCGGTTCAAGTCAGGTTCGATTCAGGTCAATAATTTATGGGTTACATTCGGGTCGGGTCATCTCCAGGTTAGTTCATGTTCGGGTTTGGGTCTCACATACTCGGGTCAACTCGGGTCTAGGTTTGATTTCAGGTCGGGTTAGGTTGGGTTTGGGTCACCATTTTTTCAGGTTCAGATGGTTTAGCTAATAATCGGATTTGAGTCGGTATTTCGGATCAGATCAACTTTTGACAGCTCTACAAAATAATGCATGTTCTTTTTTTTTTTTTTTAATTTTCACTTAAATAACTACTGGTACATGTGAAGTCATATAATTTGTTCAAATTTATTTAAGTTGTAAATTAAACTTATTTTATTACTTTACATTGTAGTTTATTTTTTTCTAAAATTAGCGAACATAAAGTAATTAAAATGGTTTATAGTTAAAATTTGTATCACGCAATCTAAATAGACACCCATAAAGCCATAACTCTTAAAATTATACCCCATTTCCCGAATTTGATAACAAACCAAGATGCAAGTTCAAGTTTTTTACAAGTCATTAACCTTTTAAAAAATCAATGGTTCTTGATATTCCAAAAGGGCAACCTCGATTTTTTTTAAAGAGCTTAAGAGGGCAAGTCATGATACATGCTAAAGGTAAATGCTTAGAGCATTTAAAAAAACAAGTAAATTTATGACCAAAACATTGGAAAAGTTTGAAAGTTCAAAGATAAATTCCTTAATTAATTTTTTTTGATGCAAAAAATAAATTCCTTAATGATATTGGGGTAATCTAGCTATTTTTATGTTGTTAGCACAAATATACTCCTTAATTCAAACGTATTGAATTGTCTCAAGGAAAATTAAAAAAATCATATATTATCGTGTGTTAGATCATTAAAGGTTCAACCATTTCTTTTTTTTTTTTTTTTTTTTTTTTTTTTTTTTTTTTTTTTTTAAGAAAGAAGGTTCAGTGGCTTTTCAATACCTCACCACTTTAGGAAGCCAATATAATCGCTAATTTTATGGCCGTTGGAATACTATTTGTATATTCTGAGGTTTTGTTTGGTTGGAAGTCAATTTCCTTTGAAATAAAATTTCCTGGGAAGTACGGAGTACTCTGTATTAATATGGAGTTGTGTTTGATTGGAGGGAAATCAGATAAGCATGGGATTTAGCAATTATAAAGGAAATGCAAATCCCCAATAATTATGGGAATTTACTTACCAACTTCCTCCTTAGTGAGTTGAATTTCCTAGGAAAATGATAATGGAAAAAATATAAATTTCCATGAAAAGGGAGTACTTCTCACATGAACCAAACAAGGGCTTAATTATTTATTCACACTTTTATACATTTTTTTTTTCTTTCACTTTTATACAATTGACATAATCCCATTGCAATTTGTTATTTTCTCTTCTTTTTAAAGCCCCATCATTTAGAACGCGTCAAAAACCCCAAAAAATCAACAACACAGCCAAAATACTAGGGGTTGTTGAGGCTTACCCTAAATTCACAATTTCTAGCCTTTTCTCTCTCAATTATAATCTCTAAGAAGGGGGAAAAATAATAATAATAATAATAATAATAATAATAATAATAATAATAATAATAATAATAATAATAATAATAATAATAATAATAATAATTTCATAAACATTTTAGATTTTCTTTAAACCACAAACACAAACAAAAATGCCCTAAAATCCAAAAAAGAATCAATCCCCTGCAATCTTAACCTTACTTGCATCACGTGAATTTCTTCAAAACCCAGTTTTGGTTCTCTAATTAAACCCAACAAAAAGTTGATTACTCACTAATTATCAATTACCAGTTTAACACCCATCAATTACTTTATTATATATATGTGGGTCCCACTTGATCAGATAGATTTCTCTGTTTTTCTCCACTATTATATATTGCCTACAATACTATGCTTTTGAGCTTCTTTGTAGTCCTTTGTATTTGGACTATTTATTCACATACAAGTATTTTCAACAAACATACAAAAAAAGGGCAGAAAATTGGAGGGGTATAATCATGCCCTATTCTTTTCTTGTAGCAAGTAAGTTCTCTTTAACTATGTTTATTGTTCTTTTATGTTGTGTTTTTGGTAGTTTGGCTAAATGCAATATATTGTTATATTGTTTCCTATGATTATGTTATGGCAAGGCCGGGAGGTTGTATTTAAGCACCCTTTAAGAGGGCGTCGTTGTACTTTACATTACCAAATCATTATACACAATGGTCGACCTGACTTAGCTGGGTTAATGCTATTTGTTTCGTGTTTAATGGTTTTAACTTTTAAGTAAGGTTTAACACGCCGATTATGAAGCTAAAATAGAAATAAAGACCATGAATAAGGCCTGAAAACTGCATTATGATATGTATATGGATGGATATACAATTAGGTTGAAACTTCATCTCTTGCAGCATTGTTAGAAGTTGGGACTTGGGAGTATTGCTCTTCATATTCTTGACTTCGCGCTATGTGATGGGAGTCATGGAGTAAGATCATTCATCTAAAACAGCAATAAGTAACATGTTTTGGTAGCCTGAAATAAGCAAAAGTTGATCATTTTGTAGTAATCTAGGAGTATTTCGGGTAAATATTATGGAAAAGAAGGGACAAACATAACTAAGAAGAACAAAAGCAATACTTTTTATCAACATTAATTGATAATTTATGACACACTATAAAAAATTGATAAGCTTTCCTACTAAAAGTGGCTCTACAATAGGACAATATAAAGTAGCAACAGTTTATTCTATTATCAGTAATCAAGTTGCATACAAAAAAGCATATCTTGCCATCTTTATTACTATCTTTTATGAACACTTTAATCACTTCTTGAGCCGTAGGCTATATCTTACAATTTTCAACATGGCAAGACTCCGAAAAAGATGTCTTACAATTCCTTCGGTCTGCAATCAATTGTCACGTTGATAGTGTTAACTGAACTACTAACCATATCGACTACTAGTTCTGGACAGAGGTAGTCATTCCAAGGCTTTGTTGTTGGTGACAAAGTTATGGCTATATTGCCTGTTTAATTAACAGTTGAAACAAAAAATTTCTTGGAGATGAGGTGATAAATTCATCTTATACACAATAGATGCTAAGCTTGTGGTTTCATCGGGGTTGAAAGTGTTGTTGAGTTAGGACTTGCAGATTAATGTTCGGCCTAGAAACTATTTTCATCCATACCATTAAATTGGCATCGAAATTAACAAATAATAGTGTACAAATATGTTAGATGACAGACAAGGTTGAATAAACAAGTATAGTATGGAACGGAGGGAGTATTATAGCATTGTACAAAAAGTCGATGCCATAACGTGCTCTGTATATAGTAGTCAATTTGAGAACTCATGATCAGTCTATTGATATAGCTTAAACTATATATTTCAAGTATAATCATTGAATCGTTTTCGTATGGCAGATATAAAGCTATTGAAACCAACAGCATGGGAACAGCTAAAGTCCCCCTGCTTGTGGGAAGAGATCAGCACATTTTTGCTGCTGGGGTTCTATGGGATTCTACTGCTATACTTCATCAGAAAAATGGCATATGCAGTACACATGTTCACTACAAAAGCAACAGAAAAAGATGCAGAAATGTACCCTGATAATGCAAGATTAAGCCTTTGCTCAAAAGTTAGCATTGTTTCTTCCACTTTGCTTTTGAGTGTGCACTTGACTTCTTTATGCCTGCTGGTAAAAGGAAACAAGATTTCGTGCGATCACTATGTTCCTGCTCTCGCAGCTGAAATTTTGCAGGTTATATCATGGATAATCACGATAATTGTATTGTGCAGGACTTTAACCAAGAATTACCTCATTTTCCCCGGAATTCTAAGATTCTGGTGGGTTTGCAGCTTCTTGATCACAGCTTGTCATGTTGCTGTTGCTTTTAATTTTGTAATGGACAATCATGGGCAGCTTAGGATTCAAGAGTATGCAGATTTTCTTGGTTTTTTTGCATCAGTCAGCCTGTTGGTAATTTCCATTCAAGGGAAGATGAAAATAGCGCATGACAGTGCAAGAAGCAATTTGACTGAACCACTTCTCAATGGAGAAACTGGAAAAAAATTTAAAGGAAAAGTCGAGTCACTTTACAGCAAAGCTACTCTTCTGGATCTTGTTACCTTCTCATGGCTGAATCCACTGTTTGTCATTGGAAAAAAAAAGCCACTTGAGCAGGATGAGATCCCAGAGGTTGATGTGAAAGACTCTGCTGCCTTTCTCTCTCAGTGCTTCAATGAAAACCTAAAACAAGCCAAAGAGGAAGAAGGAATCACGAATAGCACATCAGTGTATAAGGCAATTTTCCAATTAGCATGGAAAAAAGCAGCTGTAAATGCCTTGTTTGCAGTAATAAGTGCATTTGCTTCATATGTTGGTCCGTATCTAATCAACGATTTTGTGGTTTTCCTCAGTGAAAAGAAACACAGCAGCCTAAAAACTGGCTACCTCCTTGCTCTTGGATTTCTAGGGGCCAAAGTGGTTGAAACAATTGCACAAAGGCAATGGATCTTTGGGGCTCGTCAATTAGGGCTCCGCCTCAGAGCTGCTATGATATCTCAGATATACCAAAAGGGCTTAATGTTGTCATGTCAAGCAAGACAGAGTCACACCAGTGGAGAGATAATGAACTACATGAGTGTAGATGTTCAAAGAATCTCAGATTTTGTATGGTATGTAAATACACTATGGATGTTACCGGTACAAATATCATTAGCAATCTATGTTCTGCATACGAGTCTAGGTTTGGGGTCACTTGCAGGATTAGCTGCCACTTTAGTTGTTATGTCTTGCAATATACCTTTAACAAGAACGCAGAAAAAATACCAGTCAAAGATCATGGATGCTAAAGATGCTCGGATGAAAGCCACCTCAGAAATCCTGCGTAACATGAAGTCGATAAAACTTCAGGCATGGGACAATCAGTTTCGACATAAGTTAGAAAGTTTAAGAAATATAGAGTCTTCATGGATATGGAAGTCATTGAGACTAGGGGCTGTTGGAGCCTTCATTTTCTGGGGTTCACCTACCTTTATTTCTATAATAACATTTGGAGCTTGTCTTTTAATGGGAATTCCGCTCACAGCAGGTAGTGTATTATCTGCGTTAGCAACTTTCCGTATGTTGCAGGATCCCATATTTAGTCTGCCAGACTTACTCAACGTTGTAGCACAAGCTAAAGTATCGGCTGATAGGGTTTCTTCTTACCTCCAAGGAGAAGAAATTCAGCAAGATGCAGTCAAGTTTGTTTCAAAAGATAAGACACCCTATGCCATAGACATAGAAGGGGGAAAACTCAGCTGGGATCCTAATTCAGAAACTCCCACCTTAGATAACATAAACTTGCAGGTCACAAGGGGAATGAAAGTGGCAATATGTGGAACTGTGGGATCAGGAAAATCCAGTTTGCTTTCTGGCTTAATAGGAGAAATACCTAAGATCTCCGGGACTGTGAAGATTAGCGGGTCTAAAGCTTATGTTCCTCAAACCCCGTGGATACTGACAGGAAATATTAAAGAGAACATACTCTTTGGGAGCCCTTATGATGCAGCAAAGTATGATAGAACAGTTAAAGCATGTGCTTTATTGAAAGATTTTGAACTTTTCCCACAAGGTGACTTAACAGAGATTGGAGAAAGAGGTATTAATATGAGTGGAGGCCAGAAACAAAGGATACAAATTGCTCGTGCAGTATACCAGGATGCAGATATATATCTGCTTGATGATCCTTTTAGTGCAGTTGACGCACATACAGGCACACAACTATTTCAAGTAAGCACTTGTAACTTGTAAGACATATATGTCAAATTAAACTGAGTCTTACATAGTTCATTCTCTTACAATGTTCTGATTTCCAATAAACAGGAATGTCTGATGGAGGTTCTCGGTGACAAGACAATCTTTTATGTGACCCACCAAGTCGAATTTCTACCGGCAGCAGACCTCATTCTGGTATGTAATCACAAATTCATAGCAATGTTTTATGCACTATCTAGCTAGATATATCAATTCATGAGGGAACTTCTTATAAACAGGTTATGCAAGATGGAAAAATATCAGAAGCAGGGACTTTTAAGGAACTTTTGAAGCAGAATATTGGGTTTGAAGTTCTGGTTGGAGCTCATAGTCAAGCTCTAGATTCTGTTCTTAAAGTTGAAGGTGCTTCTGGTAGAACTTCTAAAATTTCTTTACCACAAAATGTCCAATCAAGTGCTGAACAAATTCAAACAAGGGATGAAGAAGAGGAAAAACTTTCTCCTGAAATGAAAGAGAAGGAAGGGAGGTTGATACAAGATGAAGAAAGAGAGAAAGGAAGTATAGGGAAGGAAGTATATTGGGCTTATCTTACCATAGTGAAACGTGGTATTTTGGTTCCGGTGATAGTTTTAGCCCAGTCATCATTTCAAGTGTTACAAATAGCAAGTAATTACTGGATGGCATGGGCTTGTCCAACTTCAGGTGATGCAGCACCTGTAGCTGAGATGGACTATGTCTTACTTGTATATGCCATTCTTTCTATCATAAGCTCAATTTGTGTCTTAGTACGGGCATCCGTATTAGCATACGCCGGCCTTTCTACTGCACAAAAACTCTTTGAGAATATGCTACACAGTGTATTACGAGCTCCAATGTCATTTTTTGATTCAACTCCAACTGGAAGAATACTGAATCGGGTAAGAGTTAGTTTAAATACTTTAAAATGCAGTAATTTTATATGTGCAATACAATCAGCTAAATATAAATCATAATTTCATAAACATATCTAGGGATGAACCCTATCTACATAACAGAAACATACCTCCCACTTTTGTCAAACAGAAATACAGAAGGCACTCAAATCATCTGAGATTTATGTTAATTTATCGGTCAGATCAAGAATATTAATCAGAGTACTCATGTCTGCATAAAAGACTTTCTAAATTCTAAATGCATTAAGCAATTTACTTAATCCATTGCCACCTTGTGGTATGAAATGCAAGTAAGAAGGATTTATGTTTCAGGGAAAGAATTTTCCAGCTTTTACATAATAAAAACAATCAAGGGAATTTGTACATTAAAAAGAAAAAAAAACGCAATCATATGTTAAATTTAACACTTACTACATATACAGGCATCATCTGACCAAAGCGTATTGGACTTGGAAATGGCACAAAGATTGGGCTGGGCAGCTTTCTCAATGATCCAGCTTCTCGGCACCATTGCAGTCATGTCACAGGTCGCATGGGAGGTCTTTCTCATCTTCATTCCAGTAACAGCAATCTGCATATGGTATAAGGTAAGCAAATTGTACTTGAAACCTACTTAAGGATCATTGCAAAGATAATAAGAGAAAAATATTACAATCATGAATATAATGATATTCCATGCAGCAATACTACATACCAACTGCAAGGGAGCTAGCACGATTATCTGAAATACAGAAGGCTCCAATCCTACATCATTTTGGAGAATCACTTTCAGGGGCGGCAACAATACGTGCATTTGACCAAAAGGATCGATTTATCAATGCAAATCTTGTATTAGTAGATGGATTTTCAAGACCATGGTTTCACAATGTATCAGCAATGGAGTGGCTTTCATTCAGACTCAATCAATTATCTAACTTCGTGTTTGCATTTTCATTGGTTCTGTTAGTGTCTCTTCCAGATGGAATTATAAATCCAAGTAAGCTCTCTAGATCTGATGAGTAAAACTAGAATGAATACAATATTTGTATTGTCTAGTGGCTAAGACTGTTTTAAATGCATGGCAATATAACATATCAGAAATTGACTAATAAATAATAAGGTCTACTTCAATTGCTCGTTGGAAATATTATCATCCTATACAGCTTTTACTATAGGATGAATTACAATTATTATTGAAGAAACCTAATGTGTATCGAATCTTTTGCAGGCATTGCAGGTCTGGCAGTGACATATGGAATTAATTTGAATGTTTTGCAAGCTTCAGTCATATGGAATATATGCAATGCAGAAAATAAGATGATATCAGTGGAAAGGGTTCTTCAGTACACAGAGCTTAATAGTGAGGCACCTATGATAATTGACGACTGCAGACCACCAAACAACTGGCCAACTACTGGAACAATCACTTTCCAGAATTTACAGGTAAGCTGCTGAAGGTTTAATTAAGAAGCAGAAATTCTAAATTTCTTCTGCCCCACAAAAACTTGAATGGTTTCAAATTGGATGTCCCAAAGGCCCTGTTTGGTTTGATGTAAAAGGTTTTCATGGAAAATGATTTTTCCATTTTTTTTCCCATTTTCCTTTGTTTGGTTTGTTAAGGAGTGGAAAACAATTTTTCAAGGGTGGAAAATTTCATCCTTAATGATGGAAAACATTTTCCTTCCAAAAACAAGGGAAGCCACATTTTCCTCTCTCCTCCTTACCTCTTTTTTTACTTCCCTCTCATTCATCCTTACATTTCCACTCTTATTTTTTATTTTTCTTGGACTTTTCTTGTACGCAACCAAACAAAGGAAAACTAATTTGCAATTGTGTTATTCCTTGAAAATATGTTTTCCATGAAAACTAATTTTCCATTGAAAATATTTTACATTAAACCAAACGGGGCCAAAATACGCATTGCACTTTCCATCTATGGCATTTTCTCTCTATCTGCTTTTTCTTACTATGAGTAGGCGAGTACTACTTATATCTCAATCCACTTGATCTTACTTTTTATTTTCTCTCCCCACCCTAACTTTAAGCCAACACTTTCAAATACTTCTGTTTGTTTCTACCCCATTTTCAATACTCAAATCTTAATATGTGAGTCAAAAGCAATCATGCAAGCTTTGTAAGACAAAAGGAGCAACTATTGCAGTTCAGAAATTCTTATGACAATAATAAGCAGAAAACAAATTACTCTGATAATAATGTCAGTCCCAAATTCATGATGCTGCAGATACGCTATGCTGAACATCTTCCCTCCGTCCTGAAAAAAATAACATGCACATTACCTGGGATGAAGAAGATTGGTGTGGTAGGAAGGACAGGCAGTGGAAAATCAACACTTATACAAGCTCTATTCCGCATTGTGGAACCAAAGGAGGGGAGCATTATAATTGATGATGTAGATATCTGCAAGATAGGTCTTCATGACTTGAGATCAAGGCTCAGCATCATTCCACAGGATCCAACAATGTTTGATGGTACAGTTCGAATAAACCTTGATCCACTCCAACAGCATTCTGACAATGATATATGGGAGGTAAGTAATTTAATTGATTGCTTTACCATTTTTTTTTCTTAGGTAGAAATGAAAACAAATCAGTAATACATTGCTTTGCAACTATTAGGCATTAGACAAATGCCAACTAGGAGACCTTGTACGGGCCAAGGAAGGAAGACTGGAATCCACAGGTGAATAAATAAAACTTTTTCAGAAATATGGAATAAGATTGTTCTTACTAGATAATCTAACTTGTTGTAAATGATATATAGTGGTTGAAAATGGTGAAAATTGGAGTGTTGGACAAAGACAATTGTTCTGCTTAGGAAGGGCACTGCTAAAGCACAGTAGTGTCTTGGTTTTAGACGAAGCAACTGCATCAGTTGATTCTGCTACTGATGGAGTAATTCAGAAGATTATTAACCAGGAATTTCAAGAACGAACAATTGTCACAATAGCTCACAGAATACACACAGTTGTTGATAGTGATCTAGTCCTTGTTCTCAGTGATGGTATTTTTTAAGTTCCCTTTTTTATATACGTAGTATTTTTTTTTTTTTCTATTTATTTGTCATCAGACTGTTGAATTCTTTGAGGCTAAAAATAACAAGATAATTAATACGAAAGTTTGTTTTTGTTTTGGCCAAAACAGGAAGGATTGCAGAATATGATTCACCATCAAAGCTCCTAGAGAGAGAAGATTCATTTTTCTCACGCTTGGTTAGGGAGTACTCTACAAGATCACAGACTTTCAACAACACAGCAAAACTTGAAGGTTGAAAACATGAAGTAAATAAGCATAAGCAATGGAGACGACGACACATTTAGCAAGATGTTTAAACCAAAGAGCAACCTAAGGAAAACAAGACTACTATAACGATCATGCAATACAACAATCTCTCAAGGTTCTCCATCCTTGCATCTCTAAGCACTAGCGTGTCCATCCATATTATGACGGCAACAAGAGAAGTGATGCATCATATGTGCCTCCCTCGCCGTGTTTAACTACCCTTATATAGCATTCCTAGAAAATTTGTACTAAGATACACTATATGAGCCTTTATTGTAAGAGCTCACGCTTTCGACTCAGCTCTTCCGGTCGCTTAATAACTATGTAGGGTTACATTACTACCATAGCATATAATCAACTAATCAAGCAACTTGCATCTTAGATAACAATGACTCAATGAGCCATTTTTGGCAAACATTGATCAAATAATCAAATTTGTATGAAAAATATGCTTAACATTGAAATTAACAAAATAAATTATGATTTGGGCTCTCCCTCTTTATATTAGCATCAAATGCATGAGGGGGAAGTGGGGTTACGAAACTCGAACCTGAGACTGACACTTTGTTTGGATAGGAAGAAATGGAAGGAAAAGAAGAGAAGAGAAATGGAGGGGGACAAAATCTCTTGTTTGGGTAAAAGATTGGGGGAAGGAAGGGGAAGGAGAGGGAGGGATCAATTTTCCCTCTCTCTTTAATAACCATAATCTCTCCAAAATTGGAGAGATTTGGAGGGAAAATGGAGCTCACCTCCCCCTCCCTTTCTTTTCCCTTCCCTTCCTCCATTTTCCCTCCCCTTCTTTTCCTTCCTTCTTTGCTATCCAAACAAAGCATGAGGGATCAAAGGACAATACTGTAACTCATTAGCTGCCCAGTACCCTTCCCAATCTCATCATATACAATAATTTAAATTTATACATACATAATCAAACTAAAAATTCAGAGAACATATGTATACATCAAAATCAATCCAAATATATAATTGATAGCAATAATTCATTGGGAAAAAAGCTGGGGTATCGTAATTTTGGATAATAATTGCCAAATTAGTTACTTTAAGTGGACATAATACAAGATATCAGCATGCTAATTATGGAATTATATGAATGAAATCATGAAAGTAAGAAAGGAATTTGGTTAATTGTAAAGAAGTTAGTAACTTACCTCAAAAGATTGGTCTGAAAAATGTGGGAAATTTGGAGGAAGATGAGTTCTTGAGAATTTGTGATGCCAAATGGCAATGTGAGAGAAAATGTCATGTTTGGCAAATGGCAATGAATTACGTAGAACAGTATTACTACTATTAGGTTTTGATTCATTTGACTTGTTTGTTTTTTTGAAACACAATAGTAATCCGTAAAAATAATTTTAATTTAGTACAATAATAATAATTTCAGTTCAATTTAAATAATTTAAGTTTAACAATAACTAAGGATGTCAGTGGGGCGGGTCAAGTAGGAGACCCGCCCCATCTCCGCCCCAATGGGGCGGGGATGGGTCTCGGTTTGGCGGGTGGTGGGACGGGGATGGGGATAAAAATCATACCCGCCATGAGTGATGGGGCGGGGGTGGATTTTAAGTTGTACCCGCCCCATTCCCGCCCCGCCCCACTTCGTACCCGCCCCATCCCACCTCATACCCACAATCTATATACTACCTCCGTTATATATTATTTACAACGATTAGACATTTTTCCTCTCTATTTTATGTCAAATCGTTGCAAATAATAAATGGAAAACTTTTGTATACACCCGATTTTCAGTAATTTATTGTACATCGGGTACACTTTTGTCAGATTTAGTGTCACTTTTGTCAAATTTAGTGTCACTTTTATCAAATTTATCAATGAAGCATAAATAACTTTTATATATGTCAGGGTAACTTTTGTGCGTTTTAGTATAACTTTTGCACATTTTATTGTCACTTTATAACGGATGTTCAGTAATTTACTGAACATCCGTTTTATTTAAAATTTTTAACGGAGGTAGTATCTTTTAAAGCAAAATTACATACTTTTATTCTATTTATAAAATAATTACATGAAATACAATATTAATTATAATACTTTGTACGACACTTATATTATAACACAAAAATGTGTATAGAATGTTTTATTTTATAATTCGTATTAATTATGTAAGATTGTGTATTTAAGATACGGATATTAGGTGGATCTTGGGTGGGGATTAGGCGGGTCTTTGGTGGGGATTAGGTGGGGATGAATATCCAAGTGGGGGGGTGGGGCGGGGATGGGGATGAAAATTGGACCCGCCGCGGGGATGGGGATGGGGATGGGGATGGGGATGGGGATGGGGATGAAAATATTAGGTGGGGATGGGGATGGGAAGACCAACATCCGCTTTGCCCCGTCCCATTGACATCCCTAACAATAACTTCAATTTAGTAAAAATATTTTTAGTTCGATAAAAATAAGCCGAAGTGAAGGTTTTACCCTGTGCAAACCTGCTATGACGTTACTTTAATTTTTAAAATAAAACACTTTAATTTTTACACTAAGCTAATAATGCGGATTATAACTCAAAATCATGTGAGACCTTGTTACATTTTCTGCAATTATATTTTCAAAATATTAATATTTACTACTGTATTACAAAGTAAAAATATTAACACTAAGCTAATGCAGAGTAATGCTTAATTAAAGTTATGCATTAACAAGTGTGAAAATAAAAGAATTTGTCTACAAAACATATGGAGTTGGAGAAAAAAAAAAAGTATTACAAAAGAAAATTACCTCAATGTTAAAGTTAACAATGTCCTTCCCTAGAATTATTGTTGATATGTCATTAAAAAAATCTATACATAAACCAAATACGTATGTAATTATTCTCACTTATATTTTACACGGTCTCTATTGCACTTTAAAATAAATTTTACTTTCTCCGTCCCCGAAAGAACAACTCTTTTGGGTTAATTTCGCGGGTATTAATAAAGTTAAATAAAAAGAAGTAAAAGTATATTGGAAAGATAAATTTACATGGGGTTTACAAAAAAGTAGAGAAAAATAGTAATAAAAGTATATGGAAAAACAAATTTTATATGGGGAAGCTAATTTTGCACAAATATTATTGTAAAGTGATGGGTATTTAAATGCTAATAAGTCATTCTTTTTGGGACTAAAATTAGGTAAAATAAATCGTTCTTTCGGGGACGGAGGGAGTAATAAGAATAATGAAAACACGTAAAACCAAAAAAAATAAATGTAAGTGGTTATATTTTAAATTAATATAGGATAGTTTTATAACCAAATCATGTTAAATTTTGTTTTCATATAACCCCAACACACAAGCACAAAAGAATATAAACCCCAAACACAAACAGTTACTTACATCATGTGAACTCCACCAAAACCCAGTTTTTGTTCTCTAATGACCCATTACGTAGTGCTCGTACTAGTGTATTACACACCATTTTTTGAATAAAATAAGACTACAATAGGTCAATTATGCACTAATTATTATTTAAAAGTTTAATACAAGGCCATCGTGATGAAAGTTAGAATGAAGGAAAATATTTTTGTATTTAAAGATTACAAGTATATATTACTAGAATAAGCATATACACGGATGGAAAATACTCCTGACCACTAAAATCTATCGGTAAAATTATACATTAGGGATGCTTTTATCAACCTAATCATATTCTTGATATGATTCTATTTTTATAGAAGGCAACAAAATATTAATTAAGAATATTAACGTATAGTAATTCCTATTAAAAAAAACATAATTACCTAAGAATATTAGCATTATAAATAAAGAAGATATAAAATATCACCTAAGAATATTAACGTAATCACGTAAGTTGACTAAGTATATGATTTCATTTTTATTTCCATGATCTCCAAATGCTTATTTGTTATTTCATTTGGTATATTCATGTTTACCAATAAAACATTATAATTATTCAAATTAGGAGTTACAAAACCATACTATATAAATTGCAATTTTAGAAAACCCAAAATCAAGATGAAACTAACAAGATACTCGGTATTACAAGAGACTTTAAAGTATTATACCCTATTACATATTCATTTGAATATCTTAAGATTCTAAATGAAACGAAGAAAAAACGGAGTCATAGTTAATTACACACTAACACACACCATTTATTGAATATATATACCACATGGATTCCACTTGATCATATAAAATTTCTTTCTTTTTCTTTCCAATTTCCACTATATATTGCTTACAATACTATGCTCTTGAGCTTCTTTTTAGTCCTTTGAATTAGGAGTTTAGAATTATTTATAGTTCATTCAAACATTTTCATCAAACATTAATTAAAAAAAAAAAGGCCTCATAATTAGAGGAGAATCATGCCCTACTCTTTTCTTGCAGCAAGTAAGTTCTCTTTGATTATATTGCTTGCTCTTTTAAGTTGCGTTATTTGTGGTGATCAAGATGAGTTGTTTTGCCAAATGCACTGTATTGCTTCCTTTAATTTATTATGTAACTACGGCAAGGCCAAACGCGCTTGTATTGAAGTATACTTCCCTTCATCTCCAAAAGTTCATGTTTTAATGTTTTTTCACAGTTGAAAAAAAAAAAAAAACTCCATAACATTTATAGTTTTAGACAATATCAGCTTAGAATTCAAGAGTATGCAGATTTTCTCGGCCTCTTTGCATCAGTCAGCCTGTTGGTAATTTCCATTCAAGGGAAGATGAGAATAACGCATGACAACGCAAGAAGCAATTTGACAGAACCACTTCTCAATGGAGAAACTGGATATAAATTTAAAGGAAAACGTGAGTCACTTTACAGCAAAGCAACTCTTCTTGATCTTGTTACCTTCTCATGGCTCAACCCATTGTTTGTCATGGGGAAAGAGAAGCCACTTGAGCAGGATGAGATCCCAGATGTTGATGTGAAAGACTCTGCTGCTTTTCTCTCTCATTGCTTCAATGAAAACCTAAAACAAGCCAAAGAAGAAGAAGGAATCACCAATAGCACATCCGTGTATAAAGCAATTTTCCAATTAGCATGGAAAAGAGCAGCAGTAAATGCCTTATTTGCGGTAATAAGTGCCTTTTCTTCATATGTTGGTCCATACCTAATCAACGATTTTGTGGTTTTCCTCAGTGACAAGAAACACAGCAGCCTAAAAACTGGCTATCTCCTTGCTCTAGGCTTTCTAGGGGCCAAAGTGGTGGAGACAATATCACAAAGGCAATGGATCTTTGGGGCTCGTCAACTAGGGCTTCAACTTAGAAATGCTTTGATAACACAGATATATCAAAAGGGCTTAGTCTTGTCATGTCAAGCTAAACAGAGTCACACCAGTGGAGAGATAATCAACTACATGAGTGTTGACGTACAAAGAATCGCAGATTTTGCATGGCATGTAAACACAATATGGATGTTACCAGTACAAGTATCGTTAGCCATCTATGTTCTGCATACAAGTCTAGGGTTGGGGTCATTTGCAGGATTAGCAGCGACTTTAGTTGTTATGTCTTGCAACATACCTCTAACAAAAACACAGAAAAAATACCAGTTAAAGATCATGGATGCTAAAGATGCTAGGATGAAAGCCACTTCAGAAATCCTGTTTAACATAAAATCAATAAAACTTCAAGCATGGGACAATCAATTTCTTCATAAGCTAGAAAGTTTACCAAACATAGAGTCTTCTTGTATATGGAAGTCATTGCGACTAGGGGCGGTTGGAGCCTTCATTTTCTGGGGTTCACCTACCTTTATTTCTATAATAACTTTTGGAGCTTGTCTTCTAATGGGAATTCCACTCACAGCAGGTAGCGTATTATCAGCATTGGCAACCTTTCGTATGTTGCAAGATCCCATATATAGTCTGCCAGATTTGCTCATTGTTGTAGCACAAGCTAAAGTATCAGCAGACAGGGTTTCTTCTTACCTCCAAGGAGAAGAAATTCAGCAAGCTGCAATCGAGTTTGTTTCAAAAGATAAAACACCCTACGCCATAGACTTAAAAGGGGGGAAATTCAGCTGGGATCCTACTTCAGGAACTTCCACCCTAGATAAAATAAACTTGCAGGTCACAAGGGGAATGAAAGTAGCAATATGTGGAACTGTAGGATCAGGAAAATCCAGTTTGCTATCTGGCTTAATTGGAGAAATTCCTAAGATTTCCGGGACGGTGAAGATTAGCGGTTCTAAGGCTTATGTTCCTCAAACCCCGTGGATACTGTCAGGAAATATTAAAGAGAACATACTCTTTGGGAATCATTATGATGCAGCCAAGTATGACAGAACAGTCAAAGCATGTGCTTTATTAAAAGATTTTGAGCTTTTCCCACAAGGTGACTTAACAGATATCGGAGAAAGAGGTATTAATATGAGCGGAGGCCAGAAACAAAGGATACAAATTGCTCGTGCAGTATACCAGGATGCAGATATATATTTGTTTGACGACCCTTTTAGTGCAGTGGACGCACATACAGGCACACATCTTTTTCAGGTAAGCACATATACTGTTTAACTCTTTGAGTCTTACATAGTGATTACTTCATTCTCTTACAAGTGTTCTTTTTCCCAATAAACAGGAATGTTTGATGGAGGTTCTAAGAGACAAGACCATCTTTTATGTCACCCACCAAGTAGAATTTCTACCAGCAGCAGACCTCATTCTGGTACGCTATCACAGCAATGTTTTATGCACTATCTCAGCTAGATATGCCAATTCATGAGGGAATTTCTTATGAACAGGTGATGCAAGATGGAAGAATTGCAGAAGCAGGAAGTTTTAAGGAACTTTTGAAACAGAATATCGGGTTTGAAGTTCTGGTTAGAGCTCATAGTCAAGCTCTAGAATCTGTTCTTACTGTTGAAGGTGCTTCTGATAGAACTCAAAGCCCTTTACCACAAGATGGACATTCAAGTGCTGAACAAATTCAAACAAGGGATGAAGAAGAGGATAACCTTTTTCCAGAAATGAAAGAGAAGGAAGGGAGGTTGATACAGGATGAAGAAAGAAAGATAGGAAGTATAGGGAAGGAAGTTTATTGGGCTTATCTTACCACGGTGAAACATGGTATTTTGATTCCGGTGATACTTTTAGCCCAGTCATCTTTTCAAGTGTTGCAAATAGCAAGTAATTACTGGATGGCATGGGCTTGTCCAACTACAGGTGATGCTACACCAATAGCTGAAATGGACTATGTCTTACTTGTGTATGCCCTTCTTTCTATTGTAAGCTCGCTTTTTGTCTTAGTACGGGCATCAGTATCAGCATACGCAGGCCTTTCTACTGCACAAAAACTCTTTGAGAATATGCTACGCAGTGTATTCCGAGCTCCAATGTCATTTTTTGATTCAACTCCAACAGGAAGAATACTGAATAGGGTAAGAATTAGTCAACGTACTGAATAGGCACTCAAATCATTTGAGAATCACTTCCTGCATTTTTTTTTAAGTGCACCATTTTCCTTTTTGGGAAGTTGCATATTATTGCACCATTTCCTTATTTGGTATGCTTAATTCACCTTTTGCTTGTGTTCATTTACTAAGAGATTTCCACCTTTTTAAATTAAATAAGCATTTACTTAACCCATTTCCACCTTCTGAGTTATGAAATTCAACTAAGAGATTTATGTTCAAAAACAATCAAGGGCAATTGTATATCAAAAAGAAAAATCGCAATTATATGTTAAATTTAACACTTACTTTCTTATGCAGGCATCATCTGACCAAAGTGTATTATTGGACTTGGAAATGGCACAAAGATTGTTTTTGGCAGCTTTCTCAATGATCCAGCTTCTGGGAACCATTGCAGTCATGTCACAGGTCGCATGGGAGGTCTTTCTCATCTTCATTCCAGTAACAGTAATCTGCATATGGTATAAGGTAAGCAGTGCTTAATAATACAGAATTTTTACAAAGATGATCTTAAGAAGATTATTACAATCATGAATGTAGTGATATTTCTTGCAGCAATACTACATACCAACTGCAAGGGAACTAGCACGATTATCTGAAATACAGAAGTCACCAATCCTACATCATTTTGGAGAATCACTTTCAGGGGCAGCAACAATACGTGCATTTGACCATAAGGAGCGATTTATCAATGCAAACCTTGTATTAGTAGATGGATATTCAAGAGCATGGTTTCACAATGTATCAGCAATGGAGTGGCTTTCATTCAGACTCAATCAATTATCTAATTTAGTGTTTGCATTTTCATTGGTTCTGCTAGTGTCTCTTCCAGATGGAATTATAAATCCAAGTAAGTATTCTTGATCAATCTGATAAGCAAATCTAGAATGAATACAAAATTTGAATTGTCTAGTAATTAAGACTTTTCTATATGCATGGAAAAAAACCATACTAGAAAAGCCTCTAGGAGACTTTACCTGAGAAATCGATCTGAAACTCGTTCAACTTACCTGTGTACTTCCTCTTTACCAAACTAATTAGAAATTGTGAATTGACAAATAAGATCTACTTTAACTGATTGTTGAAAATATCATCATCCCATACAGCTAACTACATGAGGTACACCAAATTATAATTGAAGAAAAGCTAATGTGTTTTGGAATCTTTTGCAGGCATTGCAGGTCTGGCAGTGACATATGGAATAAATTTGAATGTTATGCAAGCTTCACTCATATGGAATATATGCAATGTGGAAAATAAGATGATTTCAGTGGAAAGGGTTCTTCAGTACACAGAGCTTAATAGTGAAGCACCCCTGATCATTGACAATTGCAGACCACCAAAAAACTGGCCAACTACTGGAATAACCACTTTCCAGAATTTAAAGGTAAGCTGCTGCAGTTTTAATTGAGCTAAAAGTCCAACTTCCTCTGCCCCACAAAAACTTGTATGGTTTCTACTTGAATGTCCCAGAATACACATTGCACTTTCTATCTATGGCATTTTCTCTCTACCTGCTTGTTCTTAGTACGAGTACTATTTATTTCTCAAGTCACTATATCTTACTCTTTTTTTTTTTTTCTCTACCCACCATCTTTAGCTTTCAGCAAACACTGTAGAATACTTCTGTTTGTTTCTACCCACTCTTAATATTCAATGTTAATCTCCAAGTCAAAAGCAACCATGCTAGATTTGTGAGATATAAGGAGCAACCACGGCAGTTTAGTGAAATCATTATGAATACTAATTTGCAGAAAATTCATAACTCTGATAAAGTGATAATAATCAGTCCCAATATCATGATGCTGCAGATACGTTATGCTGAACATCTTCCCTCCGTCCTGAAAAACATAACATGTACATTACCAGGGAAGAAGAAGATTGGTGTGGTAGGAAGAACAGGCAGTGGAAAATCAACACTTATACAAGCTTTGTTCCGCATTGTGGAGCCAACGGAGGGGAGCATTATAATTGATGATGTAGATATCTGTAAGATAGGTCTTCATGACTTGAGATCAAGGCTCAGCATCATTCCGCAGGATCCAACAATGTTTGATGGTACAGTTCGAATAAACCTTGACCCACTCCAACAGCATTCCGACAATGATATATGGGAGGTAATATAATTTAATAAATTGCTTTATTGTTTTGTTTTCATAGGTAGATATGAAAGTTAATCAGTAAAACCCCGTTCTACAATTCTTAGGCACTAGACAAATGCCAACTAGGAGACCTTGTACGGGCTAAGGAAGGAAGATTGGAATCCACAGGTGAATACATCAAACTTTTTCAGAAAAAAGGAGTTAAAGATTGTTTTTGCTAAAAAAATCGAATTTATTGTATTCAGTGGTTGAAAATGGTGAAAATTGGAGTGTTGGACAGAGACAATTGTTCTGCTTAGGAAGGGCACTACTAAAGCACAGTAGTGTCTTGGTTTTAGACGAAGCAACTGCATCAGTCGATTCTGCTACTGATGGTGTAATTCAGAAAATTATCAACCAAGAATTCAGAGAACAAACAATTGTCACAATAGCTCACAGAATACACACAGTTGTTGATAGTGATTTAGTTCTCGTCCTCAGTGATGGTATTTTTCAAGGCCCCTTTTTTTAAAATTTATTTTTTGACATCAGATTTTTTTGAAATTCTTTGAGGTTAATAAAATACCAAGATAATTATTAGAAAGTTTGTTTTGGCAAAAACAGGAAGGATTGCAGAATATGATTCCCCATCAAAGCTCCTAGAGAGAGAAGATTCATTTTTCTCACGCTTGGTTAGGGAGTACTCTACAAGATCACAGACTTTCAACAACTCAGCAAAACTTGAAGGTTGAAACTATGAAGTAAATCACCATTATTTTTAGGCAACAAAGTTAGCGACATATCTAGCAAGGTAACGAGACCAAAGGGCAATCTAAGGAAAACAAGACTGCTAAGGCAATCATGCAATACAACAATCTCTCAAGGTTCCCCATCCTTGCATCTATGTGCACTAACGGGTTCATCCATAGTATGGTGGCAGCAAGAAAAGTTATGCATCATCCTATGTAGTACCTCCCTAGCCGTGCTTACTAGCCCTTATATAGCATTCCTACAAATTCGTACTAAGATACACTCTAAGAGCCCCTATTGTAAGAGCTCACGCTTTCGACTCAACTTTCCGGTCACTTAACTATGTAGGGTCACACTGTTAAAAACTTCATAAAATACTAGCATATCATATAATCAAGCAAGTTGCATCTTAGATTTATAACAGTGAGCCATTTTAGCAAACATTGAAATCATCAATTAGCATGAAAATTCTGGGTTTTCTTCCTTAACATTGAAATTAACAAACTAAATTTAAGATAGGCTCTACCCCTTATAATAGCACCAAATATGGGAAGGGGGTTAATGGGGGCAATGCTCTGAAGCAATTAGCTGCTAAGTGCCCTCCTAAACCTCTTTTTATGCATTTTCATGAATCTATAATTCAAATTTAAACCAGAGAACATATATAAAGCAACAATTAACCAAATTTATATAATTGAAGAACTGATAATTCAGTGAAAAAGCAGGGGTCATAATTTGGATAACATCAGTGGACATACAAAATACAAGAAAATGGAATGCACTCAGAATAATTATATGAATGGAATCATGAAAGTATGAATTGAATTTGTTTAATTGTAACTTTTACCTTCAAATAATTCAGCATCACTTCAATTTACTGAGGAAAACCAGCGGGCTTCTGGGGTTTGGGGTCGTGACTTGGGAGGAAGATGAGTCGTTGTGATGGCAAATGGCAATGAGAAAGGAACATGTCATTTTTAGCATATGATTTACTACCTCCGTTACATATTATTTACAACGATTTGACATAAAGTAGAGAGGAAAAATGTCTAATCGTTGCTACTTGCAAATAATATGTAACGGAGGTAGTATTTGACTTTTGAATAGGAAAGAAAAATAAAGTTGTCCTTAACTCCCTATACATGAAAACTAGTCGAATCAGGGCGGGTTCTCATTGATTAAAGTGAACTGATATGAATATTTTATAAGGGAAGGAATTATGAGCTAAATTAAACTGAACTGAACTAAAAATAGTCGTATGAGAACAGACCCTCAACCTAACTCAAAATAAAAGAGGACTATGAAAACCTAGTTTTAATTCGGTTGTGACAACACACAATTCTCTCTATGCCTAATAAAGTAAACTTTCATGTAATTCTTCACAAAGGTGTGAGAAAGAATATGGAGTATCATAAATTGTACATTGGTGCATGTATTGTGACCCTTTAAGACAATTTTTGAACATGGGACCGTAAAATCTTTTATCTTGACAAGAATGCCCTAGTTAAGCTTGTAGTTCTCGCCACTCGCCATACTTCAACCCTCATGATTTGATATTTGCGGGTCGGATAATTGAATATAGGGTGAGGTTGAGATTAGAGAAACCCTCCCTCCCAGGATTCTACCTTTTGAAACGTAAAACACTAAGACACTAGAATTTAAGGTTAAATTTTTACAACTGAGTCAAGTTTTGCTTGGACAATAGACGTAAAATCTGGATACTTCTTGAGTGCAAGTATCCCTCGACGGCTCTACTGAAACCATCAAACGATGAGAAGAGCCCTATAACCAAAAACAAAACAAAATGAGCAATAGCAGTTGACGAGTGGAGTGAGAAAGAATGGTGGGTGCATTTCAAATGCCAAGAATAACACTTGTAGCATTATCAACTTCTTCTTCAAGTTCAACATCTGGAAACTCAGACGATTTTCTTCCTCGAAAATCACAATCTAACTCTGCAAACTCCCATCTTCTTTCCATCCCCAAACCTTCCCTCATCGTCCGCACCCAGGTTAATCCTTTTCTCTCTCTATATGTATCTGTTTTCTGGGTTCAATTCAGTTTGTATTTTATGCAGTTCATTCAATTATAGATTTGAAGTTTCTTGTTTCATGTAATATTTTCTGAATGAACATCATGTTGTTAATTGATAATCTTAATAGAATTAATATTCAATTTATGGGTTTTGGGTTTGGACCCTTCGTTAGATTTTCCCATTAAAAAAATAAATAAATTGTACCCATATTAGACTATACTTGTTGATTTTGACATTGAATTAGTAAATTGGCTGTAGACAGATATATTAGTAATGGAATTAATAGAGAAAACCCCTGTTGTTGTTTCGCAGTCGAATGTTCGGATAGAGAAAAAAAGAAAACCGGAGCCGGCATGTGTTGTTTGTGGTGGAAGTGGAAGAGTTGATTGTAATCAATGTCATGGAAGAGGTACCGCGATTTCTCTCATGATTATAGCATGCTCCTTTTGAAAGTGTTTGAATCATTGATTTGCAACTACTAGTATATTTGAATGGATGTAGTACATTATTGTGATTGTTATAGATAGAGAACAAGTCAGAAGATGCAAAAAACTCTAAGTTTCAGTCAATAATGTTGGGAGAAATGCAAGTCGAAAGATTCGATTGTATTAAGCTATGTTTGATGATAAGTTTCTTTTCTTGCTTGCCCTGGCAGGGCGGGGGGTAGGGCGAAGAGAAGTAGGCTATTCATCAAACTAGTTAACTCCGTACTTTCAAGTTTCCCACTTGCAGGTCAGACCAGGCAAAGCTTCGAACAACTTTGCAGCTTTCCAACCTCGCGCGCCCGGTAGGGCCGATTTGCCCGGTCAGACCGGGCGGAGCCAAAAACCGGGTTTTTTTGCCCTGTGTTCTTCGCGCCCAACCGGGCGGGCTTTGCCCGACCGGGCAAGGACTCGAGAACGCGTTTTTCTCACGGGATTTTATTTCCTTATTTTGATTTCTTCACATAACCTATATATATATCAAACCTTTGCAACTTTGATACACACACAAAATTAATAAACCTACAAACAAAAGGCCAAAAACCCTAAACCTCCAAAGGAGATCTGAGCAGTTCTTGATATAATTCCAATCCTTCATTCGGGGTACGGATTTGAAGGATCGTTGTGTTACCTTTGGGGAGCATTCGTCATTGAGAATCTCGTACCGGTGGTGGCGAAATACGCTTCTAGGGCAGCCGTAAAACGTGTCACAGCGTATTGAGATCTACATTCAAAGTAACATCTTTCCTTGTACTTATTATTTTTTATTGCAACAGATTATTTCCAACAATCTAGAAGCGTATTTTCTGTTGTTATCATGGCTAGTAGTTCTCAAAATCGTTTATACCTTGATTTATCGAAACTTGAATCTCTTGATGGCACTAATTATAAGAGATGGTCACAAAGGTTGTTGATTGCCTTTGAACAAATTGAAGTTGATTATGTTTTGTTTAATGATGCTCCTAAACCTATTGAACAAAATAATACTACTGTGACAATTCTTAATACCCCTGGATCTGGTCCTCCTCCTAAGACCAACCGTGTTATTGTGAATGAAACTAAAATCAAGAAGTATGAGAAAGATAACAAGTTTATTAGAGGTTATTTGCTGAATAATATGATAAACAACATCTTTGACTTGTTTATCACAAACAAATCTGCAAAATCTATCTGGGAAACCCTAGAAAAGAAATATGGTGTAGATGACGCAGGGAAAAAGAAATATGTTACAGGAAACTGGTTGAAGTTTAAGTTGGTGGACTCCAAACCCATCATGGACCAAGTTCATGAGTATGAAAATTTGGTTGCTGATATTCTTGCTGAAGGTATGAAGATGTGTGAGATTCTTCAAGCTAATGTCTTGATTGAGAAATTGCCTGAATCTTGGTCTGACTATCGAAACCATTTGAAACACAAGAAAAGGGACATGACCCTCGAGGAGCTGATAAGTCACATGAAGATTGAGGAGGCTAACAGGCTCAAGGACTCCTCAAGGAAGCCGAATAATAAACTTTCTGTGAAAGCTAATCTTGTGGAGTCTAATGCAAATGCTGACAAGAACTCAAGTGGCAACAATCAAGGCAACAATTAGAAGAAAGGGAAATTTCAGAAGAAAGGCAAGATTGAGAAGAAAGCTTTGGGTAACTGTTTTGTATGTGGTAAACCAGGACACTTTGCTGCTAAGTGTCGTCATAAGAAGGGGAACCAAAAGGCTCATCGAAAGAGAAAATTAAGAGTGAAGCAAATGTTGCAGAATCGGGAGACATTATTGCTGCGGTGATTTGCGAGATCAACTTGGTTGAGAATAATGCTGAATGGATTGTAAACACCGGGGCTTCTCGTCTCTTTTGTGCAAACAGGAACATGTTCGTAGAGTTTGAAAAAGCCGATAAAGGAGAGCAAGTCTACATGGGGAACTCAAGCAGCTGTGAAGTCCAAGGCAAAGGAAAGGCTGTCCTCAAGCTCACCTCTGGGAAATCCTTAGCTTTGCACAATGTTTTGTATGTTCCATCACTACGTAGAAATTTAATTTCTGGGGCTTTGTTGAACAAAGTGGGGGTTAAATTAGTTTTTGAGGCAAATAAGCTAGTTTTAACTCGCAATGGCGAGTATGTTGGGAAGGGATACCTTAATGGAGGCTTGTTTGTACTTGAAATTGTCATTGACTCGGAAATGAATAAGAAAACTTCTTTTGCTTATATTGCTGAGTCAATAGATTTATGGCATGATAGGTTAGGACATGTAGGTGTTACTTCATTAAAGAGAATGAAGGAAATGAACTTACTTCCTAACATGGTAGTCGATGGACATGACAAGTGTAGTGTATGTGCTGAAGCAAAGTTTGTGAAAAAACCTTATAAGCAGGTAACGAAGAGAGTAACGAAGAGAGTAACTGAACTACTAGAGTTGATCCACTCAAATTTGGCAGACTTCAAATCCATAGAGAGCAAGGGTGGTAAACGTTACTATGTGACCTTCGTAGATGATTGTTCGAGATATTGTGAGGTTTATCTACTGAGAACCAAAGATGAGGCAGAAACAAAGTTCATAATCTTCAAGGCAGAGAATCGGCTGGAACGAAAAATCAAAAGAGTTAGATCCGACAGAGGAGGAGAGTATGGGTCTACATTCCTGAAAAGCGTGTGTGAAAGTGAAGGCATCATACATGAGGTATCGGCTCCATACACTCCATAGCAGAATGAAGTAGCAGAAAGGAAAAATCGAACTCTTAAGGAAATGATGAATTCCATGTTAATTAGCTCGGGCCTACCAGACAACATGTGGGGTGAGGCAATCTTGTCTACAAACTTCATTCTCAATAGAGTACCACACAAGAAGCTGGATAAAACTCCTTATGAGATATGGAATGGTTACGCTCCTAACCTGGTTTACTTAAAAGTGTAGGGGTGCCTTGCAAAGGTGGGTTATCCGTTTGAAAAACGATCGGTGGTAGGCTCACGAACATATGATGCAGTAATGGTGGGCTACGCAGAGTCAAGCGCAGCGTACAGATTCATGAGTTTGGATGACTATTCCATAAGCGAATCTCGTGATGCAGAGTTCTTCGAACAAGTATTTCCTTTGTTGAAAGTTGTTGATACTAACATGCCTACTTTAGATGTCATGCCCACAGAGACAGTGGAGTCGCCTCCAACTCAAAAGGAGAGTGACCAACCACGTAGAAGCAAGAGGCAGAGAACAGAAACGAATTTTGGTCCAGATTTTCTCACCACTTTTTTAACTGAGATGAAGGACGTCAAGGACCTAGATGAGATCATGGTGTGCCTTCAAGTTATGGATGAAGATCCAAAAACATATGAAGAGGCCATGAGCTCAGTTGATGCAAGTTTCTGGAAGGAGGCAATCAACAGTGAACTAGAGTCCATAATGTCTAATCAGACATGGGAGTTGACGGATTTGCCTAAGGGAAGTAGAGCTATAGGGTGCAAATGGATCTTCAAGAGGAAGATGAAAACAAAAACAGACGGGACAGTTGAGAGGTTCAAGGCCAGATTGGTGATAAGAGGTTTCTCTCAAAAATTTGGAGTGGACTACTTTTATACTTATGCACCTGTGACTAAGATAGCCACCATTCGTATCTTGTTTGCTATAACATCTTCTTTCAAACTACTTGTGCACCAGATTGATGTCAAAACTGCTTTTCTAAATGGTGAATTGGAAGAAGAGATTTACATGGAGCAACCTCCAGGGTTTATAGTACCAGGCATGAAAACAAAGGTGTGCAAGCTTAAAAAATCACTGTATGGCCTGAAGCAAGCTCCGAAACAATGGTATGAAAAATTTCATCAAACCATCCTTGAATTTGGTTTCGTTGTTAATGGCTCAGATGCATGTGTTTACTCCAAAATGTTTAATTCTCATTGTGTGATCATCTGTCTATATGTTGATGATATGTTGTTGTTTGGTACGCACATGGATGCTATAAACGAAACTAAAAATTATTTGTCTTCAAAGTTTGAGATGAAGGATCTGGGAGAGGTGGACGTGATACTTGGTGTAAAGGTCACAAAAACCAAGGAGGGTTACTGTTTGTCTCAATCTCATTATGTTGAGAAAACTTTGAAGAGGTTTAACTGTTTTGATGAAAAACCTTTGAAAACTCCATATGACCCTGATTGTCTACAAGTGAAGAATTGTGGGGGTAGTGTCTCACAAGAGGAGTATGCTCAAGTGATTGGGAGCTTAATGTTCCTAATGAATTGCACAAGACCTGACATAGCTTTTGCGGTTAGTAGGCTAAGTCGATACACACATAATCCTGACGAAAGGCATTAGACCGCTCTAAGGCATCTCATGAGGTATCTTAGAGGAACTATGAATCTGTGTTTGAAGTTTGTGGGATATCCTCTAGTGTTGGAGGGATATTGTGATGCAAATTGGGTGACTGATAGTGGAGAAGTAAGCTCTATGAGTGGGTATGTATTTACTCTTTGCGGAAGTGCAGTCTCGTGGAAGTCAACAAAGCAAACATGCATTGCAAGGTCCACTATGGAAGCAGAGTTCATAGCACTAGACTTAGCAAGTCAAGAAGCAGATTGGCTAAGAAGTCTATTAGCAGACTTGCCGTTGTTGGGTAGGCCCGCCCCTCCAATCTCCATACACTGTGATTCACAATCAGCGATATGCGTAGCGAACAATAGTGTGTATAATGGAAAAAGGAGACACATCCGTGTGAGGCATGCATCGGTGAGACAATTTATTGTAAATGGTGTTATATCCTTGCAGTATGTGAGAACGGAAAAGAATCTTGCGGATCCCTTTACAAAAGGTCTAAGCCGGAGACAAGTAAAGGATTCAAGTGGCATGGGCTTGAAGCCTATGTAACTTATTTACTATATTTTTGTGAGTGTACCCTTTAATAAAGAGTATCCATAACTCCGTTATGTGAATGGTTTATATGATGAACTTGATGAATTATCTATTTTAATTGAAAACTCGTAGTTTATAATAACTAACTGAGTAATATTGTGGTTGATATATCTAGCCTTACAATTTCCCTCATAGGTGAAGTTGTGAGAAGACTTGATAGATATATATTCAACAAAGGGGTGAACTTTGTGTTCTTAATGCGTCCATAGCTCAATTGAGTGGTCTATTGATCTAGACTTGATGGAAGCACCAATGTGGTAAGGTTGGACTTTCGTCCTTAATGTTCTCATAGCCCTTAGGGTGGTTTATATGTTGAAATAAACTTGATGAGACACCTATGTGAGTGAGCAGGGTTGGCATCCTCCTATGGAACCTATGTAGGTTCCTAACAACACTCACTAGAAATCCAAAGGAATGTTGGCCTCGTATGACGTTTCATACGGTCGCGGAATTGTATCAAGACTCTAAAGGTATAGTGTGTGGTGTCGGGTTCTTTCAATAATCTTAGGAGTTCAATTTATACTTTATAGAATGTTGAACACCCCACTCCACTAATGTGTTAGTTTAATCCTTATGGGTTATTTCACTTATGCGCTTATCCTTTCCTTTACTACTCAGATTTCTAGATCTCATGTTCGATTGCATTTGTGGGGGATTGTTGGGAGTAATGCAAGTCGAAAGATTCGATTGTATTAAGCTATGTTTGATGATAAGTTTCTTTTCTTTCTTGCCCTGGCAGGGCGGACTGGGGGGTGGGGCGAAGAGAAGTAGGCTATTCATCAAACTAGTTAACTCCGTACTTTCAAGTTTCCCACTTGCTCGGTCAGGGCGACTTTGCCCGGTCAGACCGGGCAAAGCTTTGAACAACTTTGCAGCTTTCCAACCTTGCGCGCCCGGTAGGGCCGATTTGCCCGGTCAGACCGGGCAGAGCCAAAAACCGGGTTTTTTGCCCTGTGTTCTTCGCGCTCGACCGGGCAGGCTTTGCCCGACCGGGCAAGGACTCGAGAACGCGTTTTTCTCACGGGATTTTATTTCCTTATTTTGATTTCTTCACATAACCTATATATATATCAAACCTTTGCAACTTTGATACACACACAAAATTAATAAACCTACAAACAAAAGGCCAAAAACCCTAAACCTCCAAAGGAGATCTGAGCAGTTCTTGATATAATTCCAATCCTTCATTCGGGGTACGGATTTGAAGGATCGTTGTGTTACCTTTGGGGAGCATTCGTCATTGAGAACCTCGTACCGGTGGTGGCGAAATACGCTTCTAGGGCAGCCGTAAAACGCGTCACAGCGTATTGAGATCTACATTCAAAGTAACATCTTTCCTTGTACTTATTATTTTTTATTGCAACAGATTATTTCCAACAAATAATATCACTTTATTAGAGGATATCATCTTGTGCTGAATAAGCATTGAATTGTTGAGCACTGTCATTTGGGCTACTTGATGTACATGGATAGATTATAAAACGGATTATTATAACAGCTGACGGGAAATTCTTATTTGGTAAACACCAGAATAAACCATCACTCAATAGCAATATAGAAGCAATTATACTCGGTAGCTTTTTGCCTCACTTGCTGTTATTGATAAGTGGTAAGCACACTGAAGCAGATCCATATCTCCATGGGACGTCATGTTTCCTGATTATATATATGTAGCGCTGGACATACTTTGCTGAGTATGTAATATTGGGAGGAAATTTCTGGGCCATTGATAGAGCTGTGTCTATACAGACAGTGCCTGCTTAGAATAGTCGGATTTTACTTCTTTGCTGTTTCGTGGTAGGAAATAAACTGATTCTTATTGATATTTAGAAAAATCTCGGGTGATGAGACTTTGTTCTTGTTAGCTAGAAAAAATTAGTCCATTTCAGGGCTACCCAAGTACAATTTATAGATTAGATAATTTCAATTATGTATATTTGTGAGGTGAATAATACAAAGCCAAAAAAAAACTCATTGTGCGGCAATTTGCTGTCGGTCTAGCAGTCTGAGCAACATATTTATGATTGTGATTGATAAAATTTTAGATCTTAGGTTATTAAGTTGGGTACAAATCTCCATAAGTACTCCAATTCGTTGTTGTGATAACACAAATTGCTCCATAGAACTCCACCTTAAGAATCATTATATTATCTTATATTTTTTAGATTAGACTTGTTGTCAATTAGCTAGAAGATTAAGCTTCTTGGAGATTATTGTTAAATGAGATAATATGCCGGGTATCAATTTTGCAAGATGGATTGAGGCTGAAATTTGGTATGAGCATTAATAAAAGCTGCTAAGGCCATTACTTCATTTATTTTGTAGGTATATTGCCAGAACAATGGTTGTTGGCTAATGAACTAATTTTCGTTTGAAGTACAGGCAGGACAAACTACACTGATTTAATCATGCTTCCAAAAGGGGAATGGCCAAATTGGTGAGTTATCTTACTCTTCCCGCATTCCTGTAGATCAGATCATCTCCTTGACTTTTCCTTGCAATGATTGATTTGAAGAACAAAGAGTGTCAATTTTTAGGTGCAGGACATGTGGTGGCAGTGGGCTTGGATACTGCTCTCGCTGCCTTGGAACGGGAGAATACAGGGATGTTATGGGCTTTCATTTCTTGAAAAGGGAATCTAACCACCCTCCGAAGCCTACAAAGCATCAGACTGATGGAAACGCTGAGCATCTAACTGCTGCAGATTTGCATTTTTCACATACACCCTCAGAAGCAGAATAGTAATATAGTGTAAATTGCTCTATTTGTTTGGGTTGTAATCTCAGCTGTACATATATATACGGAGCACATTGTTTTAAATCAACAACTTTCTTAATGCTTGTCATCTGAGAGCAATATATACATCTTGTGTATTTTTTGTTCTCATTCAGAGTAATTTAAGCATTACATCATAGACACCAACAGTCCTTGTAAACATACTGAGGGTAATTTAAGCATTATACACAACAATTGCAATTGTGCACCTTGTGCAAGTCGTTCTCGAACCTTTGTGATCTTATACCTTCAAGACAAAGGACAACTGTTGGGAAGAGGACATGATCAATAGAACCTGGTTGGTTCTGGGCTGGGACATTTTTTCATACTCAACGGCCACATTTTCTTACAAGGTTATCTTAGTACGAACTACGAAGGTCATCCTTTTGGATGAAAGAGAACACTTTTACAAGAATTGAACAAATATATCATGCCAAGATTCACCATAAAAATCTGTTGCCTAATTTGCCTTTTGAAAGCAGTGGTTTAAAGACTTTGAAAGTTTGAAACAGGAAGAAAATTGGACACCTCTTTGAATATATCAACATTGATGTTGTAAATTGAGTCAATTGACCCTAAATATATCATCGTCATTTGGGGCCGGTTCACATTTACTGAGCTGAACTGAACTAAACTGAACTGAACTGATTGGAGCTGAACTAAACTGAATGAACTGATTGGAGATGAACTGAACTGAACTGAACTTAGTTGAAATGAATATTTTATGAGAGAGGGAAATTAAGAGCAGAGCTGAACTGAACTGAACTGATTGGAGCTGAACTGAACTGAAGTGAAATTAAGTAAATGTGAACAAACCCTTAATGAATATCTTTCCATTGAGCGAAAATTAATAATAATTTTTTTGACTCCAACACACTTATAAAATTATTTTCATTACAAAATTGTCACTTGATAAACATTCAATTTAATCAAGACAAAAATACTGAAATTTCTCTCCTAAACCAATCAAGGACAACAACTTTGTTCTATCCACTTTAGGATAATTTCAATTAGGATAACAATCAAAGATTTGCCTCTTACCATTTTTTTTTAAGTATACCTCCCAATCCAAAGTCGCAGAAAATAATTTACTTCATTTTTTCCCACGTTAAACCCTACTCCTCTCTCCTTTCTCTCTCTTCTTTCTCTCTCTAAACACAACAATGGCGTCTTTACTAAGGTGCCCATGTCCTACAACTTCCTCTTCTTTCCTCCCTCTCCCACAAACCCCTTCAATACCCTTCTTCACTTCATCTTCTCCCAAATTCCCAGCTCGAAACCCCATTGTAATTCTTCATTTCTTTCCATTTTTGAATCATTTCTTGTACTTTCTTGAATTTATCTGTAATTTAATTTCTGGGTTTTGATTGTTGTTTGCAGAAATGTGATTTGGCTGAGCAATTGAGAGTGGTGGAGAATGGAAAACCCTCTTCTTCCCTCCATTCCCGTACTTCTGGAGTGGAGCAGCAATCATACCCTTCTTTTTTGGCTTCGACCAATTTGGACAGTGCTTTCAATCGGAATGATACCCGGCTTCGGATTTTCTCCGGTACCGCGAATCCTGCTCTTGCTCAGGTAATTTGGTTACATTTCCCTTATAGCTTAATTCAAGAATGATGATGCTGAATTAATATTTGGGTTTTATGAATTGGTTTTGGGTTTATTTCTTAAATTAGACTGCTAATGATGTTGAATGAATATTTGGTTTGTGTATGTAATACTCCCTTTTCCTACTATATAATATCTCTTATTAAAATTTCTGTGGTCTATAAGATGATTAGGATTAATGTTTGATTATTCATAGCTTATATAGTTTAATGGTAGTTGATACGATTAAAAGCATATATTCAAAAAGTTACTCATAAAGTTGAACTGAGCGAGTATAATTGCTTAGTCGAACTTTGATTTTCATCAATTGCTATTGTTCAAGTCTAAAGATTTTGATTTTCCAATTGAGGGGGTCAATTTGTTTGATTTCTTGATCTGTAAGTGTGTTGTTGGATCGAATATAGTTGTGCCAATCTTTATAACCAAATGGATTGAGTATGCTTTAGTTTTAGATTTTTGCTCTCATTTGTTCAAGTTGGGGAGTTTAAAGGCTTGGGTAGCAGACTTGCGTATGGTGAAAATCTGATTTAAGGATACATGTGATTAATAATGAATTAAGATTTTATAGAACTTTGGATTATTTGGCTTTGTTTTGGTTGACTGGAAGTTCTTTGTCAAGATGTTATTCAAAAAATTACGCTAACATGTGTTTAATGAAATTTTGTAATGTAAAGCAAAACACACTAATCTACACTGGTCTACCAAGGAGAATGATATAGGTATTCGTTTCCAAGAACAACTTATGTTTTGATTCCCTTAACTGTAAAGGGCTAGTCTACTAGTCAGGATTGCTCGAGGGTTAGGCTGCATACATATAAACCCCTCTCCCCATCTATTCTAGGATTTGTGTTTTTCTTTGCCAAATTAGTCTCAGTAGGTCTAACAGAATCTACACTGTTATGAACAGAATGCCCTTTTCTTCCTTTTGTTTTATATATGTGTACTCAGCTGCCTTCTATATATCATTTTGTTTCCATATTTTATGATTTTGAAGCAAAATCTTGACGACAGACTGTTGTGCTCAACAGGAAATTGCATGTTACATGGGTCTCCAGCTTGGGAAAATAAAAATTAAACGTTTTGCTGATGGTGAGATTTATGTTCAGTTGCAAGAGAGTGTCAGAGGTTGTGATGTCTTTCTTGTTCAACCCACATGTCCACCTGCTAATGAGAATCTTATGGAACTTTTGATAATGATTGATGCTTGCCGAAGAGCATCAGCCAAGAATATCACTGCAGTTATACCTTATTTTGGGTATGCTAGAGCTGATCGAAAGGTAAGTTGCCTACTCTGGTTAGAAATACATCCTTGTTTATTGGACTTAGAGGTTCATAAACCTAGTTAACCTTCTGGAAAAAGGGCAGTTCTTATCATCATTTCATATTTGACAATGAATATAAGGGTCCAATTTTTTCCCTGTAATGTTAAGATTAGATATTTGTAACTGTGGTCTATGTCCTGCTCATCTCAAAATTACTGTTCTCACAATGAGCTCCTGATCTATGCTACAATTCTTGTTCTTATGGGATTATTATCGAAGTACTGCTAATCATGATACTTCAAATTTCAGTCCTATTTGACCTGATTAACATTTTTAGGAAAAAACTGCTTTCTTGAGCCTCGATCTAATCCAAGCTATTAGATGTTCAAGAATGACTTCCCATGATACTGTTGCATTACATTACATGTCTACAATTCTTTATTTCTGCTTGCATTACATTACATTTCTACTTTCTCTAATTCAGACTCAAGGACGTGAATCAATAGCAGCCAAACTTGTCGCCAACCTGATAACAGAAGCAGGTGCCAATCGAGTTCTTGCTTGTGATCTTCATTCTGGGCAGTCAATGGGCTATTTTGATATACCGGTAGATCATGTATATGGTCAGGTAAGATGTGTGTGCATCTTTGAGTATCTTCTTCTTTTTCCCTTTCTGTGCTATAGGAGTGAAGTGTGGTGTATGTAAATTGGTCTAATAGTTTGTTAGAGATCAGCTGTTTAGTAAAATGGCAGATACCAAATTACTTTATTAATTATTTGAAAGATAATAATTCATCTTAATTTTAACTTTCCACCCGAGGGCGGTGTAGCTTAAGAAAATTTGTTACAAGTAGAATGAAAAACTTTGTAGTGGATCTTGATAAAATAGTTATATTGGAATTGAGAGAGGGAAAGGTGCTGTTGTTGTTTTTATTTTATTTTTTTCCCTATGTGTGTGTGCGTGCGCGAAGGGGGGTGGTTGGGTTGCCCTATATGACATTGGGAAGTTAATAATAGGATGTAGGGATATAAGATTTACAATAAATGAATGAATCGCAGATTTAATGCTCTAAAAAAATTAGGGAGAAACAATTCCAATAGAAAATTTGTCAAGAAAACATTATAAACACTAATTGCCTCTCTATTTGTGCTCTACCAGCCTGTGATTCTTGATTACCTGGCAAGCAAGACCATATGCTCGGATGATTTAGTTGTCGTTTCACCAGATGTTGGTGGAGTCTCCAGAGCTCGTGCTTTTGCAAAGAAGTTATCTGATGCACCACTTGCCATAGTGGATAAGAGGCGCCATGGGCACAATGTTGCCGAGGTAAATCTTTGTGGCAATTATTTCTTCATCTGAACCGTGGGAAAAAAGTATCTGTTTTTGTGAAAGGGGAATTAAGAGGTGGAAATTTCAGTACTTCCATATTGTTGGTCTTGGGCTAAGTTGATTGATTTGCTTTATTGGTACAACTAGAAAGCCTGTGATCAATTTGCAGTTGGAGTTATGATAATAACTACTCCCTCCGTTTTTAAATACTTGCTCCACTTTCCTTTTCTGGCCGTTTTTAAATACTTGCTCTATTTCCTTTTTTGGAAAGCTTTTACAATATTTAATTCATTTCTCACACTTAGTGGACCAAACATAATACTCTCTCTCCTCCCATTCTTCAACTACTTTTGCTTTTTACAATTTTTTATTTTCTCAACTACCCCGCTACTTCTATATTTTATTACTTTCTCCAATTTCTCCTAAAACTCCACGTATGGAGAAATAGAGCAAGTATTTAAAAACGGAGGGAGTAGTAGCTTAATTACTTTAATGGAATAATGAATAGTAACGATGCAGTCACGTTCTACTTCTGTAGTTCTGTTGACTCTGTATAATGCATCTACTATTGCCCCTCATAATATTCTGAAAGATTTGCAGGTAATGAATTTGATCGGTGATGTTAAGGGAAAAGTGGCTGTTATGGTGGATGATATGATAGACACAGCTGGTTAGTTCTTCTGTTTCTTGTAATCCTAATTTCTTAGATCTTGGTAAGCGAAGATGTTGCATTATTTGTTTTTCTGTTGGCACTCTCTTATTGAGTCTTATGTAGACTGACCTCGCCTACTCAAATTTACTTAGATCTCTGCCACGTCAATGATAGATATTGCATTAGAGTTTGGAATTGATATTTTCCTCTTGATGTGCTTATAGGTACGATTTCCAAAGGAGCAGCCCTCTTGCACCAAGAAGGAGCAAGGGAAGTCTATGCATGTAGTACACATGCTGTCTTCAGGTAAATGCATTGGCACATAGCTTATTTACTTTATATGTAAAACCTTTGACAGGAATTACAACTTGTTTTTGATGGATTAATCTATGTTGCTTATATGTGGTATTTATGTATTTATATATTTTATTTTATTTGAAATGGGTACTGCCTCCTGTGACCAACGATCCGGGTTTTGAGTTCTTGATTGAGTCCTTATAAATCTTTGTTGATTTCACGTGTGCAGCCCCCCTGCAATTGAGAGGTTATCCAGTGGTTTGTTTCAAGAAGTAATAATCACAAATACAATTCCTGTCTTGGAGAAAAATTACTTCCCTCAGCTTACGATATTGTCAGTTGCAAACCTTTTGGGCGAGACCATTTGGCGCGTACATGATGACTGTTCAGTGAGTAGTATATTTCAGTAAATTACTGTGTAAATTGTTGTATATGTCTCATTATAGCAACAGTAGCACAATATATTCACTTATTTTTTTGTGATCAACTGATCAATATGGTGTCGTGTATTAAGTATACCTCAAGGCTGGTACTGATGTACTGTCTTGGACAATTTATGAATCCACCATGAAGATTGCTAATTGTTTGTAAATTTTTCTGTTGCCTGTACATGCTGCAATGATTGATACAAAAAACAATCTTTCTATATTTTTTTTTCTATTTTTTGTTTAATTTTGGTATAGTTTGTGAAAAAGATATTCTCTGCCTTTGCTCACTGGCCTTGGTTTTCAGGTTGGATTTGAACCTTACTCAAGCTTGGGGATTGATTAATGTGTTCTCGGATTAATTGTTCTCATCATCTTGCAACTCGAAGCTAATGTCATATGCCTACTGTATTGATCAAGCATTTTAGGGCTTCTCCTCTCTTGTGCTCTCCCTTCCATGTCCAGTTGTAAAGTTTGTAATACGATTGTGAGTACTCATCATCCATGTGATGCTAGAATTAGTAAGATTGTCACCAGGAACTTTATAGAATTTACCTTATCTCCCTGTTTTTTTGGGAGCTCACCCACACGTGTATTTGTAAGGCAATTGCTTGGTTAGTACTTGGTATTGTGTCTGCGTTTTTCCCGCTTCCAGGTGCTCCTTGGAGTTTTGTATGTACAGATTATATCTTTGGATTTTGTATAGCTAAAACAATTCTTTTTATTACGAGGCAATGTATATGTGTTTTGATTCAATTTGCTGCATATTGTTGTGGCATTGTACCGCGCATCAGTATAGTTCTAAAGACTGACTAGTACCTTAGTGTGTCACTGTATGACACCAACAATACTTGACCAATATTACATGCCAACTTTATCAGCCATTCTAGGTTATTAAAAAAAAAGTATAATATGCTTGAATGTTAATGTACATAAAAAATCTACATGACTGCTGCAAAGTCTTAACAATCCGACCTAAATCTATGAACATATACAAGTAAACTATATTGAAATTTCGAAAAACCTTCACCGTACGTTTGACCTCAAATATTCTTCTAAGACCGATTGATCACAAATACTTGTTGTCCAAACTGGTTTTAAGGCCAGCCTTTCTCTGCCACGAAAGGAAATAGGGGAAGAGAAGAAAAATACGTAGAACAAATTAAACAGTAAAATTTTTGAAAAACAATTCTAGGTCAGGATACTTTCTCTCTCCCTCTTATCACCAGGTATAATTGTATAAACCTTGGTAAAGAATTTGCTAGTGCACCACCATACGAGATCCAGCTACCGCATTGGTTTGCATACTATAAAATGTATGTGCTCCCTCATCACGAACAAAATTGAACAGGGTACTAGTTACTATAGCACTATGTTGAAATGACAAGGTCTTTGAGCTGCTGAGGATCTACTTCAGAAGGCGCTCGCGTTAGGGCACACTGAGCAGTGGAGGTCTTAGGAAAAGCAATCACATCTCTGATAGAATTTGCTCCAGCCAACAGCATCACTAGCCTATCCAGGCCATAGGCTATGCCTCCTGCACTTAAAACAAGATATTCATAAAGTACTTTGAAGAAAACAAATAACCAGCAAGACGCAATTCATAGGAGGGCAAACACAGAATTTAGCCTTTGTACTGTTAAAACAAGAGTTGAATCTACATAATTTTGAGGAAATTATACAAACCATGTGGAGGAGCGCCCATGTCAAAAGCCTCCAAAAGATAGCCAAATTTTGCTTCAGCCTGTGGATCATGAGAAAATTGATACAGTCCTTGATATTATTACTTTAAATCACAAGAAAATGTGACTGTTATTGAAAAAAATTTACTTGCATACAGAATTTTGGAATCAAATAAAAGAGACTAGCCCATTTACAAAGGAAAAACTAGGTATAAAAAGATTTAGTTGGATGTATCAACAAACTCATGCTGAGTTCCCATATAATATCTACTAAATTAGAAACATCAGAATAGTGTAGTCATAATTTAATTGACCACATTCAAGTACTTTTTCAATTGTTGATTTCGAATCTTTCCTTTTGAAAGAATCTGATAATAACAACACTCCTTGTAAACCATGAAGAGTTGCTAATTGGTTACATACTTCCATATTTGTATTTCGTGATGTTATTCCCAGTTTACATTATAATTATGGGTGTTGCAGAACTATTTCTATAAAGGAAGCAGACCACAAGCACAGTTCACAATGGAACAGCTTTAAAGGATTAATCTTGTCATTGTAGAACAGAAAGATAATGATGATGAAACTATTATATACTTCTAAAGGCTCCTGTGACAACAGTATCAAAACCTAAAGGAAGTCTTTTAAACTGATCTAAAGTAGATATCATGATCGAATCTCAGAACAAAAGGAGCATCCACAAAGTATTGGGGAAAAAAAAAAAAAGGGATTCACCGCTGGATGTCCTTTAAAGATAGTTAAATCCAATGTAATAGCAATGCTGCTTACTTGTTCTGATGATATGCCTACAATTTCCAGAACCTTTTCTTGCACCTCCCGCTTGTATATTCTTAAACTTCCTCCACCAATCTGAAAAATTGGAGAAAAAAATCCTATCAATGGTAAAGATATCAGAAAGTATGTAATGATAGAAAAGAAAGTGCACCTCTACTCCATTGTAAACCATGTCATATGCCAAAGCTCGGGCAGAGGATAAATCCTCCATGTCTTCAGGGTTTGGAGCAGTAAATGGATGATGCAAAGCCTGCAAACAGTACATTCATGAGAACATATGCATCTGAAATACCATGGAGCACAAAAAGACTAGTAAGATAGTAGGTGGTTCTTTCCTCTCCTCTCATACCAGACAATCAACAGCAAAGGTACTACCAGAGTGAAATGGTGTTGTACCCAGTTTACTCAAACTGGATAGAAGAATACCCCCCCCCCCTTTTTTGTGATTACTTAGGCATGACGATTTATTTTGTAATGGAGTGGGTCAACCGGGTCAAAGAGCCGAAGTCAACCACCACTTTTGGTGTACTCAAGGCGCGCAAAACAGGGGCAGCAAGGGTCAAAGATAATCAGGGACAAGAAGCTCCAGGACAAAGTTAATTAAGAGAGTTCAGGGAAAGAAACCAAGTTGCTTTAACAATGTCATTAGAAGAAAATTTCCGTTCTTAGCTTAGTAAATCACATGTATCTCTTTAGCTTGAGTATATGTAAGGTAGTAAGTCCCATTAGAAGGGTATCCAGAAAATTGAGAGTAAACACATGAGAGTTGTGGCCTAAAGCTACTATGAGATTCATAACCTCAAGTTATGTTTATCCCTTGTAATTCAATCTTCAATCAATCAAGTACTCAAGCATTCAGCCTTAGTTTACATTTTCTTGTCTAAATTACATTTCCGAATTAGTCTATAACAACTTGGTATCAGAGCGGTGGTCCTGCGGCCGCCGGCGACCGGGAACCACCACCCCGTACCCTGAATTAAAAAAAAAAAATTAAATAAAAAAAATGGAGGAAAATCTTTCACAGAGGATGGATGTCATGGAGGGTACGCTGGCTGACCTGAAAACTCAGTTGGCAACGCTTGTTGAGAAATTGCAAACTCCCGACGACAACATATCACGGGCAGTGACAGCGGCGGTTAAGGTGGCCATGGAGGAGGAGAGACGGAACATAGCAGAAGAGCGGAAGAAGACGGAGGAATTATTGAAAACCACCGTCGAGAAAATGGATGACCGCCTTGACCATTTCCGGGTCACGGTGGACACCCGGGCCGCAATCGACCGCGCCAAGATCACGAAGTTGCAGGAACAGGTGGAGAAGGCGGCGGCACAACCTCGCCAACCGCAACCGACACCCCAGCCGTTGGGTCCGCCCTTAATAGGGGATAACAGCACTCAACCCGAGTTGGAGGGGGTGCGAATGTCACCGGGGAGGCCATACGACGACCCTGGGTGGCACCCTCCCGACAATAGTGGATGGCGCGGCGGCGACTGGAGAAGTGCCGATGAGGGCGGCGGAGGAGGTGGTGGCGGTGGCTATGGCCACTAGAAACACCGGAAATTGGAAATGCCCCTTTTCGCCGGGGTGGAACCGGATAACTGGACGGCTAGGGCCGAGATGTACTTTGAATTTTACAAACTAACGGAGAAGGAGAAGATGGAAGCCGCAGTGGTCGCGATGGATGGGGCCGCCTTAAAGTGGTTTCAATGGGAGCAGAAGCGGCGGTCGTTCTACGGGTGGCCGGATCTCAAACAACGGGTATTGAACGAGTTTCGACCCTCGCATTCGAGAACGCTTCACGAACAATGGCCGGCGGTGTCACAAGAGGGCTCGGGGACCGTGGCGGAGTACCGGCGAAGGTTCATTGAGATGGCGGCGCCACTAGAGGATGTGCCGGAAAGTCTGATGCTCGGGCAGTTCATAAATGTGCTGAGTAGAGAGGTCAAAACCGAGTTAAGACTCCTTAACCCTCTCACCCTTGAAAAAGCCATGATAATGGCTGGAAGAATTGAGGAAAAAAATCGTGTCCAGCAAGGTAAGAAGCCTCTTAGTAATTGGAAGGGGGGCTTGGCTGTTGGGCCAACGAATTCTAGCCCAAATCACAGTAGCCCAAGTGTGAGCAAAGGAGGGTTAATAGCTTCATATGGGTTCCCAGCAGCAGTGGGCCGCCCAAATCGTGGCCCAAGGCCCCAGAGTCTCATGGCTCCGTGAACATAGGCCGGACATATCGAGGCCCAAGTCAGAATTCTACGGGTAGTACAAGGCGTTTGACCGATGGAGAATTGGCGGAAAGGAGAGCGAAGGGGTTGTGTTTTAGGTGTGATGAGAGGTGGGGTGTGGGCCACCGTTGTAAGAGGAAGGAGCTTAGTGTGTTGATCGTGGCGGAAGGGGAAGGCGAGTTGGAGGATGAGGAACCGGAGACGGAAAATGACCTTCCTTCGGAGGACGTTGGAACGATGTCCTTGTGTTCGGTGATCGGGATTCACAACCCAAAAACCATGAAGATGAGGGGTGTAGTTAAAGGGCAAGAAGTAGTAGTTATGGTTGACCCGGGGGCAACATATAATTTCTTATCGGTCTCGGTGGTAGAGCAAGTTGCTATCCCCGATACTCAAGGCGGGGAGTTTTCCGTATCCCTAGGAAACGGGGACACCATTCGGGGAAGGGGTGTTTGTAAAGGAGTCAAGGTGGAGCTACAAGGGGGACTCTCCATAACCGAAGATTTTTTCCCACTCACATTAGGTAGTGCCGAGGTGATTTTAGGAGTCCAATGGCTTGAGAAGTTGGGGACTGTGGTTACTAATTGGCGGACCCATGTCATGAAATTCACCATGGGTGGAGTTCCGGTAACCCTCACCGGAGACCCGACCCTTGAAAAATCACAAATTTCACTCAAGGCCATGGTGAAGGTGTTAAAGAAGGAGAAAAAGGGGTATTGGGTTTAGTACAACAGGTTAGAGGAAGAGAAGTTGGGCCCAATCCCAGCCGGCCCACCAGTCTTCTTGGAGGAAATATTGGGCCAGTTTCAAGGGGTTTTTCTAATGCCCAACGGGCTACCCCCAAGTAAAGGCCATGAGCACTCTATTGTGCTAAGGGATGGGGCCAACCCAATTAGTGTTCGGCCTTATAGATATCCCCAGATTCAGAAAGATGAGATCGAGAGGTTCATGCGGGAAATGCTCGAGTCCGGCATCATCAAGCCTTCATCAAGCCCGTTTTCAAGTCCGGTTTTGCTAGTCAAGAAAAAAGATGGGTCTTGGCGATTTTGTGTCGATTACCGAGCGCTCAACAAAGAAAGGTTCCGGATAAATATCCGATTCCGGTAATTGAGGAGTTATTAGATGAGTTGCATGGGGCAACGATTTTTTCCAAGCTCGATTTAAAATCGGGCTATCATCAAATTCAGGTCAAGCCGGAAGATACTCATAAAACGGCGTTCCGAACCCACGAGGGCCATTATGAGTTTTTGGTCATGCCATTTGGGCTCACTAATGCCCCGGCGACCTTCCAATCACTCATGAATGAAGTCTTCCGGCCTTACTTGAGGAAATTCGTGCTTGTTTTCTTTGACGATATTTTGGTGTATAGTAAAGCCGAGGAGGAGCATAAGCGTCATTTGAAATTGGTTTTGCAAAATTTAATGGAAAATCAATTATATGCCAATTTTAAAAAGTGTGAATTTGGCAAGAGGGAGATTGCATATTTGGGGCACGTCATTTCCGAGCAAGGGGTCGCCATGGATAAAGAAAAAATTCGATGCATTCTTGAGTGGGAAACACCACGGAATCTAAGAGAGCTACGGGGTTTTTTGGGGTTAACCGGTTACTACCGGAAATTCATATCCCGTTATGCTCACATAGCCAACCCTCTTTCCGCCCAACTGAAGAAGGATTGTTTCGGGTGGTCGGAAGAAGCTACGGCAGCCTTCCAAAAGTTAAAGACGGCGATTACCACCGCCCCGGTGTTGGCAGTTCCAAATTTCAGCGAGGTTTTTGTAGTTGAAACCGACGCTTCCGGGTTCGGTCTCGGTGCGGTTTTGATGCAAAATGGTCGACCGGTTGCTTTTTACAGTAAGATGCTGGGAATCCGGGCTAGAGGGAGGTCCGTTTACGAAAAAGAATTAGTGGCAATTGCTTTGGCAGTGACTAGGTGGCACCATTACTTGCTCGGTCGCCATTTTGAAATTCGAAGCGATCAACAGAGCTTGCGGTATCTCGCGGAGCAAAGGGAGGTTGGAGGGGAATACCAACAGTGGTTGAGAAAATTGGTGGGGTTCGATTTTACCATCAATTACAAACCTGGCGCCGCGAATAGGGTGGCCGATGCACTATCCCGTAAAGGTGAAGCTCGGTTGACATCCTCACTGAAAAGGCTCGAAGGAAAGAAGGAGGAGGATGTGTTAGAATTTGGGTCGATGATCCACTCTTGCTTTGTGGACAAGGGTTTGGGCCAGATTGTAGTGGGCTTGAAGGAAAGACAAGAGGGCCCAAAAGGCTACCACTTAGAAGGGTCCAGATTATTTTATAAGAACAGAGTAGTTCTGCCTTCTTCCTCGAAGTACATTCCCCTGCTACTGAAGGAATACCACAGCACCCCTACGAGTGGCCACGACGGCGAGATAAAATCATATCTCCGGCTCGCCGCCGACTGGTTCTGGCAGGCATGCAGAAAGATGTCGGAAGGTTTGTGCGAGAATGTGATGTGTGTCAGAGGAACAAGGCCATCACCAAGAGTCCTCTCGGGTTGCTTCAACCCCTCTCAATTCCCGAGGCCGTGTGGGAGGATATTTCCATGGATTTCGTGGAAGGGTTGCCTTTGTCTCGTGGGGTAAACTCGGTGCTAGTAGTGGTGGATCGACTCTCGAAGTACGCCCACTTTATTGGGCTGAGGCACCCTTTCAACGCCCTCAAAGTGGCCGACGCCTTTGTGAGGGAGGTAGTTCGCCTCCGACGCCTTTGTGAGGGAGGTAGTTCGCCTCCATGGGTTTCCGACATCAATTGTTTCTGACCGTGATAGAGTTTTTATGAGTATCTTTTGGAGGGAACTTTTCAGGTTGCAAGGAACACATCTACGGCGAAGCACGGCCTACCACCCACAAACCGACGGGCAGACCGAGGTGGTAAACAAAAGCCTCGAGACATACCTGAGATGCTTCATCGCTGAACAACCGCGAAATTGGGCTCGCTGGCTACCTTGGGCGGAATATTCCTACAACACCTCGCCGCATACCTCGACCAAGATGACACCATTTAAGGTGGTGTACGGTCGTGATCCTCCGAAGCTGTGGCGTTTGGGTGCGGGCCAAACCATGGTCAGCAGTCTTGAGGAGGGCTTGCAAGAGAGAGATGGGATCTTAGAAGAGTTACGGATGAATTTGAACCGTGCCCAGCAAGTGATGAAGGTTAACGCGGATAAACTGAGAAGGGAGGAAAAATTCGAAGTTGGGGAGCGGGTATTCCTCAAGCTGCAATCGTATAGACAGAAGTCTCTCGCTAGAAGACCTTTTGAGAAATTGGCTGCAAGATTCTACGGGCCCTGTGAGGTAATAGAGCAAATTGGCAGGGTCGCTTACAAATTGAAATTACCCAGTGATTGCAAAATACACCCAGTGTTTCATATCTCACAGTTGAAGAGAGCACTTGGCAGCCTCCCAAGTCAGCCCACCATTCCGCAGCAGCTATCCCCCAACCTAGAATTGATGGTTGAACCAGCTGGGCTCCTCAATGTGCGCCTGGTCAAAAAGAACTCGGTGCTGGTGCTGGAAGTACTGCTCACATGGAAAGGGTTGCCCGATTATGAAGCCACATGGGAAGAGTTCGAGGCAGTCAGTTTGCGTTTTCCTTCCTTCCACCTTGAGGACAAGGTGAAACTCAAAGGGGGGAGTGATGTAATGGAGTGGGTCAACCAGGTCAAAGAGCCAAGTCAACCACCACTTTTGGTGTACTCAAGGCGCGCAAAACAGGGGCAGCAAGGGTCAAAGATAATCAGGGACAAGAAGCTCCAGGACAAAGTTAATTAAGAGAGTTCAGGGAAAGAAACCAAGTTGCTTTAACAATGTCATTAGAAGAAAATTTCCGTTCTTAGCTTAGTAAATCACATGCATCTCTTTAGCTTGAGTATATGTAAGGTAGTAAGTCCCATTAGAAGGGTATCCAGAAAATTGAGAGTAAACACATGAGAGTTGTGGCCTAAAGCTATTATGAGATTCATAACCTCAAGTTATGTTTATCCCTTGTAATTCAATCTTCAATCAATCAAGTACTCAAGCATTCAGCCTTAGTTTACATTTTCTTGTCTAAATTACATTTCCGAATTAGTCTATAACATATTTTAATTTTTTTTTTTTTTTATTCTAAATTACAACAGGGATTAGAAGGAAAAAGGTGGCGAGTGAGTGAGTGAACCGTGATAATGGAATAGTAGGAATTTCACTCAGCAGGACCCCTTGAATTAATGCTAGTTGTCACACTTAGTTATTCTTTGGGAACATACCCCAAAATCCTCCCAATGTTTAGCATTCCCAAAATCCTCCCAATGTTTAGCATTCCCATACAGTTACATTATGAATATAAATTTTTTACAGGAAACAGCTAGAATCCAGGACACAGGATAGCAGTTATGAAATACTCCGCAAAAATTATGCAACTACACCAAGAACCTTCTAACTGAATGTATAATGATCATATGAACAATGTGACAACTGTTGAAGCTTTTAATGTAACTGCCAGAAATTAAAAAAGTTAATCAAATGCCAAATGAAGAACATGGAATGGAAGCCCTCGCCAAAATATCAGGAACTTGTCAAAAAAAAAGTATGTAATTTTGTATGACCATAGTGCAATTTGTATCATTACAAAGAAAGACCATCATTATTATGAGCAGAATAGAAGAGAGATAAATATGATACTGCAAACGAACCTCAAGCCTCTGTTCATCATCGTTCCACTCAAACATCGGGAAATCAGTCACCCAAAGAATTGAATGCTTGGACTGAGGCGGAGAGAAAAGGCAAGTGACAAACTGATATAGATGGACGTCACAAACTCAATCATAATGAATAAAAAACACGCGAAACTTACATGGTCAGCCATACCCAGTTCATGTGCCACATGTAACCTTAGTCGATCAAGAGTTTTGTTCACAGACTTCTCCATACCCACAGCAAACAAGATAAGGTCACCAGATTGAGCAGAGCAGAGGCTCAATAGTTTTTCTTTATTTTGTTGATTCAAACTTGAAGCTAAAGCAGGAATTCCTTCAAGCTCCCCTGAAGAACCACAAAAATTTAAGTCTGAAGAGTGAAGATATTCTGAATCCTTAACGTTTTAATATGTAAACTAATGATAAAAACATATATGAACGTACCATCACTTGTGACCTTTAGGAATGGCAAACCTTTAGCCCCAGATTTGAATGCTTCCTTATAGATATCACCCTTCTTCAGTGCTGTATTAGAATAAACACTTGCAGCTGCGGGTACACATAACGCCTTTATCACACCTCCACTAACCAATGCATCTTCGAAAACTTTGAATGTAGACCCAGAAAATACATCAGAGACCTACATTAAGAAAAAACTTCAACTTAATCAATGTGTTGCAACTAACTTACAGTAAAGTGAACAGTATATCTGTGGATGACCAACAGTATAATTCTAATGGAGTAAAAAATCTTACATCTCTTAGCTCAAGACCAAAACGAAGATCTGGTCTGTCTGTTCCATATCGGTTCATTGCTTCAGCATAAGTAAGCCTGGGGAAAGGGTTGGGAAGCTCAATACCTTGGATCTCCCGGAAAACCTGAAGACAACAATAGCTCAGTCAAATGTCCTAGGAAGCTTTAACCTTCAAGAAACAATCAGATCATAAAGCATTAAAAATGAAATCTTCCATTATTGTTGATGAGCACAATTTGCAAGACATGGCCAAATATAATTCACATCCAAGGGATCAAAATCCACTATCCCCCCTAAACACCCCACCCCCACCCCCCAAATGAAATTAAAAATTAAAGCAATCTAGTAAAACAAAAGAAGCAACAAAGAAATATCTTAAATGCAATTACAAATAGGTTTCGCACAAACAAATACTACACGTTAACAAAGGCAAAAGCACCATCTTCCAATTTCAAGAAGATTTGCAACTTTACAAGCTTTGTACTTGCTACATGACACCTTGAGAAAATTTGAGAGTTAAACATTTTGAGCATAAACCAACTTAGACATGAAGAGAACATGAAATATTCCACTCTGCCTATGAACAGAGAGTTTGAAAGACAATACACCCAGCATTTCTAGCATAATCAATTTTCCCATATTCCTAAAAATAACTCCTAAACTACTTGACAATTACAGCATTCCGAATCTAACATATGAGAGTTTAGCATGAGCAGACGTTATTATGACTGTTTAGTAGAAAGTGAGGAAAGAGAGAGAGAGAGAGCAATTTATTGGTTTGAACAGATTAAGATGATACTGCAATTCATTTACAATGAAAGCATGGAATTGTGCACATTAATTGTATTACTTCGTCTTCAATTTCTTAATACTTGCTTCAGATATTAGCCTTTAGAACTATTAATATTTCTATCAACATACAGACCTTCCTAATCAAATCTTCATTTAGCTTTAGCATCTCTTCCAAAGGAGTAAATGCCAGTTCCATATCTAGTTGGGTGAACTCAGGCTGCCTGTCAGCTCTCAGATCCTCATCCCGAAAGCATCTGCAAGAGAATCCAGAAAGAATCTCCTAAATTAGTTCAAATTATGTCTTATTCAGTAAAATTCTACTTTCTAGTTCAGTATGACCTCCCTTTGCAATATATGTTTCTTTTACTTTTTTAGGAGAGAGGAAAGGATATGCAAAATACTAGAATTTGTAACAGATGGAAACAGTTAAAAACATCAACCAGAGACACAAAGTCTACTGTTCAACACAATCACAACAACACAAGTAAAGATCTGCAGTTAAGAACTGTATTACCTTGCTACTTGATAATATCTGTCAAAGCCTGAAACCATTAGCATTTGCTTGAATAACTGAGGACTTTGAGGCAAGGCATAAAACATTCCTGGCTTCATATACGCATATGGGTGAGTATAAGCGGTACCAGATATAATGTGTAACTGAAGAACAGGATATAAATTGCTCAACTAGATATATATATATACTTTCATATCAGATAATTTCGTATTCTCCCATTGGACATATCGCAAGAGCATATACACATGTTCATACTAATATTACTATGTTACTCGAGGGGTATGTGATATGTTGATAGGTGGCTTTGTCCTCCCCTATTTGGAATGTAGAACATCTACAATGAGAAATGTTACAAAAATTCATAGGATCTCATCATCTCAAATTTTGACTTCAGATGAGCCAAGAATTCTACAAATACATTGCATGTTATCAAACAGTTCTAGGTCACAGTTGACAAGTAGTTAATACATCATAGTCTTAAACTAGTCCAAGAGAATATATCTGATAACCAAAAAGTGAAAAAGAGTAGAAAAACAATAGGCCAATACCTGAACTCTTGAAGGCACTAAATAATCTCGAGCTCCCTCTGGGGTAGACCTAGAAAGCATTGGAGTCTCAATCTGCCCGATAAATAAGGTAAACATCAGTGATAATTAACAATGCAAGATACAGCCAATGATATGAATAATGACAGCAAGCACGCACCTCCACGAAGCCAAGTGCATCTTCCAGGTATCTTCGTATGAGTTTCATCACTCTATGCCGCAAAAGTATGTTTGAATTCATTTGAGGTCGACGCAAATCTAAGCACCGGTATCTAGAAAAACATAAGATATCAGTGAATTGATCATCTTGATTATAACTGAGGAAGAGGCTAAATGTTTATTATGTCTGGATTTCTCATCTTCAAAAATCAAGGGCTGTCTTGAATCACGAGTGAGCTCATACCACCCTAAAATAACTTATAGGGATCCCACACATCTGTATACTTGAATAGAGAGACATCTGAGCCATCCAACATCACTCATTAAAATATGTTTTTTTTATCATCCTGCGGTATTAGAGGACCCTAGAGACCATAATAATTATCACTTCCCACTTTCCTATTTTTTTCCCTCTATTGACACACCCTGGAAAAAACTGCTATCAGACCACATGCAGCTTCCTTTGACATATATCCTAAGGAGGTTACAATACCAACACTATCTTTAAGTCAAATTTCAGTGATCTGTGGTTTACTTTTCTAATGGTTAGGAGAGGGATGGCTGGGGTAGGTCCTGTACAGAAGACACATCGTTGGGTTCAGAACATCTCAGCATCCAATTTACACAGGCTCTGCCCAGTATTTCTGAACAAGACAACCATATCCAAATTGTACATTATTTAATTATTGTCATGCATACAGAAGGGAAGTGAAATGTGCAATGAGCAGTAAATAATTTCACCTTCACTAGAACAACTACAATATGGTATATAACTACATACTTCGTATCTGTTTTGGTGTAACAAACTTAACCTTGCAATACAAGGTCCAAATAGGTATGAGCCATAAAACTCACAGGAATATATAAAAAAAAAATATATATATATATAGCAAGTAGACATTCAAAATTGACATTCAGCAAGAATCAATGTTTACTTCTCCGGCATTAAAATTGCCAAAGCAAACAGCCAACTAAAATAAAGTAGCTTGGTAAAATCACAGATCCCGACTCTAATAAGACCTTTACATCCACCACAATATCCTATCAAAGTAATATCAAATCATAAAGAGCTACCTTAAACGTATATCCTCCTTCACAGAGTCTTTCACATCATCTGAAGTAGTAACCAAAAAGGGCAATTTGGCCTTCACAGAATTTAAAACTTTGACATGCTCTGCAGCAACCTGCAAATAACAATAGTGCCATTGAGGACATGAATTGGCATGTTGAAGTTGGCAAGATAAACAACTTGTGACATTCAAATGAAGAGTATAAAAAATAAAGTAATTAGAACCAAAATAGTGCATTGTGTTCTACGTGTACATATGAGAGCACAAGTACCCATTGATCACTTTCCATAGTCAACAATGTTCCAATATCTGCTAGACGTCATTCCCATTCAAATGTTAACCAAAGTTAAAGCCTTTCAAGAAACAGACAAACTGGCGAGTGAGGAGTGAGGGCTTTATTTTATTTTTGAGGGATTGCAATTTTCATTACACCATTTGTTTTAAGAGGATCACAGCTTCAGGCACAAGTTTATTAACAAAGTCACAAACAGCATAAACATACCTCCACCATTCCAGTTTTCATCTTTTTATTAGCAGCTTCACCCGGTCTTAAACGCACTACTCCTTCAACAGCAATCACATATTCGAGCCTCACATTGTTCACCAAAGAATGTGCCTCAGGGAAATCATTGGGAAGTGTTGTAATCTGCTCAAAAAGCATCAAAAGCATTCCTTTCAAGATAACCCTCGTTTTAAAATAAGGAAAACAAAATCAATTTGCATGCATACCAATTCTCGAATTTAGAAAGAAAACCTAATCCCTCCTTGGTTCATTGAAGCACAAAACCAGCTGAAAATTAATAGAAAGTTTCTTGCACAAACAAAAGCATATAGTAAACAGTGCAATTTGAGCCCCAAACTATTGATGATGGGCTTTGGTGTGATAACTCACACAGTCACACTCATTACTCAGCAAGGAACTTATCACAACATATCTTATTACAAAAATTACTAAAGCTTACTACCAATGTTCTAGATAACTACCAATAAATCCAAAATGGCAAGAAGTCCACCAACAAGGGGCTGAAACACCGAAAACCGAGCCTAAACAACCAACATTGTCTTTCAACTAGGCGCGCCTAAGTTGAACAAATAACTCTTTGAAAAGAGATAAATAAGGAGAGCATTAATAACACAAGAATGTAATTCAAATCCTTCAAAGTGAGAATTCTTGCATCACACTTCAAATTGGTGAAGACACAGTATTCAGCCAACAATTAAAATTACATACTAGAGCAATTCACCATAATTCTCTTAAATGGGATTCACTCCTCACACCACCCAACAGAATAATACAACACAACAACAAAATATACTCCAAAAATGAACATGATTCTTTGTATAACAAGGTAATATACATGATCAACATATCATATAATATCACATAATTATACCAAATTTATAAGCAAAAATATAAAAATTTGATAAATTATACCTGAACAATGCCAGAATGATCTCTAAGATTAACAAAAGTGACTCCACCATGAACCCGATGAAGAGCGACCCACCCACAAAGAGTGACCCGTTTACCCACATCATCCTCACCCAAATGCCCACATAAAGCAGTCCGATTAACCCACTCCAAGTTTGTATCTTTTGATGGTTGAAACGGGTCGGGTACCCGGGTTTGCTGTTCTGTACCTTGTAAGGTAGCTGATACATTAGAACAATTGCAGAGTGTTCTGTGAGAAATTGAAGGGTGAGGATTGAATTTGAGGGAGGAGAGAGAAAGGGGGATAAGAGTAGAAGTTGTGGGGAAGAAGAAGAAAGGTTTGACATTGGGACGAAGGGTGAAGATAGGGAGAGTTCTTAGCAGTTTAGCCATTGTTTGTTTGAGCAGTCAATTTGAGAGCATTGGTTTTTCTTCGACTAGTTTAGCATAATTTTGGTACTTCGTGATATTCATGGGCACCAAATCCTACGACTCTACGAGCCAAGATAGTAGTGATAGCTAGACATGTGGGTATACTTTCATGGATTTACGCCCGATCCATCCGATTGAAACGGGTATGAGTATGATGTCGTATATTTTTATGGATCTACACCGAATCCATTTGATTGAAGCGGGAATGAATATGACAAAGAAAGGTATGAATATTAAAAGTCATACCCGTTATAAACAGTGGATAGGTTGTGGATTTGAAATCATACTTACCTCATATCCAACTCAAACTTTTTCGGATCTACTCGTCCATCCAATATTTCAATCCCCACTTTGTATTCACAACATCACACCTAATTTGTATGCATACTTTATAACTAAATAAATAGTTCAAATGGGTGTGGCAAATAATAGAAAATTATATGCTCGTAATAGATGGGAAATGGATATCTACTCAAGTGGTGGAATTGATGAAGATTTAGATCATACTCTCCCTGGGTAGCAAGTAGGTAGTGGTGGATATAGAAATTTTAGATGAATGGGGGGGGATATTTGCTTTTAAACCTCTCGTAAGTCATCCCTAATCCCAGATCGAAACATATCTAACCTCGTTAAATATGATTAGAATAATTACTATTTGTGTTAGAGTGTGCCCTAAACATTTAAGGGAAATTCTCTCTGATAAACTTCAATTTTATAAAATTCTAAGTGGTAAACAAAGTTTTTTAAAATTATCTTTGGTACTCTTTAACTTTTTATAATTATTAGTGGTGCCATTAATTATTATATTTTATAAAAAATTTAACTGTAGTTAGGTTTTTTTTATTTTTTTAACAATAACATTTAAATATAGTTAGGTTTTTAATTATTTTTTTAATAATTTAATAATTATACTAAATTTTTTTTTTAAAAAAAAAAGAAAAATCAACCACCCTTCCCCCCGCCCACTGCCAGCTCCCCCTCCCCTGCACCACCCACGCCGGCGCACCGGCTGCCCAACCTTCATCGGTGTGCCATCCTCCCCAACCCCTGGAAACGCCGACCTCCCCCAACCACTGTTCGCCGCCCTAGAAACACTAAACCCAACCCAAAAACACCAAAAAAAAAAACCAAACTCGTTTAGGGTTTTTAAACCAAACCCAGAAATCGGGTTTGAGTTTTTAGGTGGTTTAGGGGGCTGGTTTTCGGGGAGGCAAAGGGGATAGGGGTCGAATCGGGGTGGGGGTCAGGGGAGGAGGGCCGATTCCGACAGGGAGAGGGTCGTGGTGTAGGGGAAACAGGTTTGGGTTTTATGGTGGTAAGAGGTTATTTTCGAGGGAGAGTGGGCGATTTTTGGGGTTGGAGTGGGCCAGTTAGGGGTGGTTTTTGGGGTTAGGAGTGGCTGGCCGGCCATTTTCGGGGGATAGGGGAGACGGCCGACCATTTGCCGACGAGATGGGGGTTGGTCATGGGGTTTCGCGGTGGCGGGAGGGGAGGGGGGCCAATTCTGACGGGGAGAATGGAGGTGTTGTAGGTGGAGGAAAGGGAGGAGGTAGAGGTCGCCGGCACTAGGAGAGGTCGGCGGCGTTTTCCGGCCACCGGGAGGGGGCTGGGTTGGGGGAGGGGCTGGGCAGTGGGTTGGGGGAGGGATTGGGTTTTTTTTTTAATAATTTCAATATAATTAAAAAAATAAAAAACTAACTATAGTTAAGGAAATAACACTTATCAATGATAATCAATAATTTAGGTTTACCATTGATACTAAAATTTAAGAATGTTTACCACTTAGAAAATGGAAAAGTTGGAGTTCACCAAAGAGAATTTCCCAACATTTAATCAAACTGTTATAGCTAACATCGTTAGCGATTTTGACCAAATTGCATTGTTATTTTTGGCTAAGATTTGTTTTTTTAATTTATGAGATTGAATTGCATCACAAACCAAAATGACGTTCTTATGTTGTTGGATGTGAGAATGTTTTCAATGACCTTATGACAGATCTGAATGAGTATTGATGAGTTAGGGCCTGTTCTCTTACGTTGAAATTCAGTTCAGCTGAGTTCAGTTAGGGGTGTCCATAATTTGGATAAAAACCAAAATCCAATCCAATCCAATCCAAACCGAATTATCAATTCGGATCGGATCTGAACTTTTAATCAGATTGGATCGGAATGAGATTTTTTGGAAATTCGGATTTTCGGATTGGATCGGATTGACCCTAATTGGATCCAATCCAAACCGAAAACCGAATTGTAAAATTAAGGGTTCGTTTGGCATTGATGTGGTTTTCTGTTTTTCGGTTTTTTGTTTTCTAAAAGTATATGATATGTGTCCCATAATGAATCAAAAATTATATAAACTTATCAAAATTATGATAATTTTAAAAACTGACAATAGAAAAGTGGAAACACCTTTTTCTTGTTTCCTGTTTTTGGTTTAAAAAAAAAAACAGAAAACTGAAAACCAAAACTGATGCCAAACAAGCCCTAAGCTTGTATAAATATGATTTCTGTATATTTTGAACTTTAGCTCAAATACTTACTACTACATAAAATAAATTAGAGAAACTTTGTATTAATTAATTAATGACTTGACGTTGAACTATTTATTTTAATTATGAATTTGAAGACTTTTATTTATAGTAAAGCTTTATTTTTATAATTGCATTAGGCGCTTAAAAAATAATGTATTATAATTCGGATTTTCAGATCGGATCCAAATAATCGAATTTTAATTCGGATTGGATCGGATTGGATCAAGAGAGAAATTTGGATCGGATCGGATTGAAAATTTGAAAACCGAATTATATTTTGCATTGGATCGAATTTGGACTAAGTCCAAACCAAAAACCGAACGGACACCCCTAAGTTCAGTCAATGAGAATAGGCCCTTAAAATAAAAATGATGGCAACTTCATGTATTACAAACTAATGTAAATTTGGTAACCTATACACTTTTATATTGGCCTAAAACAATGATGGTTAGTTGGTAAGCATCTTAGTTTGTTAGTTGGGTATAGGAGTCACGCAAATTTATAATACTCTATATTGGTAGTTATTATTACTTTGTATATTTATATATCTAACTAGGGGACAATCGTGTCGTGTCGTGTCGTGCTTGTATTCGTGTTCAAAATTAAACATGTTTGGAAGCTTCAACACTAACCCAACCTATTTAATAAACGTGTTATTCATTTAATTAAATGTTTTGGAAACCCTTGACACTAACCCTTTTTTTCATGTCCAATTTGTGTCGTGTTGTCGAGTTGTGTAAACTTTTGCTAGCTCTATATAAAAGTATGAATTCTATTGTATAGTTTTATACCAAAAAATCTGTAACTTAATTGCATTCGAGCAAAACAAAAAGATCGGTTGAAAAATTTATAGTGGTCTTGGATTTAACCGACTAGAATTCGAAGGAGTCTCGATTTATCAACGGATAAAATTGTAATTTTTAACACCAGTTTGCCAATTGAGTAGTGTTTATCAAGATCATAAACTCGTATTTTTCTAAACAATTTGCTGATTAATGAATTAAAATTAAAATTTCTGTTTATTACTGTTACAATTCGTGTTCCTCAGGTTGAAAAAAATTCAATAAAATTATAAAATTACAGTGAATATTATTCAACACGAAAAAAAAAAAGAAAAAAAAAAAAGAAAAAAAAAAACTAAATCGACATTTTACAGTATGAAGCTTCTCCTCAATCAATAGTCAAATTCCTCAATTTCTCTGCTCTCAATCGATTTCTTCAATTCCCTATACCCTAATTTTCTCCCCAATTGAATACATCCACAAGAAAAATCTACACTTTCTCTCTCCAATTTTGCCAGTTGCTGATTTCTAGGTACATTTCTCGATCTCAATTTCTGCAATTATGTAACAATTTCTTTGATCTGTTTCTTATAACTATACTTTCACTTTCAATTCGATTCAATTTTTATCAGCAATCATGATTTTGAATGTTGTATGATGAATTGAAACTCTTTCTATTTGATTTTTGTAAACACTGAATTTCTTGTCACCGCCAATTTTGGAAATAGATGAATTGAAAGTTAATTGTTGGGGTTAATCAATACTTCTAATTATGCGCATTTCTTATTTTCGTTTGGTTTTTGGTTGGATTGCTTTTGTTTGGAGCTGTGATTATGATTTTGTCCCTGAATTCACGGTGTTTCGACGTTTTTGTAGTTGCAATTGAGGAAATTCCGAGCTCGGGATGGGACTTTTTGATGGGCTCCCTGTCCCATCTGATAAAGCTGTAAGTGTTCAACATTTTATTGAGCTGGATTTTTTTTTTCCTGGTTTTGAATGTAGGTTTTCGTTTTTATTGTTCATGTTTTATGTGATGAAAGCTACTATGGAGTATTTTGTATTGGGAATGCTTTGGACACTTTGTATTACTTACTAGTAAAATGTTACCGTACAACTATATAAGCTACTTGTTCTTACCGACCTGTTTGTAACACGGAATTAATTTTTCTTGAGCTAGTAGAGTTGTAAATTTGGAACGTAGTACTGATGTTCATGGATTTGTGGAAGGCATGATTTAATGTAACCATGAGTTAATATGCCAAATTTGTTACGTGCATTTACGTTTGGTTCAATGGTTTCGCAGCATTTGAGAGAGGACCTAGCACGAATAGATGAAAGCTGGGCTGCAGCGCGATTTGATTCATTGCCTCATGTGGTTCGCTTGTTGACTGCAAAAGATGAATTACAAGCTCTGAAGGAGCAGAGTGAGGTTATCGAGGATGTTGTTGACGAGGTTGTACATGCCTATCACAGTGGCTTCAATAGAGCAATTCAAAATTATTCCCAGGTACCGCTATTAGTTTTTCAAGTTTGAAATTACTGAAACAATCTGACAATGAATGCTAAAAAGTAGATACTGGATATGTAAGTCTAGGATTTATTATCAGCATGAGTCAATTGTGAATTGGAAAGATGTCCAATTACCATGCCGAGACTCTTTTTGAAAAGCTAAAGTGAGCTTTTGTTGATTGTCCCAACATTATGAAGTGAATTAAAATTTTACTTGTGCAATCCCTTCTTTCTCTCCTATTCCTACTAAATTTGGGTGGTTTAGCTAGGGGAAATGGGTGTAGCTGTGTAAGTGTGTAACTGATCAAATTCTAGTTAGCTATGCAAGTGTGTTTTTACTTGAGAGCTGTATGTCAGAGCCTCAGAGGATATCAAAACATCTTCTCTGGCCCACTTAAAAAATTGTTTTATTATTAGATAAATTACTGAGAGCCACTTGGAAGTTCAACCAGAAAGATCAACCACTATCACATTCACTCAAAGAAACAGAAATAACAGGAAGATGATTCAAACTCAATTGAGCAGGCTTGTGTCCAGTACCAGTACCATAATGTTCACCTTAGCCATCCCTCATGTGCTATATAGTCTCCATAAGCGTTCCTATGTCCAAGACTACGCCATGGCTCATAGCCATAGAGCCACCCTTGGTTGGCCGCTGCCCTTGGTTGTCCCCTAAAGAGCTTTATTCCGATCTTTGGTAATTTGAGCAGATTCCAAACTCTGGTCAAATAAAAGCTACAGGACTTGTTGTGTCAACTCGTTTGAGTTTATACATGGATGTTGAAATCAGGTTGTACTTTAATAGTGCATACAAAATGGCTAGATGAAGCCATGAAGCAAGGTTGAACCATCCATTTAAAATTTCTCAGGTTTGTATGAACATTTAATTGAAGCCCATATTAGATGTCAGGAAAAAATAAATGAGTATCTCCCCTTGTTTTTAATTTTTTTTAACGAAAAGGATTTTGAATCAGCGAAAGTAGAAAATTGAACCTATATATTGATTTAATGAATAAGCGGGGATGCAGGGTAGACATTACTAGCTATAATTTTAAGAGGCCTAAAAAACCAGTTTACTGTGGACCACAGCACTAATGAGTGCATCATCCTAGATCGAACTCTACACTTTGAAAATTAGTGTGTACTGTCATTTGAAGCACTTCATCCCTAGAATCTAAGGCATATTGCCTTTGTTAACTAGGGAGAGCAAGGTTGCCTTTGGCCTCAAATTATCTAGAAGACACAATTCAGCAGCATAAAGCTTGAGTTAGATAGCTAGATACTGGTTTCTCAAAGCCATACTAGGTTTTTCTTCCTTACTGGTTTGAGTCATCTGACCAACTTTGCAGGATCTTATTTATTAAGGAGTTCAGTTCTTTGCAGGTGTCATTTGGAATGTGTTCACAATCATCAATAGTATATATAATAATCTCTCTGTCATTTTAATCAGATCTTGCGGTTATTTAGCGAATCTGAAGAAAGCATTTCTGTCTTAAAAGTTGATTTGGCTGAGGCAAAGAAACGACTGGGTGCTCGTAACAAGCAGTTGCATCAGTTCTGGTACCGGTCTGTTACACTACGCCATATAATCTCCCTTTTGGACCAGATTGAGGGAATATCTAAGGTATATACAATTGAGATCACATTATTTGCTTGATACTTTTGGAGCTTCTTTTTGATTGTTTAGGAATTAGGATAGTTTTATACCATTTACTATCTTATATTCTTATGGTTAACTTTGATGGATTATGCTTCTTGTCTATGGTTTGTAATGTGTAAGTATTTTTTGTGCATGTGATTGTGTCTTAGCTTACATTTTTGAACTATGCTTTACATTACAGGGTATATATAAATAATTAATTGGGTGCTGTCCTTATGATTTGATTCAAAAATATGCTTGCTTGTTTGAATTTAAATCTGGAGTGTAAGGCCCAGCACCATAAACTTTTTTAGTTTCTCAAAAGTCTGTTTGTTGACCTAAAAGGGCCAACCTCATCAAAGCAATACCCTCTCTCCTCATCTTGATTGATTGTCCACATGAATAATTAGATATTCATGACCTTTTCTTTAGGCATTAAAAAAACATTGGCAATTGTATGATGCATTATAAATTGGGCATTGTGTGCACTTTACAAAGTGAACTCTACTATTGAGTGTTGAAGTATTTTCCGATTTTTTTGCACAACATAGGTTCCAGCACGCATGGAAAAGCTTATCGCTGAGAAGCAGTTTTATGCTGCTGTCCAACTGCATGTGCAATCTACATTGATGCTTGAAAGAGAGGGTCTCCAAACGGTTGGTAGCTCCTTTCAATTTTATCTCCTTTCTTTCCTTTTCAAGTATACTTCATCTTGTTTTTAGGTCTCGTTATCAGTTCTTAATTTGGTTCACACATGACGTAATTAATATTTTCTGATCAGGTTGGCGCTCTCCAAGATGTTAAATCTGAGTTAACCAAGTTGCGTGGAGTCCTTTTCTACAAGATTTTGGAAGACTTGCATGCCCACCTTTATAATAAAGGTGATTATAGGTATAGACTTTTTTGTCTCCTTGCTATTTTGCTATCTGGTTGGAAGCTTACATCTTACAGTGAAAGGGCTTACTTCTATTTTAGTTTATACAAAGTATATTTTTTTAGCGAGCTCATGTCAACTTTGTGGTTTTATATATTTATTATCCAATTCCTATCATTCTCTCAAGTAAAGTTGTACTATACTGCTTGTTTTAATGATATTTTCTTATAAATATTGGTACCTTTTACCTTCTGGTTTATTTTTACATAATTGAATTTTCATGAAGTTTTTATGTTCTATGCAGCTCAGTCTCTTCAAGCCTGCTTGAAAAGGATGATGAAGTTATAATGTCCGCGACTCTTTCATTGTCCATGAGTATTTCGCAACCTGTATCTCGACGCACAAGGTCATCTAAATCTGATTACCAAGTTGATGGAGGGTAAAACAACAACCAACACTGTCTGGGCTGTTACTTTTAATCTTCCATGCACTTTCTGCTGGAAGTCAATGATTACATTCTCTAGTTATGTAGTGAACATCATATCTTAGTGAATCTGTGTAGCTTTTGATGTTTTGTTTTATGTGGAAGCAGAATGTTTTATCTTCTTAGTTTTGTGTACCCCGAATGTCCCCCGCTCCCTTCTTTCATGTTAGCATTATAGTTACTTTTGTTTCCTTTCTATATGCTCTGTAGTTCTTATGATGGGCATGATGAAGAGGGTGGATTGAGAGGTGAAGTAGCTGATGGTCATGTCAGGGCCAACGGAGGGGATTATGGCCTTAAAAAGGGTGGATTTTTTTCAAGCCGACTTCCTCCGTGGCTTTCTTCTGCTACACCTGATGAGTTTCTTGTACGTCACTATAAGATCTCATTTATACTTTGACATATTTTCCAGGTCTATGATGTTTATTATTTGATCATGCTTTTGATAACAGGAAGCTGTGCAAAAGAGTGACGCTCCTCTACATGTGAAGTACCTCCAGACCATGGTAGAATGCTTGTGCAAGCTCGGCAAAGTTGCTGCTGCGGGTGCTATGATATGGTATATATATTTGACTTAAATTTTTCCAGAATCTGTTTTTGCCTTTATTTTTTTTGAAAGAAATGTATCAAGAAAAGAAGTGAATTCTAGGCTTCTAGCTCTGTACCAGAGACCATGCACTACACTGAAGTAAATTTGTAGCAAACCAATATCCTAGAAAAGGTTACTGAATTGTATTGGCATGAAGTCAATCCAACTATAGCTCATGCACAATCACAACTTTGAAGCTTTTAGCCTTGATTCCTTTAAAGTCTGTTCCTAGTTGGTTTTACGACAGAAGAACTTTTTGGATGGTGGGAATAGGGATGAAGGGGAGAGGTGAGGGGAAGGAGCTTTAGGGTACTTGCATATGAATATATGTGTAGGACGGAATCCTTACCTTTTTTCCTTTTCCGTTTCCATGTAAAAATTCGTGATTTATGCAAGCTCATTGACAAGCTTATTATTTGTAATGTAAGCCTTGTTTTATTTAAAACTAAATTATACACGGTAACACATATAATAAGAATAAACCTATTTGTCCTGGATGTATTGTCAATTGATGTTAAGTTTTGAAACTAGCTTTTTCTTACTAGCTAGGTACATACATGGTTTTGGTCTTCAACATTGTAATGACCTTAATAACACGGAAGGATGTAGAAATCAAATTGTCAAAATAGTGTAAAAATATCCTACCATGTGCTGCAGTTAGACTTGGTCCAAAACACCTAGATTGGCTGATAGATCACAACATCATTTTTTTTTTTGACTTGAAGAAAAACAATATCATTAATGAATAGTCATACGACATCTACAATAATACTTCGTAATAAAGATTTGTAAATCACAAATTTAGAGAAAATAACATAACTTATACATTCAAAGCCATAACTAATTTGCATAGCTCCATTGCTTCGCGAACAGTGATTTTCGATGTCTTCGCATCTTTCCAAGTAGAGACTTTCGCAATCTGCGTTGATGTTTTGATCGTAGAGTTGATGACAAGCCCTAAACCCATATGAATCCAAATCATATTTACATATATTATTATAACCCTAAAAATAATGTTCTCATCAAGAATCAAAATCCCACAAAATTGGGAAAAAAACTCGGAAAATTGGAGAGAACAAAGCAAAACAAAACAAAGCAAAGAACTGAATTAAATTAAAGAAAAAGGGTCGAAAAAGTCTAATTCTTCGGTCTAAATGGTAAGTGGGCAAGACTCTAGAGTTTATTGGAGTTATTATATTCACTGTATGAGGATTTTGGCTGCTGTTCTGATTGTAACTTTATCAGAAATTTAATGCATGTATAATCTGGTTGCTTTTGAACTTTGCTTTTTCAAATATCTTGACTTGTTTTTCCATTTCATTCTGGGATTGCAACTTAAAATGGTGATAGCCAGAGGTTGAGATCAACAATTCATGAGATCATTTCCTCTAAGATAAAAGCTCATGCAGAAAACATGAGCTCATCCAGGCCTGGAAGTGGTTTGACGGCATATTCTTCGACTCTACATACTTTGAAGGGACAACTGGAAACATACCAGTTATCCAAACAGAAACGTGCAAATGGGGTATCACTCAGTGGAACATTGTTAGCCGTTAGCCCTGTAACACCAGTGATGGCGCCTATGGGGACAGCACAGGCTGCTGCAAGAGAACTTCTAAATTCAATTCTTGATGCAATCATCAAAATATTTGGTGAGGCACAACCCTTTGTTTGTTGTCGATAGCCTGTATTTAAAAATAGCAGCCTTTATTCTCATCTTAGGCTGTAAGATTAATTTAGTTACAATCTTAAACAAAACTAAAGTATATAGAAAAGTGTATATATGAATCTGTAACATTATTTTCATCATTAATGTTCAGAGAATCATGTTATTGTTGGAGAGCTTCTTGAAGCAAAAGCCAGTCAGCAAGCTGACATCAATACACCCAGGTCTTTGGTGGATGTAAGTTTCAACACTGAATCTGAGGTGACTGGTGGCTACTCTATTGGGTTTTCTCTTACAGTTTTACAGGTATGGGCTGTTTTGTGTGTATTGTTCCAACTTCATGTTTCGGTAATTTCTGAAGATTTAGGCCCCTGTTTAGGGAGAGAAGCTGACTCACCTAGTTTTTAGCACTGTTTTCAAACTATTACTAATTGTTTATTTGTTGGTTGTATAAAAGAGTGAATGCCAACAACTCATATGTGAGATTCTGCGAGCAACTCCTGAAGCTGCATCAGCTGATGCTGCAGTTCAAACAGCTAGACTTGCGGGCAAAGTTCCTTCAAAAGAAAAGAGGCAAGTCAATTTTTACCAAACTTTATCAAGCACTTTACTTCTATGCGTGTATGAAGTGCTGTACTAATGATGTTTTCTGCCGAGGGCATATATATTAACAAATATACAGGATAGGGTGTTGATACAATTTATGACCTCGGTCCATAAGAGATTGATTGTTGAATTCAGAGATGAAAATTATTTTTCCTTTTACTAGTAGTTTATATCTGGCTTTAATGAGGAAGGAACTTATCCTATTTTCCTCGTTCACCTTGTACTTGAACTAAGTAAAAATTATGTGTTTGGCTGGCTGCAAATACCTGCTTCTTGTCAACTATGTATATTTTCAGATTTGGCTACTAGTCCCCCATTCATGTATGCGACAGGGTATCATAGATGCTCTTGGCTACTATATAAAAGTGTAATAAGTTTTTTACTGAATATGAAGTGTTTCTTGCTCCAGTGTCCATATCTAAAATGATGCCTTGAGTTTTTGGAAAGAAAACAATAGAGAAATGAAGGGTCTGTGTGATTAAGCCTGACACTTTATTTACTTTTATATTGTTATTGTTATTTTTTATTTATTTATTTTTAGTTGTTATCTTTTGTACATCATATGTTTAAGTCTCCAATAATAGCTGTCAACTATATGATTATAAGAATCTTCTTTCTTCCTTTCTAAAGTTTAAGTATGCTATTGTACAAGGGGTCTATGGTTTTAGGATAGGATGCTTAATTGCCTTGCATCATTGAATATTGGCACGTACATGGATGTTACAAGCGCGTGTTAACACTTAAACCTGCATCTTTTTCCTTTTTTTTTTTTTTTTTCAAAATAGAATTCGTTTAAAAATATCCTATTGATGCTATTTTTTTCTCAGGGATGGGTCAGACGATGGTCTCACTTTTGCTTTTCGCTTCTCTGATGCTACAATGTCCGTTCCTAACCAAGGTGTGGCCTAACTATTAGATTTTTCTTTTCTATATAATAAATTAGATAGAAATTGAGTTGCTGTGAACCATGTGATGTTATATTTAGTCAATTTTGTGTTTGTCAATATTGCATGGAGAAAGCAATAGGACCTAAATGCTTGTTGGTATTAAAGTCAGTTTTTAGCTCTCAATTAATAGGAAGTAGAGTAATTTACCTCAAGTTAGTTAATTAAACTCTTGCATTCAAACTTGTATCTCAAAATCTTAAATAAAACCTAGCAATTAAGTTGTACTCCATAACAGAACTCAAATGTCACCAAGGAATCCTTTTTAGTATGTGTGCACTTCCTTTATGTTTTAGTTGGGTTATAGATTTTAGTCTTTAATAGTTTTATTTTCCTTTGTATCTGTTCGTTTCTCTTGTGCTTTAGGAGGCTCACCTTTTCTCTTCTTTCTGCATGCTACTCCTTACCTGCAGCAGGTCAATATTAAAATTGGACACATGTAGCTATTATATAGCCTTTTGACCTTGTTATTTTAGTAAAAGTTGACATTTTTTTCAAGATTTTTTCTTTCATAGTGAGTTTTATTAATAAATGGGAATAGATTTAATGCTATTTAATTAAAAATGTTTATTTGCACTTTGATTTGTTGGTGAAATTTTGTACCTTTTTTTTTCAAACCTTAGATTTCTCTCATTGGTATTGACTATTTAATAGGCCAAAGTTGGAATAAGAAGGCCCAAGGTATGTCACAAGAGGGATATGGGTCTGCAGCTGTCTTGCCTGAGGAAGGCATGTATTTAGCAGCAGCTGTTTATCGTCCTGTTCTTCAGGTTTGTGGTTGTTGGTATTTTTTGTCTGTTGACAAATGCATACTCTTAATTTTATTTACTTATGAAATGTTCTCTGCAGTTTACAGACAAGGTTGCTTCAATGTTGCCAGAGAATTATTCCCAATCTGGGTACGTCAAGGATTTAATTTTCCTCTTTTCTTTTCTTTATTTTATATCATATATTAATTTACGCGTGTAATAAAACGCTAGGATATGAATAGGTTTTGCTATATGGTTGGCCCTAGCACCCCCCCTACCCACCAGGAATTTCTATTATTTCACTTTCCTGTAATCTTTTAAAATTGATTTTAGATTAAGAGAGTTTCCTGAAGGTCCAATATTATTTGAGGCTTAAATACCCCTTTTCTGTTGATTTATTCGAATTTGTCTGATGTATTAAAGCTAGAGCATAGGAAAACATTGAAAATCACTCATTTGATTATACATGCCCTATTATCCGCTTACCATCCAAGACTTATCTCTCTTGAGTCGGTAAAAATTAGTTGAAAGTTTTCGTTCCACCAAAAAAGATGCATGTATCCTTTTTCTCGCACACTGCCGTAACTTGCTTTAGTCCTTGCATACTGTAGTAAAAACTCGTATTTACAGTGTGTACAGTATATGCAGATCACGGCTGGGGAATGGGGTATGTTGTGAAGCCCTTAGCTTGCATGAAGCTATAAAAATGATTTTAGCTATTTTGTGAGTAATTTGGAAGGTGATGTAAATGGTCAGTATTTATGGTAGACCAGCTTAACTTTATGGTGTATGGCCCAATTTGTCTTTGATATTTGGTGCTAGGAAACTGACTTATTGATTGTTTTATCAGAGACATCATTTAATATTTATAATGCTTGTTGATTCTCCATGGACTGTTGTAATGCTAGAAAATGATGCACATCAATTCGTTGTGTTATTAACTGCCTCTCCCTATCTAGAGAAGTCTAAGTATATCGCACTCCTTTCTTTCCCTCTTTACGAGGCTGGCTAAATAGTGAGGGTGTTTTGTGGGTGCGAACGTGCAAGTTTCATCTTTGGTCTTTTCTTAAAAGATTTTTTTCTTTTACTATTCTGTACTAAATATTACATAGCTATATCTTTTCTATTAATTTCTCTTTAATTTTCTTGCTCTGCCCAGTTTTCTTCCTTATTTGTCTAACAGTATAATTGCCTTGATCTTTCCTTGTGTGCAGGAATGATGGATTGCTGGCTTTTGTTGAAAATTTTGTGAAGGAACATTTCTTACCTACGATGTTTGTGGACTACCGAAAAAGTGTACAGCAGGCAATATCAAGCAAGTTCCATGACTTAACTCAAATGATTTATAGTTGTAGAAACTTCATTGCAGTGAATGCTTTTTTGTTTTATTTTTATCTGTTACATTGTGCAATGATATTATTCTATGTTGGATGCTTTTTAGATGTGCCAGATAAAATGAGGGTTGTGAAGTAGTCAAGATTGATTTTTGTCATAGATCTGTAATTGTGGTCATGTGATGTGATCTTTGTTAAAATGTTTTTTAGAAACATATACACTTAACTCATGTACATGCATTTTTCTAAATTTTTCATCGTATAATTTAATTGTTCAGTAATGAAGATTTTTTTTTTTTTTTTTTTTTTTTTTGAGTCTTAAATCTTAATAAATGTCTAAAGTAAAATGGTTTGATATTAATGTGTGTTCTGACTGCTATTGTTGGATACTGATCTGTATTATGTATGATAATTGTTAAGTAAGATTAGTTTCAGATAATATTAATTACTAATCAATTGTTCAGGTATGGAGATTATTTTGCTTTTCCATGTCTTAATTAGCATTTGGAGTAAAAGGATTTAAGATTGATGTGTGTAGACAGTCATGATCTGATATGATCTTTACTATGTATGATCATTGATAAATTCTAACTTCTAAGCCTCATCTTTGGTGTAAAATAATGAAAGAGAACTGTTTACACTCCCTCCATTCTTCTACTCGGCTATTGTAGATACGTGGTTTTAGAAAATTAGAAAAAAGGTGAGAGCGTGTAAGATAGAGTAAAAGAGAACGTAAAAAGGTGGGTGTAAGAAAAAGTGAATGAAGTAAAAGTGTGAACAGGTGAAAGTATTGTGGGGTGAGAAGGGTAAGATTGAAGGAGAGAAAAAGAGAAGGGGGGGGGGTTGCCTAAAATAAAATAAGAACAAAAAAGAGATGGGAGGCAATCAAGAATACTTTATTTTCTTCTTTTTTGAATGTATGTGTTTTCTTTGTCCATATTATAAGCTACTTGGTTTGCATTTACTACTTTTGGTGATGGAAACCTTATGATATTAGTGCTGTTCCAGGTCCAGCTGCATTTCGTCCTCGGACACATGCTGCTGCTTCATATACACCTTCTGTTGAGAAGGGGCGACCAGTCTTGCAGGGACTTCTGGCTATAGATCTTTTGACAAAAGAGGTAATGTTAGCTTCAATTTTTCTATGCTTTTGACTAGCGAGGTGTAGGCCTAGCATTAATCAAATCACATGGTTATGAAAAATGAAAAATGTTTGTATTAATAGTTGATAGATGAGTAACTAGCTATTCCTCTGTCCTGTGAAAATAAGCCATATAAGGTTGAGGTGTCTTGAAATTATAGAACTAAGATCTTTACAGAATATGTATACTGTTGATGATGTGTTGGAACTTGGAAGGCATGGAATACTTCATCAAGAAAAATCTTCAAAAAAAAAAATAAAATAAAAAATAATGATACCCCCTTTGCCCTTAAATAAAAGTCCCATTTCACTACAAAATATTGTCCTTATTTCAATCTCTTATTTCTCCACTATCTTCTTTTTTGTTCACCTTTAATCAACGAAACTATACTATCTTATTTTTTATTCACCTATAATAAACCACACTCTTTAATTTATATGTTTTTATTTATGTTCATTCTACCAAATACCACTATCTTCTTTTTTAATTCACCATCAATCAACCAAGCTCTCTGTCTTAATATTTTTAATCACCTATCCTAAGTATGTGTGCTTGAGCAAATGGGACTATTATGTAGGGAGTTAGGGACAGAGGGAGTATAACTCGAAGGGGGCTCTTTTAAACATGAACCCTACTGTAACCACTACTTAACTGTAGTTGTGGTTGGCTTAGAAGACCTATCAGTAAGCTGAATTAGACAGGAAGTTCTTGTTATTCATGGTTGGATCATTTGACTTGCGCGTTCAGTCTGTTTCTAATAGCTAAAAAATCAAAATGCTCGTAAAAATGTATGTAGTATAAATTCTGATATATGGTGTTGTCCACTAGATACTTGGCTGGGCTCAAGCTATGCCAAAGTTTGCTGCTGAATTTGTGAAATATGTGCAAACTTTCCTTGAGCGAGCATATGAAAGATGTCGTACTTCATACATGGAGGTGAACATTCCTTGTACCCTTGTTTTTCTCTTGCTATATTATTTTTAATTGTCATATTGTTTTACAATGCCAATAATACATTTTCTCTTGCTATTATGTATATGTATATGTATATGTATATGCAACCATTCCTCATCTTATTGCTTTTGTTTCAGGCAGTTCTTGAGAAGCAGAGTTATATGCTGATAGGAAGGCATGATATTGAAAGCTTGATGAAGCTTGATCCTGCTAGTTCATGTCTACAAAATCGTCTGAATGATAATCCTTCTGATGCATATGGGATTGAAGTTGAAAAACAGATGAGTGAAGTGCTACTTAGCTTGCGACCAATAAAGCAGGTATCGTGTTATTTAAAAGCTGTTTTATGTTTGCTACTTTGCTATGTTGTGTTCTTGGCATTATAATGAACCTATGTCCATTTCTGTCCCCATTTTGTCTCATACTGCTCCATTTTCAAGAAAAAAAAAAGATAAAAATAAATAATTAGAATGAATTCGTTCGTTGTTGATCTATTTGCAAAGTTGGCATATGTTTTGAGAGGTTTTTAGAAGATTTGCTGATAAAGTACCCTTGCTATTAATTTTCTCATGCAGGAAAATCTAATTCGTGATGATAATAAACTTATTCTACTGGCTTCTGTAAGTGATTCACTGGAGTATGTTGCAGATTCAATTGAAAGGCAAGTCATTTTTTTTCTGGCATTGTATAAAAATATGTTGCAATAGACTGTTTTATAATGGCTATTTGCTGTAGAGTTGGAACCAATGTGTACACAGATCTTTTTCAGACTGAGACTTATCCCTAGAAAAATCTCTCACATTTGTTAATTTGTATTCTCGTGATTTTCTTATAGAATGTAATAATCTCATGAGATGTTGTCATAAGTGATGGTATTTCCTGTATTGGAATATGTACATATACATTACATATGTACTTAATATGATGTACATATTCCAACAGATTGTTTTCTAAAAATTCCCATTTTATAATGGTTTTTTTTTTAATCTTTTTTATTTTTAAATTTTTTTTAAATTTTTTTTATTTTTAAATTGTGGTTATGATTTATTCAAGATCAGCTTAATGAGGATTGTGTATGGTGGTCATTTTCATATGGGGTTCCCAGATTTTTTGTCAGCAGTTGCTGCATGAAAAAATAATATGCTTAATGAATTATTACATGTAATGCGCTTTGCAGACTTGGAAAAACATTCTCCACTGCATGTAATCAAGTGGAAGAGAAGGGAATAAACCAGAGAACACCCCGCCGTAGTGAAGTTAGTAGCTCCCCTTCAAAGGATCTGGTATCATTTGCTGATGATTACAGAAAATTGGCTATTGATTGCCTCAAAGTCTTGCGTGTAGAAATGCAATTGGAAACAGTCTTCCATATGCAGGCATGTCGTAAATTTAACTTAAGGACTTTATATTTTCACTTATCTGAAGTTTGATTCAAAAGCTCATGAAAATATGAAATTATTTATGCTGTATGTAGTTGACCTTGTTGGAAATTTTAAACTGTGAACAGGAGATGACTAATAGAGAATATCTGGATGACTTAGATGCAGAAGAACCTGATGACTTTATCATATCCCTCACTGCTCAGGTGTGTTTCTGTCTAGTCTTGCTAATACGTTATTGTGGGATCACCTTAAGTCATTTTCAGGCATATAATTTGAATCTCTTTCTGGCTGAAGAATTCATTTCCTGAACATTTATACTAGAGAAAACTTGTTTTATAATTCTACATGCACAGTATTTTAGGTAGCAGATGAGCATCGAGGTGGATTATTAAAATCTTGTGTCTTTTCACTATTCTCTTGACAAATTACTTTGCTTTTCATTGTGTCAATGACAATTTAATGTTTTAGATGCTACATATCTTTTTGAAGTAATATTTAAGCTGTTTTTGTTCCTTTGAGAAAACTAAAGATACATAATGTGACATTGGAATTTGTATCATGTGTCAAAATGATTTACATTTGGTCTCTAAAGTAAAAATCAATGGAAATGATTTGTCTTATTAAAAAGGTTTGAAACTCACTTTATCAAAGCACTGGAAGGGAAAGAATCCCATGTGGTGTTGCTATGAGGTTGGATTGCTATTCTGCTAGCCCCCAGCACTTAATGTGTTTGGATTTCCCTGGAAATATATGCTCGGAGTCTTAGACTATGAATAATAAAGGATTCATAGTGTGTGTGTGTGTGTGTGTGTGTGTGGAAATGCTTAGACTGTGATCTTATGTAGTCCTGACCTAATTCTACAGCATTTAACTTATTGGATACCCTAACAGATAACACGCAGAGATGAAGCAATTGCTCCCTTTGTCTCGAGGATAAAGCAAAATTACATTTTTGGTGGAATTTGTGGCGTTACATCAAACGCTTCTATCAAGGTGATTACAGCTTTTCCTAATTGATTATTATTGTTTAATTTGCTTGAACCTGCCATCCATTTCTTGGTTTCTCTGTCTGATTAGTGTATTGCTTATCCAGGCTTTGGCTGATATGAAATCAATTAATCTTTTTGGAGTCCAACAGATATGCCGAAATTCGATTGCCTTGGAACAGGTTGGTGCACTATTCACAATGTGGTGTTTTGTGGGGTCATAATCATATTGACCTTACTAAATTGTAACTTTCATTATAATTAGACATGGATCTGTTGTTAACATTATCTTTTAGCTGGCCTCAATTCATAAACTTAAAAGCGTTTTTTTTTTCTTTGCTTTCTCTCCAGCTATTGCAATTCCTAGCTTTTGGCTTAATTGAGATATGATCATATCCTGTTTTAAAACCCATGAAGACAGACCATTAATTTGAATTAACTATTATTCCTCTGAAAGCCTTTATAGCCTGAATTTCTTGGTGCAGGCACTAGCAGCCATACCATCAATTGACAGTGAAGCTGTGCAACTGAGATTGGACCGTGTGCGGACTTACTTTGAGCTCCTAAACATGCCATTTGAGGTGCTTACCTTAGATTATTGCTATTGTAATTATTCCTAGCACATTATAGTTATGGGTTTAACATCATTTGCAATTACTTGTATAATCTTTGTGGTCATCATTCATACCCATCAAAAAAACTTTGTGATGATAGGTGTTCACCTCACCCTCTCTTTCTTTTAAAACAATTTACTTTATGTGCTAATCACCTGAAGATGACTTTTGTGTCTCATTACAGGCTCTCCTGGCTTTTATTACTGAACACGAGAACTTGTTTACACCAGAGGAGTAAGTGTGATCAAAATATATGTTGCTACTATTACTAGTTTAATGATGCCTGACAAGTCCGCAGTATCTGACCATAAAATTTATTTGACAGGTATGCCAATCTTTTAAAAATCGAAGTCCCAGGCAGAGAGATTCCTGCTGATGCACAAGATAGAGTATCAGACATTTTGCGTTAGACCCTAGCAGACTCTGTTGGATTGGATTTTCTAGCTAAGTGACTACCAGAAGATATCTGGTATGTCCATGAATATATACTGCTGTCTCTTTTCAAAGAAAACACTTGAAGAGTTGAAGTCCATAATAGCAAGCATTGCTGGCGGCCTGTTGTAAATTTTGGCGTCAGTAAGTAGTGGGTGTTCATTCGGCCTCTGTTGATAGATGTATAAATCTACTCTACTAAAATTAATGTTTGTCGCTATTAAGATAAAACAAGACCTAGCTTAATTGATAAAAATCAGGGTCTTGTTTTGTACTCTGCACTCTAGAAAATCATAAATACAAACTCTCTTTTTTAAGTAAGACTAATCGATCGATATCGATATAACAAGTTTTCAAATTAATGAATAATAATTTATCTCTCCTCTCTCCAAAATCCTAGCCTCCATTGTTGAATTTTGAAGGGGCTTTCATTAATTTTAATTGGTGGAAAGCCCCAATCATCTTTATTTATTTATTTATTTTTTTTATTTTTTATTTTTAGGTTTATAATAATGATTCCTCCTTTTGGGAGGAACTTTTCTCCCTCGAAAGAAAGGGTTTCCGATCTCCTTCGAAAGACAAGGGTTTTTCCGACCTCCTTCGAAAGACATCGAAAGACAAGGTTTATCTCCTCTTTTCGAGGGAGAAATTTCTTAGTTTTGAATCCATGGTAGTAGATCTAATGGATCGTGAAATTATTTCGTTGGTGAAAAAGTTATCAAGTTTTCGAATACGGACAGATGAATTAGAATGAAAACCTACAACCTCTTGACAATGGATGGTAAATCACTACATAATATAGACATATTGGCAGGCTAAAATCGTATCACTTAATCAAAAGTAATTCCTAAATCCTCTAGCTAATGTAGATAGGGAAGTAGGGTCGAATCCACAGGGAAACAAGTCTTGATCAAGGGTAAAGAGAAATCAATGAATAAAGGATCTAGGGCATAGGTTCACCAATAAATGATACTCCAGAGTACAACATGAAAATCAATCATCAATACATCAATTAACCAGATCATAAAGGGCTTTCGCTACGTAGTACAATCACGGAATTAATCTACCAGTATTATATCTCATCGATCTCTCGAATCTCGACTTAACCATTTATAAATTAACTTGCCTATTGAAACTAAGCCTAAATATCAATTCTCATCTCTCGAATCTCGAATCAATACTGCTAAACTCATACTTTAAAGACCAGCGCTACTCTAGTTGCATAGCAATAAATCATTCAATAGGAAATTAATCAAGCATTGACAATCAACAACAATAATTACTCCTTCATATTAATCATGCATCCCCAAGAATCCTAGAATTAAACTACTCGTGCATAATTAAAGATAAACTAACCAAAACAATTGATAAACAAGTCATGATGAAAGAGAGAAAATAAATAACTGAAATTAAAGGAGAAGAAATCATTACCAAAGTAATCAGAATTAAAGAGTTGAATTAAGAACTAAGTATAAAGTTGTAGAGAGAGAAAGTCTAAGAGAAGAGGTGATCGTATCAAAACGACTTAAAACGTATTTATACTAAGCTCTTAAAATCCTAATTAGAAACTAAGCAAATATCGCCGATAAGCAACTCACTAAATACGCGCCCGATCGGGTGAGGGGCTGCTTGATCGTGCCCGCCTTTTCTTCATCAAGGGTCTTCTCTCGTGCCCGGCCGGGCACGAGCTTGGGAGCGAGACTATTTTTTTCCTCATCAGCCCCGCCCGGTCGGGCGCGCCTTCGGGCGAGGGACTCTTTGACCGAGCCACGATCTTTGGACAACTTGGACTTCTCGATTGGGAACCGATCCTTTGTCTCAATCCGGATTTCCTCTTCGGGTCTTGAATACTCGGTACAAATGCCTCAGAATTTTATATGTCGAGCCCTTAATCACCGGTTTGATGACTCCAATCGGCCTTGGGCTACAAAAAGTGGCCGTGCTCCTCCAATGCTCGTAGTCGCTCCATAAAATCTCGGGAAAATACTCCAAAATTGTAATTCCTTACAAAACTCAACTAAAACTACGAAAACACTAGAAAACACCAATTAGTAATAAAAGAGGCTCTAAAAAGCCAAAAACACTACCAATTATGATAAAGGGACGGGGGTAAAATACTATATAAAATAGATATATCAAACTCCCCAAAGCCAAACCTTTGCTTGTCCCTAAGCAAAGAGTTCATCAATGAATAAATAAAACATGTCTCACCCCAAATAATCAAAATCAAGAACAAACAATACAAGGCAAATCTAACAAACATGCTTCAACATCAACCAATCTCATTCATCCAATCGCTCATCCTCCCTAACAATTGTCAAGTAGAGCAAACCACAAGAGCATATAGAAGTCAAGACTAGTGCTCACACACTTAACTCTCATTTATGTGGCGAGAAAAAGATGTACTTGATCGCTCTCCATCCCAACCCCTTTAATGTGAACAATTCCCTCCCAAACTCACAACACTCGTGTGTTTAAAAAGACATACACTCAACCTAGTAGTCGACTCGGAATATGTCAATCATTCCTTGCATTGATAAACAACACTTTCACATTCACACAACTCTATTTACAAAGGTCGGAAGATCTTTAAAGCTTGTAATGTAAGACTAGGGTAAAGGGTAGGGAATATTTGAGAAATGTGAGAGAAAAGCCATGCTTAAGGGAGCCAAATCCTAATAAAACCAAGGTCAAAAATAAATAATGACCAATCATCTCCAACATACTCAACTCCAACAAAAGCTCCTTCTGATTTAATACACCATCCATCTCTCTTCTCAAGGAAGCTTCAAGTTTAATCAAGTGACGGTCTTGCCCTTGGGCTAGTCGCTTATGAATCCCTTCTATCCTAGCCCATAGTTCACTCTTCTTCCGAAAAATATTGTGAAAAGTCTCCCTATTTCACTGGTTCAAAAGATCAACAAAATTTTTCAGAAAAGGAATAAGAGGAGCCTTCACATTCCACTTAGATCGCACAAAGGAATCAAAAGCCGAATGGTTCATCCATGCCTCTTGAAAGCGGAAAGGTTTAAGAGCTGTAGGGATGGGGGCAAAACCCGATGTACTCACCAAAATAGGACAATGTTTACGAGTTTTTGGCAAGTTTTTAACAGCACGTTCAGGGAAACGAAGCCTCCATTCTTCATTAACTAGGCCTCTGTCCAACCTAGCCGATTTGAACGTTTCCGGGGAGTTACCCCGAAACCATGTATGTTCGGGTCCAGAGCAATTTAGATCAATAAGCTACATATTTTCTATCCAATTTGCAAAATTTAATTTCGACACCTGTGAAACATAGCAGCACCTCCTGCCCCATTCCTCTCCGTCATGCTTGATGTTTCATTAAAGTCCCCTGCTACTAACCACGGGCCTGAGTGCTGCTCCTTAATCTTCTCTAATTCCCTCCATAAATCATTCCTGAGAGTACTATCTGGACTAGCGTATACAGCTGAAAAAAGCCACGGATCTTCACCATTTTACGCACCTCCACAGTCACATGTTGAGTATGGCTACCCATAGTAGTAACCCTCTGTAAGCCAAAAGACCCATATGCCCCCCTACAAAACCTTGAGCATCGACACGAACTTGCCCCGAAAAGCCTATACGATCACAAACTGCTTGTGCTTGAGGACCACTAATGTGAGTCTCCACCAATACCAAAACAGAAGGATTATTAATCCTCACTAATTCTTTAATAACAACCAATTTGTTACCTACTCCTTATACATTCCACAATATTATTTTAATTGACATATTAACCTTATGAAAAGAGGGGTAGCTGTCATACACCTGAGTAGGGGGGCTAGGCAAAAGAGCCAGAAACTTGTCCCTGAGCGTTTTCATAGGACCCATTGGAATCTGAAACGTAGCCATTAAATCCGGCGAGTTGTGCTCCGGAGGAAGATAGGCCGTGAATTGGAGGGACATCTTGTTGTCTAAGGGGTGACTCGTTACCAATGAATTGAAGGTCCCGGGGGAAGTTGAATCTCCAGAGTAATCGGAACATCTCTCGGGTTTATGATCACTGCGCTCGGTCAAAGGAACAGAGTTTGATTGAGAAGGTTTACGTAGGGAAGAAGGAGTACTGGAAGCTACTTCTACCCAATTTTCCTTACCAATCAAACCCCTTGACTTCGAATAAGGAAAGGAATGTTTCCTAATTACACGAATAGTAACAAGAGCAGAATTATTTTGTGCTGTCAAGGGAGTACGAATTCCGCTTGATTGATTAATTTTAGGTAACTCCCTAATATTGTCTTTGTTAACAATATTTTTTGCCAGAATTCCAGTGATTGGAATTTTTTCAAAATTATTTCCATGATTACTTTCCGAAGAAATATTTTCCAAGTTGATTTCCTTCCCTGATTGCAGAGATTCCCCAAGGAGGACAACTGACTCCTAATTCTCATTATATTCTTTACCAAAATTATTGGTATTGCCTTGTAGATTTTCTACATTTGCCATAATTTCATCCTCTCCTAAATTAACTGTGCTTCCCAAAGGCAATCGAGATTGACTCTTCTGATTTTCACTATTATTCTCAATAGCCTTATTTTGAGGCAAAATTGAAGGCACACTATCCTCTGCTTCCTCATTTTGGAGAATATTGAATCTTGACCCTTGACTTTTCTGTTGACTTTGGTCAACTGGCTTGTTCACAACCGAGACTTTTTTCCTCCCTTGACCAGGACTATCAGGGATGTTCTTGATGCATTGACTAAATTTTTTATGACTCTCTTGCTTCTCCCTGAGATTTTGCTTTCGATTACCTCTTTGGACAATCATCCATGAACCGTAGTCATCATGTTCTTCAGGCCTAAGTCCCCTGCTACTCTGCTCGTCTGCAAAAAAACTTCACAATGATCATCTTTGTGACCCAATTTGCCACACTTGAAACAAATGAGTTTCAATCCTTCATACTGAATACGCCAAATCCTTCCATTAAAACGGAACTTTGACAAAAGAGGTTTTGTCAGATCGACTTCAATACTAAATCTCACAAATTGGCCCCTACTTTGAGACTCTGTATGCTTGTCAATACAAATAACTCTTCCAATTTTTGAACCAATCTTATGGAGAAATGTCTTATCAATATACTCCATTGACAAATTTGGGATCCTAACCCAAGCTGTGAGATTACGTATTGGCTCTTCATCAGGTACGAAATTAGGCAGCCACTTCCAAATAGTCAAATAACTATCACCAATTGAGCAGCCCACATCTGTCAAGGCAGTATCACCCTTAAAGCACCACTTCAATCGAAACTTTTTAATCAAAATCCGCATTCAGTTTTTAATCAGAACCCTTAAACCTCCGAGCGCCAGAAACGAAACCTCACTTTTTCTCCCATGGAGGTTCCTCCCCCTCTTCCCTTCTACCACCAATTACGGGGGACCTTTCATGACTCGATTCTTCTTCCAGATCAATCACACAATTTTTTTTTTTAAATATGTGTTAAGCGAGAGTATTCATGTGCGTTTTCTGACTAACATGCAATCATTAGGTTAACCCTAAACATGTTTAATCTATGTTGGTTGAATATTAATGCACAAATAAAACTATTATTGGCGATCACTTGAATTATAATCAAATTAACCCTAAACAAGATTATTAATTATCTTATTAAGCGTGATTACAAGTACCAATTCCCTTTAAACATGCATAAAAGGTGTGATCAAGCAATAACAATAAAAATCAAGCAACAACATAATAATAAATTATATATAAGTTATCCGACAATTAACAAATAACATGAAATAATTCGTAAATTAACAAATTACGTGAAACAATTCGTAAATTAACATATCTTTGATCCAGAAGTCCAAATAAGTCATATCAGACATTCAACAACAAGATATTCACAAGGAAAACACAGAGAAATTAAAGGAAAGGATTTTGTATGTTCTAAAGAAGGGTTTAAATGTGTACCAAAAGTAAGAAAAACACCTCGTGCACCAAATGAAAAAAAAAGAACACATCAAGTACCTAATACTAGGGCTGGTTGTAATGCATTCATTAGAGCAAAAAAAAAACAAAGATGGAATGTTTGTAGTTGAAAAACATGTTATAGCACATAACCATGAGTTGACAAGAAGTGTTTGGCAGCATTTACATAGATCAGAGAGAAAGATAACACAGGAAAAAGTAAAAGTCATTGATCTAATGGCAGATAGTGGATTAAGAACAACAGATGCATTTATGTTAATAAGTAATGAAGCTGGTGGAGAAGAACTTGTTGGACACACTATGACTGACAACTACAATTACATATCAAGGAAGAAAATGAAAGAAATTCAAGGAGGTGATGCACAAACTGTAATAGATAGATTATACAAAAAGCAAGCAGAAGATGAAGATTTCTTTTTCAGGTAATGCCTACTTAACTCAAATTACATTAACTTCTTCATAAATTCCATTAACTTCTTCATTTTTTAATATCAGTAACACATATTACAAAAACAAATGACATCTAAATTTCTATTTCAGATTCAAGTTAGGAGGTGGTGAAAACCAAAACAAACTAAATGCTATTTTTTGGAGAGATTCTGAAATGAAGGAAGATTTTCAAATTTATGGAGATGTTGTGTTTGATACAACATATAGAACGAACAAATATAATCTTATTTGTGCACCTATATATTGTTGGTGTCAACAATCACTGGCTGAATGTAATGTTTGGATGTGCTTTTATTGCTGATGAGAAAATAGAAACTTTTGAGTGGGTGTTAGAAACATTTAAGAAGTCAATGGGAGGTAGTGAGCCTGCTTCAATATTTACAGATCAAGACTTGGCAATGTCTAAAGCTATTGAAAAGGTAATTTGTGAACAAGTTTATAATTTCAATAAAATAATCTCTTTCAAAAAAAAAAAATATTAACAATAAAATATACTTATAATCTTGCAGGTCTTTAAACACTCAAGACATAGATTATGTATTTGACATCTTATAAAGAATGCTGTATCAAGGTTTGGAGCACTGAAAAGAGATACCTCATTCAAAGATGCAGTTAACAAATGCCTTTCAGGATGTGTTACAAAGGAAGAATTTCAGGTAACCTTTATAACTATATTCTTAATAAAAGTAACATCAATACAAGTAACATTTATATACAAGTAACTTCTATATAAACTATGAAATACAAGTAACCTCAAATAAAGTAACTATATAATACAAGTAACAAGTAACTATTACATATATAAAAATACAAGTAACTATAATACTAACAATATAATACAAGTAACCATAAAAATACAAGTAAACATAAAAATACAAGTAACCATAAAATACAAGTAACCTCAATTCAAATAACCTAACTATGAAATACAAGTAACCTCAATAAAGTAACTATATAATACAAGTAACAAGTAACTATTACATATATAAAAATACAAGTAACTATAATACTAACAATATAATACAAGTAACCATAAAAATACAAGTAACTATAAAAATACAAGTAACATTTATATACAAGTAACTTCTATATAAACTATGAAATACAAGTAACCTCAAATAAAGTAACTATATAATACAAGTAACAAGTAACTATAATACTAACAATATAATACAAGTAACCATAAAAATACAAGTAACCATACAAATATAAGTAACCATAAAATTACAAGTAACCTCAATTCAAGTAACCACAATACAAGTAACCATAAAAATAATACAAGTAACCGTAAAATACAAGTAATCTCAATACAAGTAACCATAATAGAAAATACAAGTAACCTCAATACAAGTAACCATATAAATACAAGTAACCTCAATACAAGTAACTATAAAAATACAATTAACCTCAATACAAGTAACCAAAAAATATAAGTGACCTCAAAATACATGTAACCTCTATGAAAATTATGTAATACAAGTAATCATAAAATACAAATAACAAGTAACTATTACATGTAACATAATACAAGTACTCATATAATACAAGTAACATCTAAATAAATTATGTGTTACAATTAACCTCTATAAACTATGTAATAAAAGTAGTTACAAGTGAATATTACTTGTAAGTGAATATTACTTATAAATTTACAATTACTTGTATGTTGTTACAATTATAGTTACAAGTGAATATTACTTATAAATTTACAATTACTTGTATGCTGTTACAATTATAGTTACAAGTGAATATTACTTATAAATTTACAATTATTAATTACTTGTATTCTTCACGGGACCATTATTTATAATTTAAAGAAGTAACTATTAATTTACTTTTCTTCTTAATTACTTGTATTCTTAACCTTTACTTATAAATCTGAAATTACAGATATGCTGGGATTCAATGATTGTCAAATACAAACTTGAAAACAATAAATGGTTTAAAAGGTTGTATGGTTTGAGAGAAAAATGGTGTACAACATTAAGTAAAGACTTTTTTTCTGCTGGTATACTATCATCACAAAGAAGTGAAAGTGCAAAAAATGCAGTTGGGTTTAAAGCCAACAAAAACACAAGCTTGACTGATTTCTTGAAAATTTTCAATCAAACGGTGAAGAGGTGGAGAAAGAATGAGTCAGATGCTGATTTTAAATGTTCAAATTCAAACCCAACTTCAAGTATTCCTTTTATTGGATTACTTAAGCATGCTTCAAAAGTATATACTCAAACCATTTTCAGATATTTTGAAACAGAATTCATGCATTCAATTGGATGCATAACCTATCTTCATGCTACTGTGGGAGATTTTTACTTTTATCAGGTGCAGATAGAATATGATGATAGTAGCAGACAAAAGGTTACATTTAACAAAGCAGAGAATAAAATAGCATGTTCTTGCAAGAATTTTGAAGAAATTGGTTGGCTTTGTTATCATTGTATCAAAATCTTGCATCATCATAATGTGACAAGAATTCCTAGCTTATACATTTCATCAAGATGGTCTAAAATGGCAAAAGCACATGTTTGGAAAAAAAAAAGATGATGATGCTGCAGAAAAAGAATCTCAGTCAGACAAATTAATGCCTTGGCGTCACACAATGGTTAGAAGAAGCTACAATCTACTTATAAACTGTCAAGATCATAAAGAGACAAGAAACATGGTAGAAGCACATTTTAAAATGATGCAAGAAAATGCAGATGAATTCAAAAAGGAATTGCAAAAGAACAAGGAGAAGGAAACCTCATCTGATCAAGAGGAAGCTACAAGTAATCAACAGCAAACTTCAGCTGATCAGCAAGAAGTGTCACCAGATTCAGAAATCCCTATAGTCATGGATCCAGAAAAAGCAAACACAAAAGGAAGAAGCAAAAGAATAAAAGGGCACTTTGAGAAAGGAAAGCAACCAAAAGCAAATAAAACAAGAGCAATGCAAGCCAAAGGAAATGCTAGAGAATTTGGAACTATAACTCCAATTCAAAACCCAAAGTTATTTTAGTGTCCTATTGTTTGTGATATTTCAGATTACTGACTTACAATTTTTAAGTGACCTCTGCGTCCTCTGACTTACATTTTATTATTTAATTTTTAAATTATAGACATTTTGAATTATTAAGTGATACATATTATTCATATAAATGCTAGTAACCCTCCTATTATAAATATAAGTAACCCTTCTTTTATCAATATAAGTAACCTTCCTAAATAATAAGTAACTTTCCTAAATATTATGCATAACAAGTAACACTCCTCACTCCTATTCTTCATATAAATACAAATAACCTAAATAATAAGTAACCTTCCTAAATAATATGCATAATAAGTAACACTCCTCACTCCTATTCTTCATATAAATACAAATAACCTAAGTCAAGTAACTAGTAACCTTCCTATGTTCCATACAAGTAACAGAATTCTTACAAGTAAACTAATAACAAGTAACCTAACAAATACAAGTAACAGGAGTCATACAAGTAACATAAGTCATAAAAATAATTCAACTAATACAAGTAATCAAATACAAGTAACCTCAAAACAAGAAACCATAAAAATACAGTTAACCTCAATACAAGTAACCATAAAAATACAAGTAACAGCAACATATAAGTAACCATAAAATACAAGTAATCATAAAATATAAGTAAATATAAAATACAAGTAACCTTCCTATTATAAATAATATGCATAACAAGTAACCCTCCTCACTCCTATTCTTCATACAAGTAACCTTTATCACTTACAAGTAACCTTTATTAATCACTAACAAGTAACCCCTAACTTAAAAGTAACATATAACTACTAATAACTTAAACATTACAAGTAACCAATAATAATTAAAAAGTTAACCAAGAATACAAGTAATACTCGTTTTACAAGTATAGTAAACTAGTAATTATGATTAACAAGTATAATTCACAACCAGACACAAATTTATATTTAAGTAACAGACTATTTGAAATAATTATTCAAATTCATATTCAAATAAAACATGATCAAAGTAATAAAAATAAAAGATTGTCATACTAAATATAATTATTCAATTACAAAATTACTAAATAAAATTTGTTCAATATTACTAGATGAATTTTTTTTTTCAAAACTCCTTACTTCTTTGCAGCAGCCTTAATCTTCTTTGCCATTTTTTCTGCAGCTATAGTTGCAGCAATCAGAACTGCTGCTTCTTCCTTCTCTTTATCATTTTCATTTTTCTCCCTGCCATCTTCTTCTTCTGTGTCAGAAAACAATTTTTTCCCCTGTTTAGCCTTGTTCTTCTTGATCGGTAAACTTCTTCTCCGGCTTTTAGATAGACTAGTCTTCTTCGCCTTCTTACTTTGCTGAACCATACTATTAGTAATTGCAATTTTCTCATTAAGAATAACTTCAACATAAATCTCTTCATTGTTCTCACAAAAATCATTCACACATTGCAAAACATTAGGTCGTCTTAAATTCAAATTGCATAAAACCAGAGATGCACGTATTTCTGCTCTAAAACGACGCCTCTCCAATGCCTATAAAACAGTATACATTTACAAAAATAAATAGTATATCAAATAAAAGTAAAAAATAAAATTAAATAAAAAGTAAAAAGACAAGTACCTAAGTCAAACTTTTACATTTAAAAGGTTTCCCTTCATATGTAGCACAATGGTACATACAAAAAACTCCATAATCATTTGTTTCAGAAGCACACTTTTGAGAATCAAGTGCAATCATACGAATTTGGAAATCCTTGACAAATTCTCCAATATCATGGCCTTTTAGAACCAGATATTTAGATATATAAAGCCTCTGGAAAAAAAAAATATACCAATAACAATGGCATTTTGTTTCTATTAAATAATTTCAAGTTATCCTATATAAGTAATTCCAGTTAATCAATTACCATAATTTCCATTTTTATTAAGAAAACATAGTACAAGTAACCACAGTAATACTAAACAAATATATTTAATAAATTAATCAAAATTTCAAGTAAAACACAGTACAAGTAATTACAGTAATAGTACAAGTAACCACAGTAAAACCAAAACAAGTAACTGCAATAAATAACTTAGAATTTCAAGTAGCCACAATAATAATCAATACAAGTAACCACAATAATAATCAATACAACTTACCAAATACCATGTGATAGTATAATACTCAGTGTGAAATTCATCAAAACTTGTAGTGATTTTGAATTTTTTAGCACCCTCTTTATTAGCATCTTTCCCTTTCTTTGTTTTGTTTTCAACTTCAACACGCATTGCATAAGTTTTATTGTCCAAATAATCAACAGTTTGAGTGTAGAAATTGATGACAACAGCTGAATAATGATTGCCGTAATAGATTGGTATGAATATCTAGACAAAAAACAAAAATAGCTTTCAAGTTAACTATTGCCGTAATAGATTGGTAGGAATATCTAGACAAAAAACAAAAACAACTTTCAAATTAACTATCTTGTACAAATATATCGATCAATTCCAAGAAACAAAATCAAAACAGTAAAATGAAATCATACCAGCAATGCATCTACTAATTCACAACATTGAACTGACTCAGTCCACATATCCCATGCTCCGAACACTTCATTCTCATATATGCAGTCTTCTCCATTATATATACAACGCAAAAGAGGCAACTGTATACAAAAAACAAATATAACAATTTCAAATAGAAAGATAAATTAAAAATTTAAAAATTAGTTAAAAGTATTAAAGAATTACCATATGTTCACCACCAAAAAAGAATCTTGGTTTATCATTATTTTGTCTAACTTCAACATAATTCAGCAAGATAAAAAAACAGTCCAAAATTCGACTTGAAATTAATTCTTTCTGAAACAATGTCAACAATTCTTCTCTAGGTAAATTGTAGTACTCATTATAATACACGAGAATCTCCCTGTTTCACCATAAACAATAAATAGGTAAGAGAAAGATAACCAGAATTTACAAGTAACACATAAAACCTACAAGAAACAAAGTAAATTTTTCAAAACCATAAAAGTAACCATAATGCACTATAACAAGTAATCACAATTATTAGAATAGTTACAAGTCTACAATAACAAGTAACACATTTAATACAAGTAACCTCTGACTATATAAAAATTACATAATAATACAAGTAACTATAATACAAGTAACCATATAATATAATTAACATCAATACAAGTAACCATACAATACAAGTAACAAGTAACTATAATACAAGTAACTATAATACTATTAACCATATAATACAAGTAACCTTTATATAAACTACGTAATACAAGTAACCTTTATATAAACTACGTAATACAAGTAACCTCAATACAAGTAACCATACAATACAAGTTACTATTATATGTACAGAATACAAGTAACCATAATACAAGTAACGTCTATATAAACTATGTAATACAAGTAACCAAATAATACCAGTAACCATATAATACAAGTTACTATTATATGTACAAAATACAAGTAACTATAATACAAGTAACCATATAATACAAGTAACATCTATATAAACTATGTAATATAAGTAACCTCATTACAAGTAACCTAAATACAAGTAACCAATACTTATCAAAATAGCCAGTACTTATCAAAATAGCCACTATACAAGTAATCCAAATAAAAGTAAACAAAAATACAAGTAACTATTAATACAAGTAATTAAATACAAGTAACAAATAGTACAAGTAACATAAATTTACAAATAAGCAAAAATACAAGTAACCTCAAGTAATAGCCATGATTATCAAAAATCAGTAACAATAACATGTAACCAGCATAATTAACTCCAGAATAATATAATAATTAAACAGTAAAAAGGTAAAATAACTTACGACATATCAATTCCAGAATATTTCTGAACAAAACAATAATCTGCAACCATCAACCGTAAGCTCCTCATTGTTGATACTCTTTTGCAATTAAGCCTCATAAATTTTGATATTAACTGTAATTTATAACCACCATGTGCACCACAGTCAATATCACAGCTAATTAATTCAGCAAATTGAACTGCACTATCATCAAAAATTTTAATCTCCTCACCATCTGCCATCCCAGCTTCATCAAATTTTTCTCTAAGTATTTTCATAGATTCTTCAGGAGTGCAACCTGCCACAAATGAGGTCAGAACTTCTTTTCTTTCTCTCTTTTTTCCTTTATCCTGAGTGGAAGACTTTTTCTGAGGATTCTTTTTCTGAGTAGACTTTTTTTTGGTAAGATCAGAAGAGGTAGCAGATTTGGCAGATAACTTTCTTTGAGAAGCAGTAGGTTTATCACTTCTCTGAATTTCTCTGATTTCATCAAGAAATTTTTGAGTTTCAGGATGAATCTCTTCAGAAATTTGTTGGGTATTTTCTTGAGTAGAAAGAGCAATACAATCTTCAGAAATTTCCTAAGTTGGGTCAATATCCTGACTTGACACAACAATCTCAAATGGATTAATCTCCTGGCTGGACAAAATAACCTCAGTTGAAACCAAATCTTGACTTGGAAGTGAAGCAAATGTTTCAAGACTCTGAAAAATGTCTTGACTTGTCACATTTATAATATTGTCTTGGCTAGTTGAAACAATGTCCTGACTTGAGACAATAGGATTGAATGGAACTATAACCAATGGATTAAATTCAGGAACGGAACCAACAGAAGATATTTTTCCACCAAGAGCAGTTGGTGATCCAGGAACTTGTTCATGATCAATAGGGGCATCTGTAGGAGGAATATCTTCAGCAGTAGCTATTCCTTTTTCAGCATTCAAATCTTGTGCATCATTAGCAGGCTCACTATCATAAATCTCTTCTAAATTAATCTTTTGCAAAACATCTTCAACAACTAATTTTGCACGATCAGCACCCAAGAAATCATCAAATATAGAAACCTCTTCAACTGGAATTTGTTCAGCAGCAACATTTTTATTAATGTTTAGAAAATCATCAACTGGTAACACACTTGATTCAAGTTGAGGATCAGAGACAGAAAAGAGGTTGAATATAGGCATTTCATCAAGAACTTTCTTCATTTCAAGATTCTGTTTCACAATCTTATCGATTTGATCCCAAAATGATTGATCATTATAAATGGGATCTAACTGAGACAGCATAGGAGATTTATCCTTTTGAGGTAATTGTGAATTAACTTCAACAGCTTTCCATTGCTGCTTCATTGACTCAACATAATGCTCAAACTGATAAGACATTAACTTCATGTCCCTCTGCATTAACAAGTAATTCTCTTCCACATCCTATAAATAAAATAGATTCACAAATTAAAACAAACACAAGAACCTGTACAATTACTTATACATATAAGAAACCCTAATGTATTATATAAAATAAGTAATTAAAAAACAAGTAATCAATACAAGTAATCCCTATAAAAAAGTATATCACACAAGTAATATTAAACAAGTAACATCAAATAATACCTTTACATTTAATATATAAGTAACAATAATAGATATACAAGTAACAATATAAATATACAAGTAAGTAACAATAATAGATATACAAGTAACAATATAAATATACAAGTAAGTAACAATAATAGATATACAAGTAACAATATAAACATACAAGTAACACTAATATAACATACAAGTAACTCTAATTATAAGTAATAAATATACAAGTAACAATAATAAATATATACAAGTAACAATAATAGAACATACAAGTAACTCTAATTACAAGTAATAAATATACAAGTAACAATATACAAGTAACAATAATAAATATATACAAGTAACAATAATAAATATACAAACAAGTAACAATAATAAATATACAAGTAACACTAATAGAACATACAATTAACTCTATGTACAAGTAACTAAAAATAACAGTAATAAACCTAAATCAAATCAATAATCAAAGGTAAAAAAACAAAAAAAAATTAATCATAAAACAAGTAACCCTAAAATCAAAACATAAAAATCACAACAGAAACAAAATAAACCCTAACATGAAACAAATAACCCTAAAATAAAAAAAAATAAACACAAAACAATAAAAAAAACACAAATACAAAAAATATACACAAAATATGATGAATATACAAGAAAACTGAAATAAAACACAAGAAACCTAAGTCAAATTTCTAGAATAAACAACAATAATAAATTTTTTTTTGACAAAATACAAGTAATTCCTGATCAAAACAACAATCGAAAAACAACAACAATGATAAAAATTTCAATGATAAAAATTCTAAAATTTTACAAATTGAGATTTAAAAAATACCTGTTGCATCAACAATTTTACAACCAGACGATCCTTTCTTTCCTTTGCGATTGATGATCTTCAATTTCACCATTTTCAATAATTCAGAAAACACTAATTAGAATTTTCGAAAAAGGAGAGAAATTAGCAGTAAAATAAAGCGAACGAAAATAAAAAACACAAATTTTAGAGAGAGAAAATGTAAAGAAAGAGAGAAAATGCAGAAGGAGAGGAAAAGTAGAAAGAAACTGTAATGGCGGTAGAATGAAAAGACTACTAATAATGGCGGTTTGAGGACACGATATACGAAAATTGCAAATTCAAATTAAACGGTTGAAACCAAAAATAACGGGGAATGAAATGGGTCCGTTATTTTTTTAATGAAGGTCTGTTATATGTTGGGCCTAAAACACAACAGGCCCGTTATGTAAGTTGGCCACACCATGTGGCCAGCCACATACAAAAATTTGTGAATATTATAATATATCATTGGAAAGATAATTTGAAGATCTATCCAACCATATAAAATTTGGATAAAGATTATGAGACACGAAAATAAAATCTGAATATATTCCACTTCGTACAAAACAAGGATTCTAAAAAGGAGTAGTTTTATTCAATTTCAAACTCTTTGAAATATAATTATCAATCATAACTCCATTAGGATTTAAGAGAACCTTCTAGAATATTCTAGAAGACTATAATCAATCCTAATAGCTTTAGGAATGATAATTAATAATAGGCCCTCCTCTAAGTCATTGGGCCGCATATAAAAATCAAACTGGGTCCAGTTTAGTATTTTGGTCATAATTTCCTCATTATTCATCGAAATTGGGCTTATAATATATCGTTGGAAAGATATTTCCAAGCCCTACCCAACTACACTTATAATATAACTTTAGTGCATTTGTGTTTCCCAGGAATATGATAAACATCCTCGCTGAAGAAGATTCTGATTAAACTAAAGGAATTGATAACTTTCACACCCCCGGGCTATGGTGATGATATACTGAAGAAAGTAGTCTGCCAATTTTGACATTTTTTCAAATTTTTACGTTCTGCATTCTTGTCTACTCTAGCTAATATGTACATTGCTTGGTTAGTTCTCAAGAGGCTAGAGTATAAAAATACATATTTTTCATTCACCAATAGAATTAGTTCATAACACTAATCGTAGAAAGATTTTATTCATGTGCAAATAACAAATTTTTCTGAACATGAAAAAATAAGAGTATTCTGAGTATGCTGATATTATTAATATGCTGATTTTATTTGCCATGGGACAGGAACAAGCCAGGCTTAAGGTGGTTCAACACTTAGCCGAGCTTGTTCAAGTCTGGTCTTCAAGAGGACTTGTAGTTGGGGAACTTGGGATGGACTGGTTCTGGGCCTAGACTGATTCGGGGTCTCTCTGGGTCTAGACAAAGAAAGAACTGAACTTGACTTGTTGACTGTTGCCATCTTCTTTGATCACAGTTTAAAAGTCATCCCACTCATCACCTCTACTAGGGCTAAGTACTTTCTTCGTATATTTGTATGCAATTATGCATATGATTGATGATCAATTAGCTTTATACTTGTAAGATAAATTGACAACTAAAAGGAAAGTTGCTTGTCCGTTGAATGTTGTAATGAGCATGTATGTAGGTTCCCCGTCTCTCGGCCTAGCTTTGAGATGGCATATTGTGAGGCATTGTTAGCTTTTGACTTAAATTTACCCTTAAAGCTTTGGGCTTCCTCCCCCTCCTCTCTCTCTCTTTTTTTTTTCGGACAAGTGAGTTGTTTTATTGAGGCTCACAAGTCCTGGAACTAAATGCTTTGTAAGTAGTGTCAAGAGTTGATGTGTTTACCTGTTTCGACAATCAGATTGATATCGTTCATTTATGAAATTTTGTTTGATTCATTTTTAAGCCATTTGTGCCGTTCAAAAAACCGTCTACATTGTAGCCTGAGATATACAATCGTTTATGGCAAAGATGATATGGTGCTCGTAAGAGCCTAATGTGCATGGTGTTCCTAATGAATATGCAATTTAATTGAAATTAAAGACCATCGATAATGAATTCACACCACTTGCATTGTGTATTAATCCCCCTTCTTTTCAAATGACCAAAAGCTCAAGGCCGCCTATAAGTTGACAGTGGTAGGATAAGGGTGGGTGGTACTGTTCAGATTGCGACCAGTCTTCCTAGCCGCGAGCTAAATGCAAGGAACCAGATTTTCCATGTTTGTGCTTTGCAATGTCTGATAATACTTGACATTGATCATGCATAAAATAAAGAAGCAATAACATTGTCTACAACCAGCAGATTTTAATTAATTAGATTTAAGCATTGCATCAAAGTTTGCACTATGCTAAACACAACAAACCTACCATAATCCAGTCCTCAACAACAACAGATTTATTGATTACATACTGAACAAGAGACCCTATGTACAAAAGCTCACGACGCATCCATCAGGAAACCAACTCTGCCTTTGCTTGTTTTGCCCGCCTTTATGCTGCTTCCCTTCTCTAAAATGTTCTACAATTTTCTGATCATTTCCTCAGTTTTTAGGTGAAGAAAGTCATTTCACTTTGGTTAACATCTAAGTTCTACTAGACATCAATTTCGACACTGTCTTCATCACCATCACTTTCTCCTGGTTCTTCACATTGAACATATTTGTATGATGAAGCAAAGTACAAGTACACCATGAAATCTATTGTGGTAAGAATTGCCAACAAGAAGTAAAACCTCTCTAGATGACCATTGTTTAGATCTTCCGGAATCCACCCTGGATTGCTACCTCGTGCAGTTATCTTCATAAGTAAAGTAACTATGATGCTACTCATATAGTTCCCGAATGACATTGACAACATGCAAAGTGCACTCCCAAAGCTCTTTAATGCTTTGGGTGCTTGTCCATTGAAGAACTCCAACTGACCAACATACATGAAAACCTCCGATGCACCAACAAGCATGAATTGAGGTATTTGCCAAAAGACGCTTAGAGTACTAGCCTCTTCACAATCCTGACAATCCTTTACCGCATATTTCAGCCTGTAAACCTCCACAGTACCAGCAGCTACCATAGATAAAATCGCAAAGATGAGGCCAATTCCCATTCTTTGAAGCTCAGTAAGACCTCTACTCCTCAATCGAATGGCAAGAGGGTTCAAAACACGACGAAAGATGAAGATGAAGGATGCAACACTAAGGATGTCGAAAACAGACATGCTAGCTGGTGGAATGCGGAAGCCACCTTTGATGGTTACTTTCATCACAGCACCTTGTTCCACAAAGAGGGAAGCCATTTGAGTGAAGACTACAGAGTACATAATAGTGCAAACCCATATTGGGAGAAGCCTTAATATGCATTTAACTTCTTCGACTTGTGTGACAGTACACAAGTTCTTTTCGTTGTTTGATGAGGTAGGAACCGCAGCTTTATCCAAGACCCTGTGACATTACAATGAATCATAAACAACCAATTTGCTAAAATAGATTAAAAGCACATTCTAATTGTTCCAACTCTTTGAAGTGTTGCATATATAACAAGGAGCAAAGGTGTAAGACTTACGATAATCCTTTGGTATGCAAAATCTTTTTCCTTCCATTTTTAACATACGTCTTTGCATCCAATTCATACAAACTATCTCCTTCTTCCGGTACAGGGACCTTCCATTTCTTTAAGGAAGCCACAAGAACTCTGCCAAACCTCGAAACAGGGTTTCCTAGAGACTTGTAGTGCCTATAACGAGGCGTACCACCAAGGAAAAGTATCAAAGCAATAAGGGCAATAATAGCTGATACAAAGAACCCAAGTGCCCACTTTCCATGATCTTCATAGTAGGCCAATAAAGTGTTGGAAAATAGAGATCCTAAGTTGAAAGCCAAGTAGAAATAACTAAAGAAGGAGATTTTAGAGTGTCTTTCCTTAGGATGTTCTACATCAAATTGATCTGCCCCAAATGACGCGATATTTGGCTGGTACCCTCCATTCCCTAGGGCCACCATGTATAGTGCAGTGTAGAACAACGCGACATGGAAGCCAGAGTGGGAGTTACATGGAGTTAGCTCAACTCCACAGCCTCTTGGCTTAAGTAAAAATAAGTATGATGATAATGATAATAATGCCAAGCCCTGCAACATCATAAAAGTTTAAAGCATCAGTACGTATATACTTATGTACCATCTCATCTAACAATGTAACAAACTTAATAGTGTACCATCTCATCTAACAACGAAACGATCCTTTAATGTGTTACAATATGTACTTATGTTGTGCAATATAACACTAGAAACTTACAAGGACAAAGATTGCTTGAAAAATCGTGCACGTTTTGTATCGACCCCAATAGGAATCACTAAGGAAGGCACCAAGAAGGGAAAATAGATAAACAGTTCCAGTCCATTTGCTAACATTGTTCGCTGCATCTGCGTTACTTTGTCCTACCACTCTTGTCAAAAACAACACTAGGTTTACTCCTATGCCGAAAAATGCCAATGTAGCAAGCCCTTGATTCACTGCAATTATAATTGTCACACATTCAAATATCTTAGTTACATGACACCTAAATGACTGCGAAAATGAACACTCAATTGCAAAAATAAATCCGAAATGATACCTAAGATTAGGATACCAAGGGTCCATCTTCCGGTTTTACCACGTACTGCTGGTTTACCATATAAATCAACAGTTCCATCAAGAGTGTATTCTACTGCTTCACTTTCATCTCTTATCTTTTCCTAATAAACAAAAACAACGTAAATACGAGTTATTACAGTCTACAAACATACACTTACAAATACGGAAACATGGTATGTGATGAAAATGTAACGATAACAATTATACGTATACGCTACATTAATGAACCCGTTTAACTCTTAATAAACTTGTTATAATCAATTCAAAGATAAAAAATAAGGTATACAATAATTGAACCATGCAATTTGAGAGGTTTAAAATAATCTAACCGTGTACATATCCACTATATCTAAATTATTTGTGTATTATTTGTGCACTGAAATGTATATGTAGATTATAAATTGACAAATTTAGCTAGGCTAAGAAAGAAGGTTTTCAAATTAAATTTCTTAATTTTAATTTAAGACCTATCAAAGGGTACAATATATATTGTTTTTAACTTTAAATTTGATGTACTTTAAATAATTAACTTTAACTTGAACTTGAATTATTTTTGTTTCTTTTATCTTTTTTTTTCTTTTTTTTCAAAAATAAAAATAATTTAAGTTTAGGCAAAATGTTATTAGTCTTTTAAGTGATTCACTAGGTTTGCTCAACAAACTTGTTACTAAATGTCTACATGCAATGTATATCTTTGATTAGCATTATTTTCGAAGTTACTACATTCGTCTTTTTTCTATGGTTACATATCAACTTTGGTAATCAACGTTTAAAAACTTTAACTAAAAAATATATCATTGTAAAGATCGAAAGCATATTTTATAAATGTTGTTGGATTCGTTTTGAAATAATTTCAATATATAAAAGATGTGTATCAAAAATCGCAAAGGTCTAAGTGTAACTATAGATTATCGAGATCGAGTATCCAGTTTTAAATTCGGGTTGAGTTTGGTTCGGCTCTGTTCTATGGAGTATTGTAACGAACTCCTTTATTATACATCATCATTTTTTACCAAGTCTAGGACACACTTATATAATATGCAACGTGTTGAATTGTATAAGCCAAGTGGCCAACAATTCTCTTCTTTTCAATTTGAGTAGTACACGTGGAACAAAGTTTGTTGATGATTTTGAGGTAAATATTAGGTACATACATTAAATTACAGCCTTTTACTGAGTTATATGGTTGGTAGTTAGGATTACCCCGTATTTATTTGGACTTGTACTTTGGATTGGTTGCTTTTTTTTTTTTTTTTGGTGGTACTTTCATCAAATAAATACACTCCCTCTAATCCCAAAAAGATTGCACAGTATATTTATTGGGTCAAAATTAATAACTATGATTATGAATATTCATTAATGTCATAGATAATGTAATCACGTTATGATCTGATAAATTAGTCATAACGCCCTGTCATAATAATCTTATACGAAGGATATGATATTTGGCAAAAGCTAATGAGCGCCCCCGGGGCGTTAGATAAGAGAATTAAAATGTAAATATTAGAGTAAAATTAACATTAATTACACCGAACGACGCGTGATTTTGTCATGAATTCCTAACTTAATACTATTTTAACCAATATAATTTATCTTTATCTAACGCCCGGGGCGCTCGTGATTTTTACCGTTTAATTTGATTCTTGAAGATTAAAAAATTTCAAATAGATCAATTTTTAAGTAACAAAGGTATATGCTAGTGATTTTTTTTTCCCAAGATAGAATAAAGAGTAAAGATGTTCATCTACTACTTCTATTCGAGACCAATAGGCAGTGTTAAAAAACCGACCTGATCTGAAAAGGAAAAAAAAAATCAAATTTAAATTTGATTTGCTTGGACACAATAATTTGACATGAGTCTATTTTAAAATAGACCAAACCTACCAACTTCACCGAACCAATCTCTACATCTGATTGACAAATCTAGATCACTATCAATTAGGTTCAATTCTTTCTATATATGTCCATCAAGCAACCATTGCTCTTGAAATTTGATTGACGTACATACATCAAGTACAAGGTTAGCTAAACATTTGATACATTACTCATAAAGTACAACCTAGCTGGTGATAGACAACAAGAAATTGTTCCGTTTAGCTATATTAGTTGATGTTTGTAGGTGTGTCTTTATTCCATATTTATGCCAAATACGAAGTACTACCTCCAACTTACATTATTTGCTACGGTTAGATATTTTTCTTCTCTATTTTATGTCAAATGTTGCAAATAACAGAGGTAATATATGCTAAAAGAGTAAAATGCTTGATATTTGATACTCCATAATAAAATGAGAGAAATTTATGGAGAAAAAAAGGTATCCATGAATTATATTGTGTTCCGGGGTCCTATCTCCGTGGAAGGTCTATAACCTTCTACAAACCTATGAAACTTCCGATGTTAAAGAAAACAACAACAAATCATATCCATATCCAAATGCTTAATTGAATCACTGACGTCACGTGTCACAATTCCTTTTATCTTTCCTTTTTCGAGAGGTTTATTTATTTTTTAAATAAGCATTAGTGTCATGTGATCTTCTTTAGAAAAGGTTTTATTCCTTCCATCCTTAAATTTAATTTCTGATTAGACGGTGATTGTCTTCATAAAACGTACTCTAAACCGAAATAATTTCTATCATCCTCGCAACTTATAAATTCCTTTTATCATTATAAATTAATGTAACCCCATGTTCTCCCTTTTTTAAAACTCCACGAGTTTCCTTTATACAATCGGGCCAAAAGTTAGCTAGTTAAAACAAATTAAAGAACACTTTAAAAAAAAAAAAAAAAAAAAAAAAAAAACCAATTAAAGAACACTTTAAACTCCGAATGATCATTAAACAAACAAGAAAGGTAATTACTTTATCCATACAAATTAAATTAATAAACATGCATGCTTTAAAATCAAACAAAAACTTTATCATACATCAAAATCAAGAAATTCATGTATCGTACCTTTTGAAAAATCTTGAACCAAGTCATTGTTACGACTTACGCTACGATGTTGTTGTCGTCGTCTAAGAAAATATATAAACAAATTTATATATACTTGCGAATAATTAAGGTAAGTAATTTGATGATAAAATTACAAAGAAGGTCTTAGAGAAAGAAGGAAGATTTTAAAACAAATTTTGTAATTTAATTTGCGCTGTTATTATGTGAGAGTGAAGTTGAAAGAGTGAACAAAACGTCCCATATATATAGAGAAAAGTTGTTAATTAATTATTATTTTTTAATTTTATTTTTGTAGAATTTGTTAATTAATTATTAAATGCACCGCTACTTATATGACGTGGGTAAAAAATTAATTTTAAAAAAATTATAAATAAAATTAATTTTCACTAGATAATAGGAGAAAAATTGTTGAAGTTTGTTGTGATGCATGCTTAATAAGAGCAGACATTGTGCAGTGATAAAGAAACGTGGATCTCTTTTGTTTGAATACCTAGAAATTTGAACCAACTTTTTTTATAAGATGTTGTTCATTATTAGGTCAAATTTGGCAATAATTAAAGTAGATGTCTATAGGTTGTTTTGATGATGACATATTAAGAAGTTAAAACTAACTATTCACCAAATTTTGCAAGATTCATGTGAGCTAAATTTCGACCAGTAAATTAAATACTACCTCCGTTATATATTATTTGCAACGATTTGACATAAAGTAGAGAGGAAAAATGTCTAATCGTTGCAAAAAATATGTAACGGAGGTAATATTTAACTTGTCCACTAATTTTAAAGGTGTCAATTTGAGTGTCTAAGTCAGGTTCGATTAGGTCAAATCGAGTTGAGTAGGTATCTTAAACTATTACTCCGTATTAATTATCAAAACTAACTAGATAGTAAATTGCAAATGTTGTAGGTATTTTGTTCTTTGATAAAAGATGTACGAAGTAAAATTTTTTATTATTTATTTTTTGAACGGAGATGTATGAAGTAGTTAAAACTAAGTCACATGACTCACTACACGAAAATATGGCCTATAAAAAGCATAAAGTAAATGACATTTTTGTCACCTTTCCAAGCAGTTTAAACTTTGACATTATTAGAAACATACTTTAACTGAGATCAACAAGCCAAGCCAAATAATAATTCTAATGAAGGATGATTGTATACGTTAATGTGTGTATGTTACTTAATAGGGTAATAGGGTATGTATAAGCTAAGATTTTTGAAAGCGATGATGAGCACACATGAAATAAGCATTAATATCAACGTGGTATTCTAGCCTAAATTAACAACACTGGTACTAGGCAATGTACTTCGTATTAAATTTTGGAAAATGATCTGATGCATAGTACAACCAAATTAAAAGTGGAATAATAAGTGAACTAAGACATTATTCATAATGATCAATGTGTGTTTTGTCATCCATGCACATGTACAATAATTCTATAAAATTTTGTACCGTAAAAAATTAGGAAAATATCAAATGCTTATAATTTATAACCCTTAAAGTTATATATATATATATATATATATATATATATATATATATATATATCCTTACATTATAGCCATAAGCAAAAAAAAAAATTTAAAAAAACCACTATTACGAATATTACCGTTATTAAGATAGAATATTACTATTTTTTAAAAAAAAAAAAAAAAAGATAGGTAATATTACTATCACAAGAGAGGGGAGATATTTTAGAGGCTTTCTGATAATTACTACTCCTTATTTTACTGAAATAATAGTAGTAGTCAAAGTTATAAAGGTGATACGCAGAGTAACAGCTCGTCGGCTCAAAATCAATTGAGAATTGAAGGATGTTATTTATAGCGAATCGTAACTCTTGATAATCCCAAAGGCCAAATATTGGTACACTGCAATATTTTGTCTTTAATCCTTAATATTATAAATATTTTTACACTGCAATTTTGAGTAAACTTGCGGTACTTTTTTTTTTTTTTTTTTTTTGAGGTCATTTTTTTAGTGTTCCACTCTGGTCACCCTTTAGGCTAATTCGGATTCGGGAATCAATTATAGGTAGTTAGGTTCTAGTCCCTTTTCAATTGTTGTTACGGCAGAACGAACACGGATCTTCCCTGCTAAATGTAGTCTCAATCACCACTATACCAACAACCAATTGTTTTTTTTTTAAGGTCATCATACATCAGTTGTCATTCTTGTCAAAACTAGGTAGGACTCCCTTGATTATTTTATGTACACGTAAATAACTAAATAAGACATGTTTTGGGATTTGGGCCTATTATTTTTTGGTTCACAGAGGATGATTTACTGTAAACAACTATAGACAATCAAAATCATCATAATTAAAATGAGGGTATAACGTAGTGAAACGCTAAACATCGGCCGCAATTTACCATATAAAGCCCACAAATATGTTATGATTTGACCATTATGCCCTTTTGCTAAAATTGAGATAATCTCGGTGTAAAAAATGTGGAGCCGTACTGGCTCGCCGGGGGAGACCGGATGGCAGGCCGGAGATGCGGGGGACGCCGGAGGTACGTCGTCGTCGACGGAAAACGAGGTAAGTCACCGCTAAAATTCACGGTTTACCGTCGTAGTGGCTCCGACGCCTAGGGTGGACGCCCAAACCGTAGCCTGGACGTCCAAGCCGGACGCCAGAACCACCGGAGTGGCGTCCAGGCTAGACGCCCAGACCACCAGAGTGGCGTCTAGCCCAGACGCCCATACCACCAGACTGGCGTCCTGGGCAGACGCCACTCCACTGGGTGAGGCGGCCCTGCCAGGCGCCAGTCCTGTGGCTGTGGCAGCCCTGGCAGACGCCACCTTTAATAATTAATTTTTATTTTTTCCTTTTTGATTTTGTTGTTGTTTTTTATTTAATTTTTTTGTGAAAATAAAAAATCGAAAATGATTTTTTAAAAAAATTCGAAATGGGTTTTTTGTAAATTAAATTTGAAAATTCGAAATAGGTTTTTTTAAAATTAAATTTGAAAATTCGAAATGGTATATTTTTAAATTTAGTTTGAAAATTCGAATTGGGTTTTTATAAAAATTAAGTTTGATTATATTTAATTGTTTTTTTTGTGTTAATTGTGTGGAAATATAGAAATTAAATGTATTATCCGTTAAATGTATTTATTGTAATATATAATTGGTGCAGGAATATGGTGGAGACGGAAATGATTACAGTGAGATATTTGGACATGATGGTCCATTCGAAGAAGCTCAACAGGCGATTGATTGGGCAAAACAGGTTGCAATTGCAGCTGGATTTTGCTTGGTAGTAGCAACTCATAAATCTCAACGGGATGGTAGAATGGATCGCATTTTGAGATGTGACTGTTATCGCAAAAGAGAAGAAAGAGATTTTCGTACAGCCACTCGGTTTGACACAAAGCGGAAAGGTTGTGGGTGTGAGTTCAGAGTAAAGGTTCGACAACTACGGAGTCGTGACGGTTGGGAAGTGATAGGTTACTCTAAATGGGGGTATCACAACCATGAGATGATAGTATATGAAGAGGGTCATCGACAACTGAGCGGCTTAAGTCCTGCTGCGAAACTAGTTGTGAAAGAAATGAGTGATGCTCAAGTGAAGCCTGCTAAAATATTAGCATCTGTGTTAGAGAAATTTCCAGAAGACCATCCAAACCGAAGACACATCTACAACGTCAGACAGCAACTCAGGTTTGAACGGTCAGAGGGAAGGAACCCTATACAACAGCTGCTACACCAGGCACAATCACGTGGTTACCTGTTCTGGTTTGATTCTGATGAAGATACAGCGGAGGTGACTCATCTTTTCCTTGTGCATCCTGATTATGCTGATATGATCAAGTCTTGGCCATTTGTGATTTTGATCGACTCAACGTACAAGACAAACAAGTACAAGTTCCCTCTGGTTGAGATGGTTGGGATGGCTCCAACGAACCAGAACTTTCTGATTGGTCATGCAATCATCAGGGATGAGACGGCTCCAAGTTATTATTGGGTTTTGGAGAAGCTGAGAAACTACATCGGGCCTAATGTTCATCCAGCAGCCATCGTCAGCGACTGTGAGGGAGGTCTCTTTGCCCCCATAGCAGAGCTGTTTCCCGAATCGAACCACTTATTGTGCACATGGCACATCAACAACTGCGTGAAAGTGAAAGCCTACAACCTTTTCAAGAAGAATTTGGAAATGGCAGAGAGATTGGTGAATGGTAAGTGGCGGAAGATCCTACAGGCTACCACAGAGGAAGCGTATGAGCGAGCATTGGCTAACTTCAGGGATTCGTACCAGTGGTGTCCGGCACTGGTGGACTATGTGATGCATCAATGGGTCCCTCACAGGGAAAAGTTTGTCAAATATTGGACAAACCAGGTACTTCATTTTGGGAACACTACAACATGTAGAGTTGAGAGCGCTCATAGAGCTACCAAGGACTGGATTGATTCATCGACCGCTGCTTTGGATACACTGTTCGCTAGACTGAACAAGTCAATTGAAACTCAGAAGAACGACATCAGGAACTCTCTAGAGGACTCCAGACGACGACATGGTACGATGTATAGCCATTTTATATTTAAGATTCTCCATGGTCGTGTGTCGCACTACTGCTTGGGGTTGATTCTCACTGAGCTGAACAGGGTGAGGGACTTGGCTGACGAAGTGTATACTCGGTGTGGGTGTACTATTTCAGTAACTCATGGATTACCTTGCGCATGCACCATTCATCGCGTTATTACAGAAGAAAGGGCGTCGTTACATGTTGATCAGGTCCATTCATTCTGGAGGACGCTTGTTATTGGTGAGCATGCAGACAATCAAACGGCCGACCGTGAACAGGAAGAGTTGGAGCAGTTCCGTTCGATGTACGACCGAGTGTCCTCCAGCCATCCTTCTATTATTCGTGACGCTACTCATGTGCTTCATGACATGTTCCACCCGTCTAACTTAGATTATGAGGAACCCGAAGGAGTTGACCGTCCTCGAGGTCGACAACGGCGGAACAGGAGTGCGTTTGAGTATATCCGTGGTCTTGGTCGTGGTCGTTCTCGTGGTCGGACATCGTCATCTAGTCGTAGTCAATCTTCATCGTCTGTGAATATGCCCTGAGAACTGGTACGTTTTGGTTGTTTTTATTGCACATAGTTTTAAAGTGTTACTCCTGTCTTCTTAACTGTCTATAATTAATTATTTGGTGAATAGGAAGAAACGATGTTGATCAGTTTCCGTACAAGGAAAGGATACCTGCGATCATCATGTCGTACTTGGAAGGGTGGAATGATGTAATCGGAGATGGTAACTGCGGATTCCGGGTCGTGGCTGATGTTTTTCAAATGGGCGAAGACAACTACGGTTTGGTGCGTGAGTTGATGTACAGCGAAATTGCCTCTAACCGAAATGTTTATCGTCATGTGTACCAGGATGACTTGGATGGCGCTCTCCGGCGTATCCGGTGGGGAGGTGGACCTTGCGGCGAAAATCATTATTTTGACGCGCCCCTAGATCTGTTTGCCGTTGCAAACATTTACAAATGCGCAGTCATGCATTTCGGCCTGGGAGTGCATAGTCAAGCTTATTATCCTTGTACCACGGTTCTCCCTTGGCGGTCGCGTGAGACTGTCACCACACCGGTCAGAGAGCTAGCTATTGCGTTTCTTGGGTCGTCATACAGACATTTCATCCGACTAGACATGTCAACCGATTTTCCGGTGCCACCGATTATACCTCGGTGGTACAACATTCGCACAGCGAGCGTAGAGGGTTGGGATGCGCTATATAATGACCGGATCCACGAATGGAACACCCTAGCTGCATTTTAGTTTTTCTTGTTTACATTCTTTATTTGTAATCTTATTTGTACGTTGCTCTTTTAATGAGAACATTAATATTTTATATTGTATTGCTTACTGCATTCTATATGTTGCATGGGTAAGTTGCGCGGATCCACGAACGGTTATATCAAAATTTAAAAACAGCACTGATAATATGTTTAAGTTGGAAGCTAAAAGAACAATCTAAAATGTTACAATTTTACAACATAATGTCCAACATAATGCTCTATAAATAAAATACAATAACCATCAGTAATCCCTCCTCGACGACGACTCCCACTGCGCAAGGGTCTGTTCCAGACTATCAACAACAGCTCTCCCTGTTGCACTCATTTTGTCCTTCTCAAGAGAGAGTTTCTGAACGTCTTGCATTATCTTTCCCATCCACTGCATACAACAAAAAACAGAAGATGAAATACAATAACAACAAATAAAACTTAATTAAAAGACAACGATAAATATAATAAAAGACATACCGCTTCCGTGGCAGTAGGCGGTGGCACATAATCATCATCGCTGTGGTCGAGATCAGCGATCAACCTCGGGTGCGAATACCGGTTGAACCATTCCATGTAGTAATGGTCACACATGGGAGTAACCCCAGAGGGCGACCGCTGCAACTCCGTTGTCCATAATCGGGCCACCATCGGAAACTGGTCCCACGTCCCGGTCATGATATCCGGCCATTCCACGACGTACTCCCTCGACGATGCAGGTCGGACCGCCTTCATCGGGCACGCCGGGGGAGGAGGGACAACTTGGACAAATCCAAGCTGGCGAAGACAACGCTGGGGCATGTACGCCTCGACGATGTCACGATACTGAATGAGTCCCGTGTACAGGGTCCTGGGTACCCTAACACTAGGGTTCGGGCCGAAAGGCATCCAGTTCACCTGTACAATTACAACATATAAAATTTAATAACATGAATATAATATGTGCAAATAATAAAATGTAGACTCTATAAATAAACGTTACCTCTAAGGGGGACAGCCTGTCCAGCAATAACCGTATCGATCGGAGGCGGTCAACGGACTTCTTCTCCGAGCGCGGACTCCACGCACAAGCACGCGACATCCCCTCATCAATAGGAACTGGGTCACGATGTGGTCGCAATGCAGGAAAGTACTCGTATATCCAAGTCTGCAATAGAGTCAGACACCCAGTGATACCTGCCGCGTCAGCCCGACTCGCAAATCCTAGTTGGCGATACAAATACGCCAACGTAGCCGATCCCCAGGAAAACTGGCCTACACTGTCGGGGTCACACGCCTCTACGATGTCGCGTGGCCTGAGCTTGTTTCCGCCGCTCTTATCCGGAAACAAGGTACATCCGAGGAGTAGAAAAACATAAGCACTCAGCTGTGCGTCGGGCGTCCTACGTGCACTCGGGTACAAACACCGCTGCAACACGGATGCGATCTTCACACCTCCGTGTTCCCAAACACCTAGCGCCTCGGTGTACAGTGCAGCCCTGTCCACCGCCAACAACTCCGCCAGCGAATCTGCCTGATCCGCATCAGCCACAGCACAAAGTCGTTTACCCTCAACACGAATCCCCAGAATGGCCTCGACGTCATGTAACATGATCGTCATCTCACCGAACGGAAGGTGAAAAGAGTTTGTATCCGGCTGCCATCGCTCAATGAAAGCCGTGATCAGCGTACTGTCAATCTTATCGTGCATGGTAGCAGGAACGTGCTTCACCCCAGTGCCCTCCAGTCGCTCGAACATCTCGCTCTCCGCCGGCCAGGCCTCAGCCCATGTACGCAAAAAACTACAAGTCTTTTCCCGGGTATGACATTTCAACAACCCCGTAACTGAAGGCCTCTCCTGGTCCTCCCAAATACGGGCAGCTATGTGTCTTAGAAATCTAGGAATCACACTCCCGTCAACAGGCCCACCGGGCACCTCACTCCTAACAACCCAAGAATCATTACCCGCCCTCGACCGTTTCCTGCTTGCCCCAGATACAGTGGACGCAGATGATGTGCCAGATCTACTAACAAACCTACCACCCCTACCCTTACGCACCTCCACCATATGCGTCTCGTACATGTCATCAACCCTCTGACTGAATGGACCGTAATCATCATACGGTCCACTGCCATCGTCCACATCCTCATCCTCATCTGCGCCCTCCTCCTGCTCCTCCTCCTGGTCACCCTCCTCAGCATCATCATCGTCATCGTCATCCTCATCCCGACGGTGGATCCGTTCTCTACGAACTGAGGCCGAAATACCACTGGATCTGACATGTCTATGCCCCGACCTCTCCACTGAATAACTTCTACTAAGAAGCTCTATATTCTTCCCCCCACCATGACGACCCTACACAAAATTTTAAAATATATAAACATACAAAAATTTATACGATAAATAATCATCATCGCAAATCAAATAAACTAAAAACATACAAATAATTGTAAACAAAATATAAACGTAGAAAAAATACAACGAAATTGAAAAAATTTATAAAAATAAACAACAAAATATAAAAACAATTCAAAATTATATTACAAAAAAAAAAAAAAAAATTAAAAACAATTTTTTAAAAAAATTAAAAAAAAATTAAAAAAAAAAATGGGGGGGGCGCCTTGGCTTGACGCCCAGCCGGCGGTGGTGGCGCCAGATGCAGACGCCGCCACCAGTTGGCTGGCGCCTGGGCTGGACGCCACAGCCACGGCTGCGGCGCCTAGAATAAACGCCACATCCGTGGCGGTGGCGTCCAGCCCAGGCGCCAGCTAACTGGTGGCGGCGTCTGCATCTGGCGCCACCACCGCCGGCTGGGCGTCCAGCCAGGGCGCCCCACCGCGTTCACGGCGGTTTTCCCCTTTTTTTTTTTTTTTTAAACAAAATATACCTTTCCTCCTTGGGACATCCTTCCCTCCGCCGCCGCCGCCACTTCCTTGCCTTGCCGCCTCGACATTGCCGTTATTTTGAATTTTTTTTTTTTAGAGAGGTTGAAAGAAGATGAGCAATGAGAGTGTGAGTGATGAGAGTGTGAGTGATGAGAGTGTGAGTGTTTTTTTTTTAAGGTCAAGGGCAATTTTGGGAAACCAAGTGAATTTTGTGGGCTTTATGTAGTAATTTGTGGGCGATGTTTAACAAATCCCATAACGTAACACTCCTTTGTGAACTTCTGAAAGCTAGCACGACTTTGATGCCTAGCTTTGTCAAGTTTGAAAATGTTAACGGGATGACTAATTTGGAGGCTTATACACAAACTCGGAACATTTTTAAAGATTTTGATCGAGAGTGGGTATTGAAAACTAGGGTTTGTTATCTTCAATTTAATTTCAATTCAAATTCTAATTTCCTACTCTGATAAACAATTTAGTTCAGTTCAGTTCAGCTCCAATAACTTCAGTTTAATTCAACTCACCTCAGTAAATCAGAACATGCCCTAAGTAATAATAAAAGGTGTATTAATATCACAATCGTTATGTGGTCTTAATCGGAATCACATATGAATCAATTTATAAGTGACATGAAGGATTGTAGTGGTAATTTATGAGCTAGTGAAGGGCCGCATGAGACGTGCAGTGTACATAACTAGCTAAATTGATAGTTAAAAAGCAAAATGGACTATTGGCTTGTTGCAACCAGGCCACCAAATTAAATTAGCCTTTAGATTCTCATGGGATCCGTAGGAAGACATCGACCTCATTTCTTCTTAGGCCTGAATTATTAAATTGAAGGGTATAATCTAGCTTTAAAGCAAAATAGTATGTTCCAAAATTAAAGTAGATGTCATAATTTGGAATTATAACTAGCCTACCAATAAATTTGTAAAGTCTGCATAATGAGTTTGATACAATTAATTACATGGCAATTTCTAGGGGTGGGACTTTTCAAACCGAACCGTGAAACCGTCCGTTACCGAACCGAACCATCACGGACCGATCCGTTTATAAACCGATAAATATAAACCGAAAACCGAACTGAACCGTTCAATATCAAACCGAAACCGAATTGAACCGCTCAATGTCAACCCGTTACGGACCGTAAACCGATAACAAACCAAACTGCAAATCCGAACCGAAACGAAACCGAACCGAATGGTTTATAAACCCGTTAATGACCCGAACCGTTTATAAACCGAAACCGTTTAAACCGAAAAAAAACCGTTTAAACCGAACCATTTGTAACCCGCTAACCGTTTAAACCGACCCGTTTATGAACCGAAACCGTTTAAACCGCACGTATAAACCGAACCGTTATAATCCGCTAACCATCTAAACTGAACTGCCATAACCCGTTAAACCGTTAAAATCGAACTGTTTTCGAATCGCAACCTGTTTAAACTGATCCGATTACAAATTGCTTAACTCAAATTGAATTATTTACAACCTAAATGGCTAAATAGTAAATACAATTAATGTTAATAAATGTAGATCTAATCAAACGGCTTAGGTTTATACAAAGATTTATATCACCTAGATCTAGGCCAACGACATTATTAATATCGTTTTAGATTACTTATTTATTTTAATTACAAGATATATCATTTGTATCATTTTCATTCCAGTAATAATGCTAGTCCACCCAAATTATCTTCATTGTTCCTTGATATTCATGATCATCCAATAACACTCAAAGCCTCAAAGGTAACATAAGATTGGAGATGTATGAGATTGCGTTACACAAGTGGCATAAGCATTAGAATATTATTGTACTAGTCAATAAGGCGTACAATCATTCACATTATCACTTTATAAAACTTTCTTATACAAGTATTTTGTAAAGGGGAGGACTAAAATGTTTAAAAAACACATTTTTTTAGCTTTTCTTATATTAAACCAGATATTAAGTAAAAGAATTTTAATAAATACGGAGGCATCCCAAATCTGTAGCCACAATTATTTCATAACATTACCACAAATCCAGCAGATAAATAGCATTGAAATTAGAGTAATATCAACAAGCAATTAAAAAAGTCACCATTTTCATTGATTAAAATTCCCAAATTCACAATACATATACCAATACATAATGAAACTACTATCACTACTACCCAGATTAGATTTCAAATTTATCAACTGAAACATCATCAAGTTTAGGGTTGCAAAAAATGATACATTATAAGATGAAGGGAGGAGTGAGAATGTGAGTGATTTGGGAGTAGAATCTTAAAGCAGAATCTTGAAGCAGCAGCACAACACCCAAGAGCAGAGGAAATAGCAGCAACAAGCAGGAACCAGCACACGGAATAACAGATCAGCAACTTATCAGAAGCAAGGAATAATATAAGCAGAAGGGACTCAGCAGGAACTTATTTTTGTTTTTCAAAATTGCTCTCAGATTTACGTTTATCGTATCATCACTGAGCAATGACTGTTTTAACTTAAAACTTGAAAAATGTTGCCAGCAAGTACATATACATTGAATTCTCAACATAAATGACAAGGGCAACGATGATTCAAGAAAAATTAAAACAGTAAGCATAAGAAACAGCAGCAACAAAACTTATCATAAATTCATAACACAAAAGGCAGCTACACAGCACCTCAAGCTGGCAGGAGGCAGGAACCAGCTCATGCAGGCAACAATATAGGCAATAACAACTCAGCAGAGACAACAACCAAAAGGCAAAAGCACTACCAGCAGGCAGCAGCTCATAACAAGTTCAAGCAACTTCAAAATTATAGCTTTTGTTTTTTTAAAATTGCTCTCAGATTTACATCACTGAGCAATGGTTGTTTTAACAAAAACTTAAGAAATGTTGCCAGCAAGTACCAAAATACATTTAACTATTTAAGTCTCAACATAAATGACAAGGACAACGATTTTAAAAGTCTTGAAAAATGCTGCCAGCAAGTCTGAAAATAAATGACAAGGGAAACGATTTTAAAAGTCTTGAAAAATGCTGCCAGTAAGTCTGAAAATAAATGACAAGGGCAACGATTTTTCAAGATAAAATAAACCACAATGAGACACAAATACCAGTTATGCAGATGAAGCACTTTCGGCTTCAATCTCTTTACCAATAAGGAGGACGTCTTCCTCAACATCCGCTTGATAACCACGGCACCCATTTTGGGTGGTAACCAATGCCTCAACATTCTTTGGCAAAAGTTTACCCCTATATCCTCAAAAAGAAAAAAGCATACATAAGAAAAGCTTAAACTTTTTCAAAAGTTTCCAATGAAATTATGAACCTATAAATAAACATGAGATGTTTATTTTACTAGCCCTAAACTAGCATTTATTTTATGCACATAACTGCAGAAAGTGACACAATTTGGTCTTTTGTTAGGTAAAAAAGCCAATAACCACATAATCTGAACAACCCATCATCATTACTTTTAAATCGAGCATAATAAACAACAAAACAACACAAATCTACCATTTTCCCGTAAAAAACAAAAATACAATCAACAACAGATTTTAGGCATATTTCGACTATATTCAAGCAAGAAAAACAACAATAATCAAATACAAAAACAGAAAAACTGTATTAAAAAAAAACGAAAAGGAAAAAGTAATTACCTTTGACGGCTTGAAGGAGATTTGAAGATGGAGAACTGCCTGAACTGGAGATCAAAAGAAAAAATCAAGAATGTAGATTATCAGAACTTGAAATAAAAAAAAACCGAAACGAAAACGAAAAAAATCGAAAAAATTAACAAAAAAAATTACCTTGAGGTTTGACGGCTTGAAGGAGAGGAAGATTTGAAAAAAAAAAAACGAGAATGGAAAAGTTAGAAATCAGAACTTTGGATCCAAAACAAAAATGAAACGAAAACAAAAACCCTAAATAAAAAAAGTAAAAAACCGAAACAAAAACGAAAAAAATCAAAACGAAAACAACAAAATTTAACAAATAATTACCTTGAGGTTTGACGGCTTGAAGGAGAGGAAGATTTGGAAAAAAAAACGAGAATGGAAAAGTCAGAAATCAGAATTTAGATCCAAAACAAAAATGAAACGAAAACAAAAACCCTAAATAAACAAACCGAAACAAAAACAAAAACAACAAAAATTAACAAAAAATTACCTTGAGTTTTGAACTTTTGACGGCTTGAAGCCTTCAAATTGAAGGAGAGGAAGATTTGAAAAAACAAAAAAACGAGAATGTAAAGCGAGAAATCAGAAATGTAGATCCAAAACACAAATGAAACGAAAACAAAAACCCTAATTAGGATTTTTAAAAGTTGAGAAGTTGAGCTTGAGATTCTTGAGAATTTCAGAAAGAAAGAGTGAGAAACTGAGAAGTTAGAGAGAGAAACTATGAGTGAGTAAAACGGCTGAATGGCTGATAGAGTGGGTTTTTTTTTCTAGGTTTAGGTTTTACTTGTTCAGTTGATCTAACCGTCCATATTCAATCTCAACATCTAACCGTTCATTTTTTTATTTTTTTTTTGTAGATTCCAGAATATTCATCTAGATCTAACGGTCTAGATTTTTCTTTGTGCTTTTCTAGGTCTTTTTGACCGTTTTTTTAATTATTTATTATTATTATTATTTTGAGGGATTATTATTATTATTATTATTATTATTGTTAGTATAATTATTTGTTAATATTATTATTATTACTAGTTTACTACTACTATTATTATAATATTATTATAATTATTATTATTATTATTATTTATTATTATTATTATTATTATTATTTATTATTATTATTATTATTATTATTACTATTATTATTATTATTAGTTTATTACTTATAAGTTATAAATTGTAAGAAACGCAAATGTTTCAAAATTGAAATTGATTCAATACGACATAGTTAATGACTTAATGCACATCAATATCTGACATCTCTATATGTATATTATATATATCTGTGAGTCTGTGACTGTATATCAGTATATATATATAATAAACTAATAATAACTTAATAAGTAATACTAATAACTAATAAAGTAATGAAAATCTAACCATTGTTTTTCATGGGCATTCAATCTAACCGTTGTATATTTGACTATTCGTACATTAGTATTGCATAATGATTTCATCACCACTTTAATTAGTGATTTCGTGATTTCGTCCATTTAACTTATTAAGTTGTTTGAGTTAGTAATCTAAATAAAGTAACAAACTAAATAACGAATCCATTTAATCTCGTGTAAGTTATAATTTATAAGAAATGCAATGTTTGGAAATGGAAATTGATTCAATACGATATTGTTAATGTATATGTAATTATAGATTAATTATTATGTATATCATATCGTACGAATGTACGGTTGGTATCATTATCATACTATCATAAGTATCATTGCCTCATTGAATTATTGGTATGTACTACAATCGATAAACATATTTACATATCTGATCATTAAAACTTAAAAGTTTAAAACACTTATTGATCAATCTAATTGAATACTTGTACATTCTTAATTATCGATTTATCGTATTATAAGTATCAACTCACTAAATCATGGTCATGACGCGATCTTTAAAACAATCATGAATTCATGACCCAAACCGCTTATAAACCGAACCGACATGATCCAAACCGTTCATAAACCGAACCAATTGAACTGTAAACCCTCCACTAAACCGGCCCATTTCAAACTGAACCGACATGATTCTCACAGTTTATAAACCGAACCGATATTGACCCGGGTAAACCCGCCCCTAAACCGACCCATTTCAAACCAAACCGGCTTGATCCAAACCGTTTGTAAACCGAACTGACATTGACCCGGGTAAACCCGCCCCCTTAACCGACCCGTATCAAACCGAACCGACATAATCCGAATCGTTTATAAACCGACCCGCTTATGACCCAAACCGAATTTAAACCGCAAAGAAATAAACCGAAACCAAACCGAGTCGTGACTAACCCAAACCGAACCAAACCGACCCGCCAGCTAAACTAAACCGTTTCAATCCGAACCGCTTCAAACCGAAACCGACTCAAACCGAGGTCAAACCGAACCGTCAGACCGAAGTCCCACCCCTAGCAATTTCATATTTTCATACATGTTATACTATCGTGGTAGTCTAAAGATACAAGAGAAAGTTTCAATCAACGACTAGACGTACATATCATCTTGAGATGTATCCTATAAATGTATAAATTGAGTTATACGAAGTACTAAATTATTATTTTTACACCTCGAATATTTTTGGGATTGATTTTGGATTGAGTTGGATACCTTACTTGTTTACACTTTACTATTTATCTTTGGTTCCTTGGCCTTTGTGAAAGTAACCACAAAATTAAAGGGACCCAAAAAATGTCATATACTTCATATGTATGTAATTATGTATGGAGTACGAAAAATCATATGTCAGTCGTAAAGCAGTAAGCAAATACTTCCTCCGTTCTTTTTTTATTGCACCATAGGAGGTTGACACAAGATTTTTGGTAGTGGAAAAAAGGATGAGAGAGAAAGGTAAAAATACAAGATTGCCCATGTGATGGTATACATTAACTAAATAATCATGTGTTGAAAAGTAAGGGTATATTTGGTATTTGTAGTGTGAACACAAAAATTTATTTTCCTAAAATAAAAATGGTGCAATATTTGTGATACTTCCTTAAAAGGCAAGTGGTGCAATATTAAAAAAATGGAGGAAGTAATAAGATCCATAATTACAAATTTACAATAATTAAAGAAGTCCAAGTAAGAATTGACAACTGATGGTTGCTCATGAGTCATGACCATTAAAAAGCACAAAGTATTCAAGATTTCATTTTATCATGAGTCCATCATCTACCCAAAACCTGATATACATGATTGAAATTTATTGGACTACTCATACTCCGTATTTAATTACGTCTTCCATTTCATAATAGTCGTCATAGTAGACCTTATATTACCTCGGTTTGATATTATTTACAATAATTAGATATTTTTTTCTTTATTTTATGTGAAATCGTTGCAAATAATATGAAACGGAGGTGATATAAATTTTAAGGAGTAGGAAATTTAAAAGACAGAAAATATAGTAAATTATTACAATTACTCTGAAACAAATGTAAAAGATACGAGTACGATGTAAAAGACTACACAGTGGAGGCATCATATACCTCTCATCCAGTGCGATATATTCTACTTGAACATGACCTTCTTGTCATATTAGCCTTGCTCTTGTTGTCATATTGTATGAATTTCAACCAAAATGTTAAGGTAATGGACTAATGGTTTATACACTCCATCATGCTTATCTAAATTTAGCCGCACCATTTAATTAGGAAGTATTTTCTGTTTTTTACTTAGCTTGCAGTGTAATTAACGTAATTTGTCTATGGTATTGAAATAACTTGTCATACTCGGGTTACTTATCATACTCGGGTTACTTGAGAAAAACAACTCTACATGTACGATAGTTGTACAATAATATTTAAAATGACAAACAAATACACCTTCATTTTTAGGATCATTTCTCAATCTAGAGTGCCTCAGGCAGTAGGCCCTAATGGCTAAAAAGTAGCCAACTAATAGAGAATGAAACCATAACTTGACCTGTTGACTGTTGTCGATATCAACAACGAGCCTTACAACTTTTTTGTTTAGTAAGAACAAGACGGTAATTTCATACCCTGTTAGCCATTAGACCCTTTTTTTGAAAAATAAATATCTTGATGGAGAAAATCATTTCATTAAATAGTATAATATACTCCATATCAAAAGATCCCCTAGACTTCAATTTTACCACTTTCTTCATCATCTTCATTTTCTCCTTGTGGATCTTCACATTGAACATATTTGTATGTTGAAGCAAAGTACAAGTACACCATGAAATCTATTGTGGTAAGAATTGCCAACAAGAAGTAAAACCTCTCTAGATGACCCTTGTTTAGGTCTTCCGGTATCCACCCTGGATTGCTACCTCGAGCAGTTATCTTCATAAGTATGGTAACTATGATGCTACTCATGTAGTTCCCAAACGACATCGATAGCATGCATAGTGCACTCCCAAAGCTCTTTAATCCTTTAGGAGCCTGTCCATTGAAGAACTCGAGCTGACCAACATACATAAAAACTTCGGATGCACCAATAAACATGAACTGAGGTATTTGCCAAAAAATGCTTAGTGAACTAGCCTCGTCACAATCATTATTACAGTCCATTTTCGCGTATTTTAGCCTGTAAACCTCTACAACACCCGCTGTTACCATGGCTAAAAACGCGAGGATAAGGCCAATACCCATCCTCTCCAACTCAGTAAGACCTCTCTTCCTTATTTGAATAACTATAGGGTTTAAAACACGACGATAGATGAAGATGAAGGATGCAACACTAAGGATGTCGAATACAGACATGCTAGCTGGTGGAATGCGGAAGCCATGCTTTCCAATGGTTACTTTCATCGCGGCACCTTGCTCAACAAAGAGAGAAGCCATTTGAGTGAAGACTACAGAGTACATAATTGTACAAACCCATATCGGAAGAAGCCTTAATATACATTTAACTTCCTCAACTTGTGTAACGGTACATAATCTCTTTTCGTCGTAGTTTGAAGACGTTGAGGTGATAACCGCAGCCTTTTCCAAGATCCTGTAACATAAACATGTAATAAATTAAAATTAGCTAGTTAATTCAACAAATTATGTGCTTGTTATATATATAGGTCGGTCCATTTAATTTTATGAAGCTATTTGGTGTTAAAACTTACGTTAGTCCTTGGGTACGTAAGATCTTTTTCCTTCCATTTTTAGCGTAAGTCTTAGCATCCAATTCATACAAAACATCCCCTTGTTCCGGAACACGAACGTTCCATTTCTTTAAGGTTACAACAAGTACTTTGCCAACCCTCGAAATCGGGTTTCCTAAGGACTTGAAGTGCCTATAATGAGGAGTACCACCAAGGAAAAGTGCCAAAGCTAAAAGGGCAGTAATAGCTGATGCAAAGAACCCAATTGCCCACTTTCCATCATTTTCATAGTAGGCCAATAAAGTGTTGGAAAATAATGATCCTAAGTTGAATGCCAAGTAGAAAAAACTAAAGAAGGAGATTTTGGACCCTCTTTCCTTAGGATGTTCTACATCAAATTGATCTGCCCCAAATGTCGCGATGTTTGGCTGGTACCCGCCGTTGCCTAGAGCCACCATGTATAACGAGATGTAAAACAACGGGACGTGGAAGCCGGAGTGAGAGGTGCACGGAGTTAGCTCATCTCCACAACCTTTAGGCTTTAGTAAGAACAAATATGATGATAGTGATAACAATGCCAAGCCCTACAACATCAAATTTATACGTGTTAAGTAATAAATTTAAATAAAGGCCGGTTTTTTTAAAAGTGTTACAGTAACACAAATGATGTTACGTTATGTTAAAAACTTACCACAACAAAAATTGCTTGAAAAATAGTACAAGTTTTGTAACGACCCCAGTACGAATCACTAAGAAATGCACCAAAAAGCGAGAAAAGATACACGGTTCCTGTCCATTTGCTAACATTATTAGCAGCATCAGCGTTGCTTTGTCCTACCACTCTTGTCAAGAACAACACAAGGTTTACACCTACGCCGAAAAATGCTAACGTAGCCAACCCTTGATTAACTGTGTAATTAACAAAAATTAAGCAATAAAAACCTTAATTAGTAAAAATATTAATCACTAATTATTTATCTAAAAATAAATGATGAGTTAAAAATAAGGAATATGAAGGGATATATAATTATATACCTAGGATTAAAGTAGCAGGCCCCCATCTTCCAGTTTTGTTACGTATGGCTGGTTTACCATATCGATCAACGGTTCGATCAAGAGTATATTCTATTTCTTCACTTTCGTCTATTATTTTTTCCTGAAAATCATCATCATTAAAAAATGGTTAAATATCTACTTCACCGTATTATATCTAACAATGCTGACTTATACGACGACATTTATTTGTAGACGGATGAAGTATAAAATTATGTACATATAAAAGTTACAACTTTAAAAATTGAAAATTGTTATGAAGTAAGATAGAAACAAATTTTATTTTTTTTCTTTAAAAAAATTAAAGAAGGAAAAAAAAAAATTCTATCTCATAAATTAACATAGAAATAGGGAAAATTATTATGTGAGATTATTTAATAGTAAAATCAAAGCTTTACATCACATTTAAATTTGAAGATTGAGAAAATATTCACGGATAATTCATGATAATTGATAGAAATTTAAAAAAAATAACGATAATAATGGATGAAATGGATTTAGATCAAAAAAGTTTACGATGGAATTGATTGTGTACAGGAAATTTCCAAGTTGAATTTAACGGTGAAGTTGAAGGATCAAGAGGTAGCATTGCTGGCTGTTGGTGAAGATATTTATTTGCGTGTGCAAATTAGTTATTTTCCTCTTTTATATAAAGATATAATTTTTATTTATTTATTTTTGGTTATACAATACATACATAATTTGTCACCAAGTAATACAACTCAAATTTAAATCAAAAGTTTGGTTTGTTTTTATGGTTGTCCATTTGATCAAGGCATCATCATGGATGGAAATGTGAATTAGGCTTGGAATACTCTATTTGTTGACGAGTGACGACGACGCAACCTTGGCCAAATGCATGCACAAGCCTTAGTGTATGTAGTAGACGACATCGCCAACCTAATCAACTTCGATTCCATATATAGTCAATACGAAATTGAAATTATTTTTATTAAACCATACAGTAATTATTCATATGTTATACTCATGCATCAAAGATCAACAAAATTAAGAACTTCGTGTACACACCTTTTGACAAACGTTCAAACACGCCATAGTTGTTACGTTGTTGTTGTTGGTGGTGGTTGTGATGGTGTCGTCTGAGAAGTTATACATGCAAAACGAACAAAGGTATATGATTGACTGTAAGCAAAATTTAGAAATTGAGTGTATTGTTGAAGAAGAGGAAGAAGATGAATAAAGATTGAAGTTGAATGAATTAAACTAATAGCTTTACAAGTTTGCTTGTAAGAGTGCACTTAAAAGAGTGAGCAAAGTTTGGTATATATAGAGGAAAAAAAAAGAGGATTAATGGACACTACTAAAGTAGATGACGTAAAAAATGTAACACAAAAAAAAGTTACTTTTAGTGGAAACAAATAGTTTCACGGGAAGATAGGAGGAAAAAGCAGGAAATTTGTTGTGCATGCTTAAATGAAGCACAAAAAAATAAAAGAGACGTGTTTTTATTGGATTTGATTACCTGGGATCCATTTTATTTACAACTTGTTCATTTCTCTTTTTGTCAACTTTGGCTAAATTAAAAGTAGGTGTGTTTAGGCTGTATTGATTATGACATTATTAACAAACTATTTGCCACATTAAGCATTTTGTTGGCTTGATTATGAGTTTTAATAAATTTAAGTAATTACTTATTCAGTTTATGTAGATAGTTAGATACTTAGATGTATCATGTATGTATCTGTATGGTTTAATGTTGGAAGGTGGTACAAGTATATGATCCCATAATAATTAGGGAGCCTAAATTGATAAAGTAATGATGGGCTTTAGTATGGGTTATCTATTTGGCACGTGTCATATACAGTTAGGTTTTGTTTCTTTTTTTTTTTTTTACTTTAAAAAGTTATTCAAATTATTTATGATGAAAGAATTGCGATAATTTCATACTTCATATAAGTTTTTATTTAGGAAAATTTGTTAGAAAGGTACTTATATGTTGACCTTTTTGCAAAGAAGGACCTTATATGTTCAAAGTGGTGAAAAGGGTCCTTATAAGTCACTTTTGTTGTGTAGAAGGACCTTGACATCGGAATATGACCATTGACTTTACTTTTCCGGTGTTGACCATCACGCATGTGTCATGTGATTTTTTAAAAAGGCCCTTTCGTTCATTTTTTTCCCCACGTTTTCACATTCTCTTTCTTTCTTTCCCCGAATTTTCTCTCAAAATTCCTACTCTTTCCTCAAAATCATGGGGAAAAAAATAAAGAAAATATATTTTTTAAAACATCACGTGCATGTAACATGATAGTCCATGCCGGAAAGTGAAATCAACGGTCATATTCTGATGTCAAGGTCTCTCCTTACAACAAAAATAACTTATAAGAACCTTTTTCACCACTTTAAACATAAAATGTCCTTTTTCACAAAAAAATAAGTATATAAGTACCTTTTAGACAAATTTTCCTTTTATTTATATGAAGTGCCTCGACTCTAATATATTATTATTAAACTACAACTAGTTGATAACTTAACACTATTTAGACAAGCTAAGTATAATCAATTAGTCCGTATATTACAAATTAGATCTCTTATTTGTTGGCGGAAAAAGGAGTTACACCCCACTTATAAGGTGTATAAGTTCGCCTTATATATACTTAATCAACCCAAATTTTATTTAATTGGTCGAGTGAAACTTATTATTTTTATAAAATATCAATTCTTATAGTTAAAAGGTGAAATGAGCGGATCATGGCCTTAGGTTAGCTTAGCTACATGCTCAACTTAATTATTTTGACTAATTTAGGGTAATACTAAGTATATCACTCGTGATGATGAACTAAATACCATACGTTCAATGATTTAAAACCTATCAACTACTTCTATTATTTAGACATTATTTTAGTACAATGTTAAATATACTCGTAACACTTATATATCAAATTAAATTATCGCTCATGAATAAATAGCACAAATATTAATTGGTGCATCTAAACCTTAATTAATTAATTGGTACATAAATAGGTCTTCATCTAACACAACTATAGCCAACCCATAAAAGTTAGAACAAAGAATTGGGACTTGGGGGTCGTCACATCTTGTCTCCTCAAGTAGCATATAAACTCCCAATTTGGTTGGTTTTTCATTACACTTCCTGCATTCCAGCTTCTTTCCTTTTTACTAATTAATTTTCAAGCTTTATTAATGATAATTACAGCTGGGGATATAATTAAATTTTGGTTATAATCATCACTAGTCAATTCTAAGACGTCTTTTATTAATGTATTGACATTACTTTGTAACATCTGTTATAATTGGACTATTTTACTATAAGAGGATGTGTTTATCTTTGGTAAGTACACTATCCGTTTTTATTTACTTCCACATTTTAGTGGTGTACATTATTCACATTTAACTTTAATTACACTTTTGTAATTTATGCAAAAGAAAAGCATATAATTATATAAAATCTTGTTAAATCGTTTTAATATCTACTATGAGTATATTATAATCTAATTTTTACATGTACATAATTAAATATTAAATATATAACCTGTTATAAATTGGTAAATGTGAAAAATAGAAATGTTAAAGTAAAAAATAAAATAGAGAAAGTAATAAACTTTAAATAAAATTAGGTGAATTTTGTCAAAAGTAATTAAGCAAAGTCTCTACAAAAATAATGGTCAAGTGTATGTGTTATTGTCATTTTCATTGCTTAAATAATTATGTCGGTTTAACTTTTTCTTACTTTGATGCAATAGCCACACTCTTTAATTTGTTTGTACTTCTATAATATGATTGGAAATTATATACATGAGGAAATGAGAAGGTTGTTTAAAAGTGATTTAGATGTTGAAATTAGACATGGGTCGATTCAACATGAAGGTCGATTAGGCACGATATGAAAATAATCTGATTTTAACATGGCATGAGAGAGATGATCAACTCAGCATAGCACAACTACTATATGTTAGCTCGTTTAGACACTGTCCACTTAAGCATAAGGCACCCTGACACGATATATAGGCCTACATGGTCTGATCCGTGCTTACCTTTTAATTTATGTTGAATACCCACTAATAAGGGATTGAAGTGTCACGTGATATCTGAAAATACTTGGCCTTGGTTTGGTTTGACCTTTAATTTGTACCATTTATTGGAATAAATGGTTACATATAATCCATAAATAAATAATAATAATAATATAAAAAAAAACATCATTTTTTTTATGAAATAGAAGGCTAAACTTGGCTAAATGGGATTATAAGTCTTGGGACAAATTAAGTGACAATATAAATTTAGACGGTAGCTAAGAGCGAGTGGTGGTCGTGCACTCGTGCAGTCGTGCTAAGAGGGTGATGTGTTGCTGACTTGCTGGTGCATGTCTGGTGAGGAAAACCTGAACCGTACCCTTCATTTAGATAAAGGATTGAGATTATTCAAGATCTAAATTTATTGTAATGCTATTTTTACAACCCCAATAAATTTTAAATTAATGAGTAGCATAAATATATTACGGAGTAATGTATTTATATGATGGACAATAGGCTGCAAATCTGAGACGAGTATTTTTCTTTTTAATTCTTTAATGTGTTATTGTGACGTCTTCGAATAATCGAATGTTTTAAGTTTTATAAAAATCAAGATCATCCAATTTTACACATTCAAAATTTTATTAATTTTATCAATTTTTAATCGTTACTTTTTAGTTTTTACTCGATATTTCTTATGTAACTTATGTTAGCAAATGAAGAAAGAATATGATTATAATTCTTGTTAAAAAAAAAAAAAAAAAAAAAAAAAGAATATGATGGTAATTATTAGGAAGAATACTTCGACAAACTCAAGTTGTACTCATATACGATATACTGGTATCAAGTACTCACTATCTTAACAAAAGAAGTAGAAGTAATCCATATTACTAAGATTCTTCTTAATTAATTAACTTTGTGTTAGGGCCTGTTTACATTTACTGAGCTGAATTGAACTGAACTAAAGTGAATAAAGTTGAAAAATAAATATTTTATAAAAGAAGCAAATTAAGAGTTGAAGTGAATGAAAATAAACTGAACTGAAATTAAGTTGAAATGAACACACCCTTTTAGCCTTTTGGTAACCTTAAAGTAGTGTATAAAAGTGTTTTCTTATTCATGTGTAAACTTTATTTCATATGTAGGTTGCTTATGCATCTGATCATCGACTAGACGACAACAGTTTAAATCAATTTTCACATCATCAGTGGCAAACTGGCAAATTAACATGGGGCCAAAATTAGCACCTTGTTAGAAAGCACAACGTTCACCTTTTCAGGCTTTCCTATTTACGATCTTAAAACATCCCCCTTGGTAGCCGTCGATTTAGAAGCTACATGCCGGCTTACAACCACACATGCGCTCACCAACAACAATTCTTCACCTCTGCATAAAAGTAGCAATGGAATTGGCATGATAATATATTTCATGTTTGAGAAACGTTGCCTCTATTAGACTAACGGGTATATATTACAAGTATATTGTTAAAGGTGGCCGAGTATGGGCTCCGTCGTGTCAATGCGTCTCGTGCTCAATGGTCATACCTAGACTTGTGTAAAATTAGTCGTGTCGTATCGGACTCGTGCCTATCTTTCAAATTAGAGCTCATGCACGACCTGACTCACATGTCATGTCAGCGGGTCCCTTAATAAGTATATATAGTAGTATACATATATATTTGTAAAATTGGTTAAAAATAAACAAGCCGACGTCTAACTTACTGTGCTTGTGTCTAGGTTCATGCCATATGTTGAAAATGATGTTCATACATAGTCATGATCCATTAACGTGCTTCTTTGCATGTCTTGTCGTCGTATCAGACTTATGATAGGCTCATGCCGAGTCAGACCATTATCATATTGTGCCTAACCGGTTTTTGTGTCATCCCATCTCAAATCCATATATATATATCATTGTTAACACTCCTGTGAATTCCATTTAATATTTTTAACCTAGTCAAAAACACTAACCATTACTAAAATAATGGCCCACCAGCATGCTTCTTTGTATGTGTTGTTATGCTGGACTTATGACGGGCTCATGTCGTGCCTAACTGGTTATCGTGCCCATCCAGACCAACTCATTTCCGTGTCTACATATTATTCTCAAACACTCTTTTTTTTTCCAACTAATATTTTAACCTAGTCAAAAACACTAACCATCACTAAAATAATCCTGCCACTAAATAATTAAGGTATTAATCTTATCTAATTTTAATCTATAAGTTGTTGGAATAAGATGAAGTGAATATCCGAAATTGTACAAGTATAGTATTCGTCACCATATATGCAACTTGTAATCAATTCAAAGTTTCAAACCAATATAATTTTATTGCGAGATTTCATCAACTCATCAACCATACAATTGTCCATGCGCTAATGAGTAAGCATTTTGAAAGTTGACGTTTAGTTTACAGACAATCAGACTTTCAATTTGTACTAGTAAATAATATAGTCCATGAATTTTTTTGGATTTTACTAAATATAGTAGTTGCTAGTCATAAGCATTTAGCAGTCTTCTCCTCATATTTTTTTTTTCAAATCCTACTCACTATTCAATATATTTTTTCCATTAGTAATACTAATTCATAAATATGTCTCAATATAGTCATACATTTTTAAGGTAGGTTATGATAAAGATGTGAATCTATCGATCAATCCACACTACTTTTCCTATACTTCCGTATCAATCTAGTTTAAGTTACTGATTAAATTCAAAGAAAAATGTATAGGGACTTTATTGAATCAGTAATTCTCACAAATTCAGTCCTATAAAAATCATCGCTTGAGAAAAGTGAATTTATCTTTCCTTACTTCCGAACATATATAGTTGGTGGCATGAAGCTCGAACTTGTCACCTTATTATTTTTTTTCTTAAGATTAAACATTTAAAGTAAATACATGCATGATTATAATTGGTGCAATTTCACAACTAGTTAGTCCAATTAGTTCGATCTTGCGTTCCAGCTTCAATGGTATTTTATTTTCAAATGACTTTTAAGTAGTTTATGAAAACAACAGCTGGAATAATGATAAGTAGTCAATTTGAGGACGTCAACAAATTTCTTTTCCATATCACTTATCACCGATTTGTATAAGAGAATCTGGCTATCTTTTACTCAATTTTTGACAAACATAGAAATGACACAATCCTATACGTTAGCTAACTTTTCTTTACTAGAGCAAAGTTGTCCTTTCCTCCTAATAAAATGTACCCCGTATTTTTACTTTAAGTATCCTTTCACACCTTTAATAAAGTTTGTCGTAGATTCCTCTGTCATTTTAATGTCACATACCTCACATGTTGAGCCCATGATAAGCAAATGCACATGTGAATGGAAATAGATCCTATATTTAAAAAGCGTAAAATAAAGAGAAATATTCGGATGTTGTATTTTAAATTAGAGAACAGAAAAAAGTTGTGCCTATTTTATAAGGTTAAAGGGCTACTCTTCTCATTGCTATGTGATTTTGTTATGAAACCTCATTTGTCGTATAAAATAGACGCTTGTAACGAGTGCGATCTAGTCCTGTTTATTAGATAGTCTCTTATTTTGGTATAGTTTGTCTGTAAAAAAAAAAAATTTGATTGAGTATAAGAATCATTCATAGGCTCGCAAATTTTTAATGGAGTTGTTTCTCTAAGGGGTGGAAATTTGATTGATTACAGGTCTTTTTTTTTAAAAACAAAAATAAATAAATAAGTTGATTCATAGATATTTTCTAATTGGCCAACCACAACACATTAACCAATCTACCCTATAACATCTTCCATCCCAACTTAACTATTTAAATAGTAACACAAAACACCATATACACAATGCTTCCAAATGGGTTAGGTTAGTATTTTTGGCATTATAGCTTCAAATTGCACATTAATTAGACTTTGTAAATTATCGTAATCAGAAAACCCAAGCTTTGAGGAAGGATGGGAGGTGTATCTAATCAGTTTAATTTAATTAGTCAGTCAATTATCGAACGTGTTTATCTTATCCCAAATTTTATTATAAGAGCAATTGGTTATCTCCAACTAAGCTATCACAGATTAAACTTCTAAATCAATTTTTTTTTATTGGTCTTGACAGAAAACATATAAATGATGTCTTTTTTTTTTTTTTTTAATAATTACGGGGTTAATTTTTTTTTTTGACGGGAATTACGGGGTTAATTAATAAATCACAAAGTCCAAAAATTAAAAAAATTAAAATAAAAATACAGTACTTAGTCATTGTTGAAACCCATTGTATCCCATTTATGAGTATCCCACATTGGAGAAAGAGGAGAGGTGGTTCCACTTTATAAGGTAGAGGAGTTACTCCTACTATTGCCAATTGGTTTTAGTATGGAAGCTCCAAAGCCTTGTTTGTGGACCAAACTCTCCTCCTCCTTATTCGGGTTGCCTAGACCCATTTCATATTGTTTCGAAATTTAACAGAGATGTAACACTAGTACCGAGTACAATAATACGAAGTATTACAAGTATATTATTTACAATAATACCGTTAAGGTAGTATATAATTTAATACATTTAAATAGGGGGTGAGATCGAGTTATAAGGAGAAAATTTTAGTGAGCCATGAGATTAAAATAAGGATTATAGTACAGTACAACATTTAACTAAAAAAATTACTTCGTAACATTCTAATTATAACATGCATTGTGAAATTTTCATTTTTAGACAAAAACACGCGTAAAATCAGTGTAATTAGTGTTTATATTTTTATAATTTCCTAAATTTATACGATTTCTAGTGTACATTTAATGCTTATATGTAGCCCTAAAGGTTACAAATAGCATTTTCCTTGTTAATGTTTTAACATTGTGATTATGATATTCAAATGGGGGTAGGTTAGTGTTTTTAGCATCATAGCACCAATTGCACAATATTTTAGACTTGATAATCAGCTAATAAGAAATTTGAGGGGAAGACTTCTCAGTTTCATCAGTCAACTACTGAATGTGTAATTTATCACATACTTATCAGAGTAGTTATCACATCTTTATATTATAAGAGCAACTGGTTATCTTCAAGACTTCAACTAAGCTATCACCAATTAAACAATATAAGTACTCCATAACAGTAAAAATTCAAGAGAAGACTCAAACCTATTTTACTTCTAAAGACTTGGTCAAATTATAGATCTATATTGACTTTGACAGAAATTTTTGAATCATGTTTTTCTTTTTCAATATGAACACACAACAATACTTCCTACATATCAATTACAAATAGGGGTGGAAAGATTTGATCCCGTGACGAATCGCACATAGGCTCTTAGGCTCTTATTGTAAGGAGGGTAGGTGTATAATCTGTATATTGCATAGCAATATCTTTGAATGGAGATTTTTCTTAAAATCAATGTTCTTTGATATAAAATTTTGTCAAAAAAAAAAAAAGTAAACAAAATAATCAGATTTCCCGTGTTTTGTATAGTCATGGTCAACATATTATGAAATCTGCATAAAAAAGATTGATAATAGCTTCTACTTGTATAATCTTTGACTAGATAGTCATTTATTGCGTGTCTCTTGTCCTTATCAATTTACAGTCTTAAATGCAACAAACGCTTAAAAATCCCATACATATAGTGTATACATCAGACCTAGCTAATTGCTTTCTGAATGAGGTGCTGAGGTTTTACGGAGTGGGATACATTATTAGCAAAACGAAAACAAACAATTTCCCCTCCAATCCTCAGCAATTACAGTTTTCATAAGTTTAATTTCCTAGCTTCCACGATAAGTTGAGAACCCGAAAGGAGCTAACAGCAGTGGCACGTGAAAATGCTCAAACTTTTGTGACTCTGTGATCTGAAACACTATAGAGACAAAAGGGAAAAACCCTGAGGGGTTGTACTTGCCTGTGTTGAAGCTAATCCTGTATGTACCAGGATTTACTGCATCAACAATGTTCATTAACGGGTTACTTCTACCATCATTGTCTGTCTTACCAGATCCCACCAGAGTCCAGCCACTTGGATCTGATCCGGGAAATGAAGGGCGAGGCTCTGGACCCCTCCATGCCTCTAACTGTACTTCAATCCCTGCCCCGGGATGACCACCTGCCATATCGAGGACATGGGTTGTGATGGGTGGCCGGTTCCTCTTAGGAGCTTGAGTTTTTTTCTCTCCGAAAGAATCAGATGCAGAGATGAGATGAGAATTGATCATGCTCAGGCGATCTTCTACATGTTCAATAATAGCACACAAATAAGCAAGCATCAAGAAAGACAGTTGCAGAAGGACAAGAGTATTCTACACAACATGATTGATATATAACTTGGGCCATGCCCAATAAAATGTAGTGAAGTTTGACACTTGCAGAAGAAAGACAGTTGGATTAAAAAGTAGCTGTATTGGATTAATAGGTGTTGTGATAGATGTTATAAATTATTGAACAATGTAGGATCAATACACACATATTCATAGGTTGAGAAAATAAATTTACTCTCTTATATAAAGAGAAACTTTTGTCATTGAGCAAGTAGCAGCATGTAAAAGAGCGGAGGACTAGTTATCCTCGTAACTTTTTAATTTTCCTGCTGTCTTAACTCACAAAGAAGCTAAGTAGCCATCCTATCCCACAACAAATCAGCACTTAAAAGTGGTTCCCTTGAAAAAACAAGCATATAAGGGTATATTGAAATAAAATAAAAACATGGTTAGTTACAAACTTTCAATGATTAACCATAACTGGAAGTCATGAACCTCTCTAACCTGGAAAGCTGGGCAGCTTTGAAAGCATATTAGGTTCGGGTTTTTTCTTCAAGCCACTTAGTCTTAAATGCTTAAAGCAACTCAGAATTTAGCTTGACACAGTCTTTCTCCCTTTTCTCAAAACTTTGGTACTTGGATTCTTTCTTTTAATCAATCTTAGTTGCGTCAAAATGTGTTAGTGTATTAGTTTGAAGGCACCACAAAGACTTCTGCCACATGGGCTAGTAAGCTTACAGTTGCCATTTAAAAGTAGCTACAACATCACTATTAAAGCATTTCTAATAAAACATTACCATTAGCTTTTGTGGTGATGGATGCAGGTTGATATTCGGTAGCCACATCAGTGCTTGATTTTGCCGAGAAAAGTTTGGCAAGACGCAGTTCTGTAATTTTCATCTGTTCCTGAGCTGCTATTTCAAGCTCCACTACAGGCCTGTTTGAGAAGCGTCTCTGCAATCAGTTAACAAGAGTCATCAACATTAAATTAACGACTTAAATTTGCCACCCTAAAAAGAAGGAAGAATGCTGCCACGAGTAGCCTTTAACCAGCTTAACGTCTATCCAGAAACTTTACTCCATTTTCAGAATAACCAGTGCTTTATTTTGCAGATGAAAACTACATTTTTTTGTACATCATGTAGACACAACTTTCAGGAATAAAAATGTTCATTAAAACATAAGCCATAGCCCTGTCAGACACTTATCTCTGACAAGGATATGAATTCTTAGCCAACAGTTAGGTTTTCATCCAGACACCACATTTAGCTTGATCCACAATATCGAGAAAAACTTTGAATTCACTCTCACCAGCTAGTTTCTTTTCTCTACCATATTCTTTAATTATCCATTCTATAGGAAGTTTGAGACAGAATTTTGACCAGAACTGGCAAACAAGTAAATCTGTATTTATAATGTGAAAAGACATGCAAAAATCTTTGTTAATAAGGACTATATTTGAGAATGCCATGTCCCTGCACATGTGTCCAATTCTAGGACAAGGTCACGGTGTCTGAGGCTTAGAACCTCAGTATGACTAACACTTATAATTTGGATGTGTTCCTGGACCGGTCTCTTCGCTCTTGTATGGCCATACCCAAGTCCAAGTAATATAGTGTGCAATCATTAATTCCAAAGTTTCATACTCAAGTAAGTCAAAAATGTATTTTTTTTTCCCTGAGTTCCAGTCAGTTAGATTATGACACGCACTTAGCACGTACTCTAAAAGATAATCCCATAAAATGTATTACAGCCTAGGTATATGATAGTAGCAAAAGTAAGCCTCACTTCAGGAACAAGAAAACGTCCATACTTGTATCAATTTTAGCAAGCGACCCCTCCCCCAATCCCACAAAAAAAAAAAAAAATTCCATTTGTTCACCTATATGCTACATCCATATCATCAAAGGTGAAGTTGTTCCTCTTTCTCTTATTAAAGTATTCATAGGCATCCAGATCTACAGAAATCTTTAAGCAAAGTGCCATTGCTATACAAACATATGAAGTTTGAAGCTTGGGGAAATATGATGTAATATAGTTTCAGCAAGATATCGACTTAATCAAATGCTAGTAAATATAAAGAATCAAGCAATGCAACATTATCTTCCCTAACAATGGAATAATTACATAACTAAGTCGGATTTGCCTTAGAATTCAGAATAGAAGATCAGATGAAATTTAAGATGTTGCTATAAATCCAAAATATATTCAGATAATAATTAACATTCAAATTTATGAAATTTACTGTATAGAAAAGCTTCCTCATACTAGGAAAAAATCACCTTCAACTCAGCTAGAATTTCTGCAGTACTTCTCCCAGATGCACATATAAGAAAGACAAATCCAAACTTTTGCTTATACCGGGCATTCCAATCAGTCAGTTCCTGCACAACACAAGTACGGAAACCACGAGTAAACCTATGCTTCACTCATGTAGTCTATGTGTTTGACATGTTCACAGCTTCAATAAAGACAAGGACCGTGATTAGGAACAATAAGTAGAAATTGACTGAATGGTCATAGGACTCATAGATATGTAGTACAAATAACCAATTATATAGTCAATTTTCATGCACAACTGCCCAATCCCAGTATGCAAGTATGTATCATAAGCTAAGATCACTATGTTTGTCAACTGTAACTCAAAACATTGTCAATTAAAATATTATATACTTCATAGTTCGTACAAATTAATACATATACCTGTAATGTAGTGGAAGTAGCCGATTTCATAGCAGTTGACTGCTCTCCCTTGCTCCACCTACAGAGTGAGATTATTAAAGTAAAAAAATTACTGGATACATAAAACAAAATGGGAACAAAAACGTAAATGTAAAACCCAAGAGATCATGCAAAATTCATCTTGTGATCATGCCAACCATACATAATCTTGCTCAATGTGAAAGGGTATAAGCAGCATAAACCCCATCAAACCCTTCACTTTCAAGGCTTATCTCGAACACACACAAAAAAAAAAAAAACTAATCTTATGAATGATTTGATCCTCAATCCAAGTGAAAATCCCGCTCATCTACTAGATAAACATTCAAAAGAATCGAAACGCATCAAGATTTTTGTGGCTATGTAAATAATATAACACATAGCATAAAGATTTATGTTTTTAAATAAAATTGACATTTATCAATTTTTCTGAAGAATACTAGAAATACAAGTATACAACTATACAGACCGTATAGTCAATCCATTTTGCTAATTTATCAATTTCATCACAAAATTGCCACTTGATTTGCATAAAAAGTTTATCCTCATCCCTTCAATCCTCATTAATCCAAATTAACAAGTCTACTGATCAAACTATATATTTGATTACAACATCATAATCATCTAAAAATAAACAAATCAGCAAGAACCCAGAAAAAAGCTAATCTGAATAATCAAAGAGAGAGAGAAAAAAGACTCAACTGGGCAAAAGTCTCACCAACATGAGAAGAAGAAGGAGATTGACCAATCTGAGGATGAGCTGAGAAAGCTTCAAGCCACCCATAAACATCAACCTGCAAATAATTTATAATTAACCAAAAAATCAAGCAAAATTGGTTAATAATAGAAGAAATTGAGAAAAATTGAGACCTGATTGAACCAGATGTTAGTAGCAGATTCAACAGCATGATGAAGATTGGAAAAAGAGGATAAAGCCGCCATATGTTTGGCGAACTTAGTACTACCACAACATGCCAATAGTTCATCTTCATTCACTACCCATTTTGCTGATGACTCCATTTTTGTTATACTATACTATTTCTCTCACTCTCTCTTCACTTTTTTTTTTTTCTAATTTATTGCAAAAAGCTGGTTACACACGGCACGGTGTCAAAGTCTGTCACGATCCGAAATTAATTAAAAAAAATCGATTCAGATTTTAATTCGCATAGGCATAAATGCATAATACTCCGTAAGAAATTTTTGCACTATGTTGGAATAAACACTCATTTTTGTTGAAATTAAAAATAACTACCAATCTATAACCCTTTAAAAAGTGGGAACTTCTCCAAATGAAAGGAATAGTGATATGAGTCACAAGTCAATGAAATTTCACTATTCCTAAGTTGCAAAATGGGAGAGTTTGACCAACTTGCATTTCAATGTCATTCCATTCTCATTTTGTGACATTTGGTGACTTGGCAAATTTATGCTCAACTATCAACTTCCTTGGCAATGAACAATGGTTAATGCTCACTATTGCGATTATATGTTCATTTAATTAGTGATTTATAATCAAGTTTAATAATCACTATTAGCATGAACAATTTTATACTTTTTAAAAAATTTTGTTAATGTTAATTTACAATGCATAATATTAAAATTTTGTTAATGTTAATTTATAATGCATAATATTCATTAACAAAGTTTAAAAATTTTGTTAACGTTGATGTTAATTTATAAAGGGATTCATAATATTCATTTGTGTTCATGATAACGTTGATGTTAATTTAGTTATTTATTGCATAAGTTTAAATGTTCATGATATTGTGATTAAGTTTAATTAATTAGCTACAATCGTATACTGCTTGTTCAATTATTCATGACATTGTGATTTATTCCTGACATTGTGATTGATAATCACATTTAATACTCATTGTTAAAATGGATTATTAATCGAAATTGATGAAATAAAGGTACACACTGCTTGAATTACAAACTTGCTTAGGTTTAATTGTTCAATTGTTCAAATCTAAATTGGCGAACTAAAATCATACCCTATTTGAACTATAAACTTAATAGAATGATCATTTGCATCAAGATGATTACGGTTTATTAATCAACATCATTTTTATTTTATTTTTATTTTATTTTAGCACATAAATGGCAATGAATTTGGGATAATCAATTTCATTTTCCCTTACGAGTGATTAATTAGTATTATTATCACGCAAAAATGAGGCATAATTTAGATTGGTTAGAAATGTAGCTAATTAATTTAGATTGGTTAGAAATGAATTAATTAATATCATGTATTAATAATTAGGACAAATTAATTTAGATTGGTTAGGAATGTATACTTGCTTGATTAGGCATTAAGGGGAATTTAGTGTCTGATTTTGTGCTTGATTACATTTGTGCACGTAAATTGGGGATAAATTATAGAATATGGTGAAGGGTACAGTTAGGGACTTAGGGTGGCTGCTTAGTGCTAGGGTGGCTTGCCCATGCCTCAACTGTTCACTGAACAGTGAGAGGCTTTCCTTGTTTGGTGCAACATTGTCTTGCTTAGTACATTTGTGTACAACTTTAATACATTTTTTAATGGAGGCCCCTTTGCGGTATACTTGGCCATCTTCTTCTATATATACCTTGGTTTTATTAAGAGGCTTTGTATGGTTCTTTCTTCTTCTTATTGGTTTTCGTTGGTATGATTCTATTCTAAGCTTTTGTATTAATAATAAATAGTAAATAATAAATACATAATAACAATAATTAGAGCACATAGAAAGTCTTTGAAATTATGTGGTGGGTTGTTTTGTCATTAAGCTGATTAGCAGTGTCAATTTTGATTCATTGTTATGTAATGCAGCTTAAAAAAATGAACTTGATTATTGAACTTGAATAAGGCATGATCTGGACATTCTGGACAACATTCAATGTGCTACAAAGATTGGACTTTCTCTTGAAATCATGCTTTGGACATAATAATTTTCTTTAGTGCCGGTGTTCATTGTTCATGTTTTAATTTTGTTGTGATGTTTGAGTAATAACTCTTGGGTTTCACTTGAATTGTTGTTTCATGGTTGTATTGTTGTGTTGGTTTTTTCTATAGCTCTATGTTGAAGGATTTTCTTTATTATCTATGAATAATCTTATTGAAGGATTTTCCTCTGATTTATTGTTTACAATGTTGGCTTATTATTGAAGGATTTTATTCTGATTTATTGTTTACAATGTTGGCCTATTATTGAAGGATTTTCTTCTGATTTATTTTTTACAATGTTGGCCTATAATCTATTATTTACAATGAATATTCACGGGAAAATCCTGCAAATCTTTCAAGTGAAGGATTATTGAAGGATTTTCCTGTGATTTATTGTTTTCCCAATTCTTAGGAGAATCTGTTTGTTATAATATTATGATGGCTCTCGATTTAGTTGTGTTGTTGTGTTTAATTTTCTATCTATGTGGTTAAAAAGAAAAAAACAAATCATGTGTTGCTTGAATTTGCCATTTTCTAACAATAATTCTTCTTTTCCATTGTATTTGTAGCTTTGTCATAGGGTATAATTCAGTGCGATCAGGTTGATCAAACGTGTTCTAAGTCTGCTAGTATGTTACTATCATAAGATTCATTGATATTATATTCTGTATTATGGGTAAAGTGTGATATTGGTTGCTGAATTATTTATAGTATTATTGTGTTGTGGATGTTCCTCCATGTAAAGTTTGATATTGGTTGGTGAATTGTAAATATTCTTATTTTGCTGAACATGTTGGTCTTAAGTTGCTAACTTTGTTCTGCAATTGTATGCTATTACATAGAAATCTTTTTTAAGGCATGATAATTATAGTATGCTGAATATCTTTGTTCCATGTGTTGGTCAATATTTGTTATGATCTTAGGGACATATTTAGTATCATGGGAAGAATCTCTTCTAATTAGAGTTGATTAAGTCTATGAAATTGATGAAGGGTATGGTATTAGCAAGATGAATTGGAATTTAAAATGCTGCATGACCAGTATTATGAGAGGTTGTAGGATCTTTATGTAGAGTGTTTGTGTTTTAAAATGCTGAGTGAGAAAAGCTAGGAAGAGTGTTATTGTTGTGCATACTAGGTACTTAAAAATCATCATAAACAAATCCCTATGGCTTATTGCATTACACAGGTTAAGGCGTCAATGACTGCAACAATTTCCATTCCTCTTCAGCCATTGCTGGAGCAGATTACTGATTGTATAGGCCTTGAAAGACCGGTTTATGTAATTGATGATTTTACCTCAAACAAGGTTTCTGTTAGGATTAAGTTGAAAAATGGTCAGCAGACCTGTGTTTTCAATGGTGAGGGAGCAGGGAGCTTAAGGAAAGCATCTGAAAAGGCTGCAGAAAAGGCAATTCATGGGTTGATGGATTTGTATGATGTAGCTGTTGATGATTTTACTGCTGATAGAATTCGAACTTACAGGAGATGTGCCATTTTATTCAGAATGAAGCGACGCCAGTTACGACTTACAACTGGACATGGAACTGAGCCTGCCAATGAGTCTATTCCTGATTACAGATCTCACCTGCCTGTGTATTCTGTTGCCATTGTTTATAAAGCATACTTAAAGGTCGTGTTGGTACGCACTGGTGCTGCTATGACTCCAATTGTGACTGTTGAATTTAGTGGTGAGCAGTACTTTGCTTGGACTGTGGTGACTTTCTATCCAAGTGAAGATTTACCTGAATGCATATTTGGCGATGTACGTCCTGAGCCTGAAGTTGCAGAGCAGAGTGTGGCGAAGAAAGTGATATATTTGCTGTCTTACAACTACAATTTCAATATAGTTGATGCAAATTCTGGTCGCCATTCTATAAAGTGTGCCCTTTCCATTCTTGAGAAAGAGAAGACATTGACTGAGGAGGTGTGCAAACAACAAGCTGCAGTTCAAGGCGAAGTGTTATCTGCTGGTACTGAGGACCAATGTGTCACTCCTGATGGTAAAGAAGCAAGTATCCCTGCTCAAATTGCTGTTCCACGCCCTCCTAAGAAGCGTGTGTCACGACCATCATTTGGAGCTCCTTCCACTTCTGCTGTTGGGACTGGAAAGGTTATGCGGAGTATTCCTGGGGAGCTTGAGATTGTCTTTAAGTGCAGGAAGATTGGGTAGATGCCTGGATGTTGAATAGCTAGCCACTTTTTGGGCATCCAGTGTGGTTTTAGTTTGCTCAGTAATCTCTACTTGGTTGTGGAGCTTTATTTTGACCTTAGCTTTGGATGATGTTTGTCTCGTGTTTTTTGGCCAGTTGTTGATGCTAACTGGTGATCAGTAAAGAATATTAGCTGCACAAATGTATTTCTATTAAGACTTTCAATTTCCTAGCCAAAATGAAACTACCACTAGTAGAAAAATGCTCATTTACGTCGCCTTATTTGTGTCACTCATAGAAACAAATGACGCAAATAAGATATTTTGACAACCTTATAAGTAATTTGCGTCGGGCATTTATTATAAAGCGACGCAAATGTCAAACATATTTCAACTTATTTATATTTACGTCGCTTTTATAAGTAGGAGCGACGCATATAACAATGTTATTTGCGTCACTCGTTTATTGACAAGTAACGCAAATAACCTTTGTGAGTCAATTGCGTCATTTCTTTCTTTACTGAGTGACGCAAATGACCATTACGACTTATATTAATTCTCGCTGCCTTCTGCTGTTCGAACTTCAATACTCCAAACCCTAGAAAATTCAACCCCAAAATTCCCAGAAATTCAACATCAAAACCCCAAAAAATTGATCGGTAAAACCCCTGAATTCCTCATTGCTGCTTTGCTGCTGTTCAACCCCCTAAACGTCAGCGAATTAAGAGTAATACCTCGAGAAATTCGTCTTCATAACCTACCAATTTGACCACTAATAAAAAATCCCAGCAAATGTGAGGCAAAACCCCTTATATTCGAGCAAATCCGAGCAAAAATCCCCTACTTTCTTGCAAAAAATCTACCCAAAATCCCCACGAAATTCAATTGCAAAAAATCGAGCAAATTACCTTAATTAAATTTGAGCAAAATAACAATTGAAAGTTAGGGTTTGTACTCAATAATATGGAATTTTGGCTCTATTGTTGCTGAAGTTGCATATGCAAAATCGATTTCAAGCAAGGTAAGACCTCTTCATCTCTTTTCTTTTTTATCATGCACTTCAATCTACATAGATATTTGGATTCAATTGTAAATTAACTTAGTTTAATCTACCTATTTTGTTGTTGTTTTTTGCACGAATTCTAGTTTTACAAGCATGCTTATAAATAACAGCTTTTTGGGGTTCATATTCGAATTTAGGGTTCATATTCGAATTTAGGGTTCATCAAATATAGGATTTATACTCGATTCTAAGGAATTTTGGTTATGTTTTGGTGAATTTATGTAGTTGATTTCACTATTTTGGTTCTGTTTTGGTGAATTTATGTAGTTGATTTGGTGAATTTTGATTTTACTATTTTATTGATTTTTCTCCAATCTGACTGTATTTTCTTTTATGTTTTGCTGCTCATTTTACAGTTTTTTAAATCTGACTGTTTTTTTTTATTATTTTTTTTTAATTTTTATGTTTTGCTGCTCATTCTGGTTGATTTTTCCCCTGCTACTACTAAGAGAAGCTCTTTCCCATTTTTTCTTAGCTAAAAAATGTTCCATGATATACTTGGCCGTGAAAAGATAAACTATGACATAGTGTTTGTATTGAAATAATTTTACCAGGCCGTTTTGTTAAAAATAAACGACCACTTCTAGCCTTGCCTTACACCCCTCAAGAATATGAGCATCTGAGTTTGCTTTAACACACCCAAGGCACGGTTTCTTCCAGCTTGTAGCAGCATCATTTTGTCTCAGAACAGAGGGGGGCAGCAGAACCTTTTTAGCATAGCCATTGTAATCATGAACTATCCTTGCAAACCCCGCAGCCAGCAGCACACTATTCGGATTCTCACCTTGAAACATGATTAAATTCCTCCCTCTCCAAGCAGCCCACATCAGTGCGGCCATAGAACAAACTACTTCTGCATCATATTTCTTACAAAGCCATAACCATAGCTCCGCGAAATTATCATTTGGCGCATCTTCCAGGTTGGTTTTGTACTCACTGTAATGCCAAATTTCCTTTGCAACAACACACTCAAATAGAGTGTGATAAATTGTTTCATTCACACCACATAATTGGCAAGTAGCGTCAGTTGTAATGTGACGATACCTTAGTCTATCTTTCACTGCCATATTCCCCTTCACGGCACTCCAAAGAAAATGCCTTAATTTTGGTGGCCCTCTTGGTTTTTGTATTAAGAAAATCCTGATCGAATCGTATAAATGCCATTCTTGGTTTTTGTATTAAGAGGTTTTGCAAATAATTGGCATCAATCCTTTATTCCTCTGCTAGTATACTTAATTAGAGGAACAACTATTAGTATTTTCTTGGAAAGGTAATGTAGTTGTTTAAATAATTGTAGAATATTATTTTGTTGCTTTGATCCTTCATTCTCAACTCTGATTGTTTATTGATTAATTGTATTTGATATCAGGAACTGGTGACTTTATTTAAACTGTTTGCAAGAGAAAAAGGAAGTGGACTTCCATTATGGACTTGTTCGATCGTGTTAGGGAAAATCAAGATTTTGTCCCTAAATTGAATTACGCTGGCTTCAAATTCCATATTATTTATTGGATTATTTTGTTATAGTTCTTAGGCTTGAAATGAACGCATTTGATTTACCAACATTTGGGTTGGTTTGGTGCTTGTGTTATACTTATTAATTAATGATGAAGAGGTCAATATTGTTTTGTTGTAAACTTAGCGCATGTTGGACTCTTGTTTTGGATTATAGGCTTGAAATGAAATTTGGTTAATTGGTGTTGGGATGATGAGTATAATGTCTATGATATTGAGATGTAAATTATTGGACAGGTTGTTAATATAATGCCGTCATTCCCAATTTTATGGGTAGGCCAAATTACAAAGGAGATTCTGCCGAAATTTACATTTGTATTATTCAATAATATTGCATTTTAATTTCAATTATATTAGCGTTAGCATATTACTTTATACCACTAGTGAGGAAAACAGGTACTACAAACATATACAAGGCAATTATTATAATTAAAAAAAAAAATTCACCTCATTTGCGTCACCCATTAAACAAACAAGTGACGCAAATACAACAATTTTGTATTGTCTAGTCAGTCATTTGCGTCACTCCTATATAAACAAGTGACGCAAATAACAAACAAGAAGTTTATCAGAAGAGTCATTTGCGTCGCTCCTTTATAAAGGAGTGACGCAAATAACAAAAAAGAATTTTATCAGAAGAGTCATTTGCGTCGCTCTTTTATAAAGGAGTGACGCAAATAAGAGTCATTTGCGTCGCTCCTTTATAAAGGAGCGACACAAATGACTCTTATTTGCGTCGCGCCTAGGAGCGACGCAAATGACTTTTAAATCATTTGCGTCGCGAGCAGTTGCGTCGCAAATACACTATAAATGAGTGACGCAAATGAGCCTTTTTCTACTAGTGTACTTTAGGCTATAGTATGTAACTAGATGTTATGAACATGTGTGTTGCAAATCTGATCTTAGATTTTGCAACATGAATATCCTAATGTAATGGTAAAGTCTACCTTATTTTGCTGAGTATAAACAGTGTCATCTTACATTTAGCTTCTGTATTGTTGTGGTAAAACTATAACTACAATTCTTTGGGCTGTGGGCGTTTACAGGGTTATATCAGATAATGCGTACTATGTTGCAGCAAAGGCGTGGGCTTTTGCAGAATTACATCACATACTACATGTCAAAGAGAATGAATTGAAAGATGCTTTCATGCCAAGTCTAAAACATGGGTTCTAATCTCTACACATGCTTTTTAGTAATTAATATATGGATACATTCTATGCTTTTATATGCATATGCATGTGTTAGTTTACAATTAGTAAGAAGATATTTGAAAAAGAGCATATGTTCATTTGGATAGCTCAAAATATTAATATCCCATTCCATATATAGAGGGTGATCATTCTTTATAGCTTTAGTTTGTAATGCAAAAATACTTGCTGCAGAATCGAAGATTAGATCGTGCAAATTAGTAAAGCATAAAACTAAGGATGCAGAGTTTCCTATTGTTGCAAAGCAACCTGTGACTGTAGTGCAATGCCTGCCAAGTTCGCCTGCAGTAGCAACACGTAAATCAAAACGTTCTGAAGCTTCTATTAATGCTGGTACACGTTGTGTTAGATCAAGTTGTACACAGTATAACACCAAGCGTTTAAAGGGTTTAGAGCCTGGAATTAATTTGAGTGACCTTGACCAGGCCACAACTGATGTTCATAAGACTTCAAAAGATCCTAAAAAACGTGGCCAAAGAACAAAACAGCAAAATGGAGGTATTCACAGAATTTTTTCTTTCTTTAAATAACCATAATTAGTTTCAATGATCAGTTTCAATTACTGTTGTTCACATATTCTATTTATGTATCAGTTGAAGCTATTGCCTTGATATGTGATAGAGATGTACCTACTGAAGCTCTTAAGCTGTCTGCTCCTACATTCTGTTCTAAGTGTTATGCAAAAAGGTTTGCCTATGAGCCATTGTTCTTTTGCTGTCGGAATGGTGGTGTCCAGTTGGCTGAAAATCCATGGCCACCATAGTTGATTTGGCTTTTTACTTCTAAGGATAAATTAAGCGATCATTTTAGAGAGTATTGTCGCATGTATAATAATCTATTTGCATTTACTTCCTTGGGGGGATCCGTTAAAGCTGATACTAAGAAAGTAATATATGTATTCAAGTTGCACGGTCAGATATATCATAATCTTCCTGACTTATTACCTCATGATACGCGCCCCAAGTATCTGCAGATGTATTTCTATGATGCAGAGCATGAGATCAGGAATCGTACATCTACCTTTCCACAAGTGCAGCAAGAAATAGTTGAGCTCCTTATGCAGATAATGGAGTGCAATCCATATGCTCAGTTTTTCCGTTCACTGAGGGATATTCCTGTTGTTGAAAGCACTGAAATTCATTTGAACCGGAATCCAGTTCTTGACCAGAGAGTTTACAATGCCCCAACTGCAAATGAGGTGGCTGTCATATGGTCAGAAGAAACATCGTCTAGCAAATATAGCAGTGTTCATATTGTTGCTTATGGTCGAAAGGAGACAGATAAACCTCATCGAATTAAGCATTATTATGGGTGCTATGATCCTCTTCAATATCCTCTGTTGTATCCGCATGGAGACAGTGGATGGCATGAGGGTCTAGAAAAAATAAATGGAACTACCAGTAGCAGACACTTGCAGGAAGAAGTTTGCCCTCTAAAGTCAATGAACAGTTTGGAGGATATACTGGCTGAAGAAGAAGCAAGTGAGTCATCATTTTCTATTTTTTGTGCTTCTTTTTGGCCTAATAAGTGTTTATTTATTTATGTTACTATATAAGTATTAATACTCTTTGCAGTCAGCTAATGAGTATTTCATTAGGAATATTTATGTGTTAAACTATACTAATTTTTTTATTTAGTTCTCATTCATGAGCTTATTAGCTAAAAAGCCTATTTTGTTGTGATTGTTAATTTTATATTTTATGTATATAATACAAATATAACTAATGGCAAGCGGAAAAAAGTGCAGAAGATTTCTTGTAGAGAGTATTATGCATATAAGTTGCAAATAAGACAGGGGAACTATTTACTGCGTGCTGCACGATTGCTGCAGCAATATATAGTTGACATGTATGTAAAGCTAGAGAACACAAGACTGGATTTTTTCCGTCAAAATCAAGCTGCCATTCGTGCTGATCTTTATCAGGGAATTCTTGATTGTTTTGAAAGCGGAGAAAATAATTCTGCAAATGTGGGTCATTATGTCATATTACCCCCTTCTTTTTTGGGTGGTCCTAGAGATTTACGTAGTAGATACTTGAATGCAATAACTTTGGTGCAGCGGTTTGGAAAATCAGATTTGTTCATAACTATTACATGCAATCCTAATTGGCCAGAGATTAAACAAGAACTTGCTCCTGGAGAGCTTGCCCAAAATAGGCCAGATTTAATTGCAAGGGTTTTCCATGCAAAGTTAATTGCTCTTAAGAAGCAAATCATGGAGGAGAAAATTTTTGGAGAGGTTGCTGCATTGATATATGTTGTTGAGTAGTAGCTCTTCAGCCTCTCATACGCAGTGTCCTCAGGAGCCGGAGACCAGACACTGCCATCCTCAATCGTTAAATCAATAATTTCATCACCCATTTCCTAAACAAAGAAAATTAATCGAATAAAAGAAAAACTAAACCTAGCCTATAAGAAAACCCCCAAACAGAGAAAACACAAATGGCAAAAAATAAAGTAACAAACTAACTTATAATATTGATTTAAACAAGAGGCAACAATCTTATTTCATTAATAACTTATATCACTTATTCCAATATATTTAGCAACTTTAATATCTTACACAAGTTAAAAAATTAAATTTCAATTCAACAAAAAAGTAAATAATTACTTATTTCAAGAAAAAAATAATAAAAAAAATAGCAAAGTCATATATACCCCTACAATTAGTCTTATACATTGTTATAATATAGAAAAATAAATTATTCATGTGATTGATAACAACTGTTTATGTAGTATATAAAACCAATAATAATAAAAATAAAAATAAGAAAATATTAATTAATTTAGAATATACATAACCATACCATTATTATATACCCTTAAAATTATTACAAACAATTCATCAATTTTCCCTTCTCAATAATACCTAACCCAATTTGGATGTCCTTTGTAAAATTTAAAAAGCTATACAATATAACTTAATAATCATCATATGCTATTCATTTCGTAATACAACCACAGCAATATAACTTAATAATCATCTTATACTAATCTGCATGATAATAATTTCACAAATTTCAACCATTGTTTTCTCCCTTTTGTTTTTAGATTAGAAAAAACTAATGTGTATAATAATAATTATCAAATTACACATGATGCATACATGATTCATAAATTATAACTGAGAATACTTGTAAAAACAAATCAGACACATCGGCAACGATTAGTTCTTTACTGATTTCTCAACAAAATGAACAAACTCCAATTTTAAATTATAGATTAGTATTTCTAAACATATATTGCACAACTAGACCATTCAATACAACACATAAACTTCAAAACAAGCTTCCATTTCATGCACCTAGACAGATTACTTATTACAACCAACTTCTAACAGAAACTACTAATACTGCAACATATTAACTTAGTCTGCTTGCTTAGTCTTCTCCACCAAAAGCTCTACCTATCTCATTATCCCTGGCCACCACCAATGCCCCTTGACAGCTTCACCTTCTTCGTCTTTCTCAGCTAACATATCATCTTGGCTATCATTAACTACCATAACATTTTCAGCAGCTTCAGTTCTGTGCATTTGGGCTTTGCTTAATTGCACCACAGGCAGACAATTATTGTTACTGCTCTTCATGAGCCTCTTCCCTGTGCCAAAGTTCCTGATCTCCAAAATCTCATCTGATAATTTATTCAGCTTTCTTTTTAGCTTGCCTATTATTTTCTCAGCATGAACTCGAACAGCCCGTGCATCAGATAGCTTGCCCTTTAGCTTAGCTTCCCTAAGCTGTAAGCCCAGAAGCCTAGCTTGGACATTGCGGTCTTCAACAACTAGACAATCACTGCCATTTCTTCCCATGTTCAATGTAAACTAATGCCAGATTATGAAGTTTAATAGTTATGGCAGCAAAGCAAATACACTAACAATTGGAAAATAAACAAGACTAAGAAACCTATAATTTATAAAAAAAAAAGAATGGCAGGGAATAAAAACCTCCTCACTTATATAATGAATGGACTTTTCATTATTCAGGTTCAAGACTCACTCCTCTGCTCACATGCAAACCAAAAAAACACTGATGCAATACAAAATCTAGCATGCAATTAATCATCAACAATGCAAAGACCAGAAATTAGTACCATTGCCAAAAAGATATTATTGTGCCACTATAATTTAATCTTGATTCATGCAGTATTTCACTATTTATACCTCAAAAGACTACTAAGTAAGTTAATCACATAAGCATCTTTTAAAATATAAGCTATTCACATAGAAATTTCTTAAAACCAAAGTGTAAGCAATTAAAACCAACTGATAGCTCAAACTGACACTAGATCAATATTCTAACCATAGATAATTATTAATAAAAGACAGAAACCTATAATATCAAACTAGCTACTAATCCAAAATTTCCTTATTAGAGACCCATCATCTATCAATCTTTTGTTAAGTCTCCTTCATAAGTAACTACTAATCCAACTTCTTCTTACAGTCCTAATCCAAATGGTAATTCTTACACTGATTGTCTCTCAGTAATCCAAACAACCTCAACTGATTTTGAATTGATTTATGAATTTAAACACTTAATCCTTTGCTTCAAATACTGAAATTCGAACACTTTGAGAATTTTTTATTTGGAAGGGTCAGCCAGCTTGCCCTGTCCTTCCTAACCTTCCTAACAGTCCCAATCAATTATTTTTTTATCTTAAGGAGCTTATGTAATGATAATTATTAGAACTATCATTGAAAGAGGGTATATATCGAAAATTACAGTATACAGGCTGCTATGATTAATTTTTAGGTGTAATTATCGTGGCTTCTGTCTTTATATACCAAAATGTCGCCAGGTTTTTGTTTACGAATTTGGAATTTCCTCCTATTTGTAGACACACATTCAGTGATTCTAAACTTATTTTTCTACACTGCATTGCCTTTTTCATGTCCATCTTACGCCATCCATGCGTAATCTCCTTTTTGGTCTTTCTTTACATGAGAGGGCTTTAAAGCTCATTTAATTCCATTTTTGTTAATCTTAGTCATCATTCATGACTTATTTTCTAAGCATCTGATAATTGTGTTTCTCTATCGTATAAGCTCAATGTTTGCCTTGTGTTTATTAAACACTATTGTGAATGAGCAAATTAATATAAGATAATGCAGAGTAATCAAATTCAATGAAACAAAATATGCAAGGTGACCCTTGCTCATAAAATAGTATTACTCCCCTCTACATTCTGATGTCAACATGAATATTAATATACCTGAACCCACACCTAACTCAAGGAACCCAAAAAAACATCCCACACACATGCAACTAAATCTTACAGATCATGCCTACAAATACATCTGTAACCAAGTTATCAAATAATAACATAATTTTAGTGCTGATTGTCAATCCCCTATGAGTTTAGTCAGCAAGTGTATGCAAGTTTTGAAAAATCATAGCAGCTTTTACATCATTTGAAACTCAAAATACTAAGCATCACTCATATAATCACACACAATAGCAAGAACAAAATAAGTAATAGTTTTTATATCATTGCAATCTCATAAAACAATAATTAATACTAATTTACACAGAATTATTCTATTATACCTTTTAAGCCTTAAAAGTTGCACAAAGAGACAACCTTAAAGGAAGTCTAAAAAAAGGAAGTCTAAAAAACAATAAAAAGGTAAACAACACTTTTAATTCAATTTAAGTCTTTCTACTATTCAACTTCAACCTTTATCCACAGATATTCCTAACAAAAACCTATATTCTTATATTAAAAAAAAAACTAAAAATAAAGTTGAGCTCTTCTCCTCAATTCTTCTATTATACCCTTCAAGCCTAACAAATTGAAAAAAAAAACCACAGCCTTTGAAATTCATTTTTTAAAAGCTTTCCTTGCCTAAAAGTGATTTAAATTATACACTTATCAATAATAATGGATTCATTCTATGTACATGTACATCCAATTTTACCCCTACTTCAATTCTGTCTTCTTCCATGCTCACCTTTACTTAATTTTTTGCTTTTTTTTGTTGATTTTATACAAGTAATTTGTTTTTTTATTTTACATTGAATTGGGACTTCAATTTAATTTTTGTAGACACATTTATAAAATCACTATTACTAAAACAATGACACAACAAATTAGTAATAAAATTTGATGATAAGCTCAATATTACATAGTGATTACTCAAAAAATTTTCTAGCTCTAAATAATACTCTTAGATCACAATTGATTTAGTAATATACTACTAATCATCTTTCCACATTTCTAAAACTACAATTGTTTTAACCTTGGAAAGAAAGTAAATTGCAATGATCTTGACTTTTTAAATTATGCTCTTCATCTCATATGACAGCAAACACGCTCCACACAATATGTCCAATTTTTAACATTAGGATACAATTTAGAAAAATCATGCTCTTAGGGCATCAGCAAGAAGATACTCAAACAAGAAATCATGTTCAATCAGAGATCTCTGAGGCTAAGTTAGAGATTCTGAAAAATGCAATGTGAACATCAGATTTGCAAGACTTCACAGATAATATGTCATTCATTGATGGCTTCTGTACATATTCAAATCCACTTCTGCCAAATGCCATTAGCAGGAGCAAACATATGACACCAATAACTCAGTACATCAAACTGCACTAATCATAGCATAACTTATTGCATTCTACCAAAGTGAATAGAACAACTATAACCCCTTTACAATCCACTCCAACAATTGACTCCTACATGAGATCACTAACAACCTATTCCAACACATCCAATTCTGCCAAATACCATGAGCAGGAACAAACATATGACACCAATAACTCACCAAATCAAACTACACTAATCATAGCATAGCTTTATGGAGACAACAAATCAATATCAAACTCATTGCTCCACCATGACTATAAAAACACATCTTTTTAGATGAACTACATGTTAACCCATTGCAATATAATGATAATTGATAATGTGCCGCAATGTAGCATAGATAAGTAACCAGAAGAGCAAAAAGTTCAACTCAAAATTCACACTACGGAAGTATATTAAAATTTCTTTTATATAATTCTCAATGATAGACAGCAACTCAGCAACTACTCGGCTTATTTAAATGATTTCTACCAAGAATCAAACAATAGTATTGAATCATGAAGATTAGCACTTGGATTTCTATGCAGCGACCAAGAATCAAAACTAAAACACAGAGAACTTATAAAGGTTTAGATAGGAATTAAAACGACTATCACATCAAAATCTACGAAAAACATGACATACCCTCTTCAAAATAATGGTAAACCACAAACATTCATCACTTTCTTGTCTATATATTTTCATTCAATTCTAATAATATCCAATCTTGCTTCTACACAACAAATATGTATGTCACTCAAATAAACTGTTCAAATTAAAAAGGGAAAACACAAGCATCCATGTACTTGCTTGTGTCATATACAGAAGTGCATTCATTCAGCCGCTATCAATAAAAGAAACATAACAACATAAGCTATTCAATCTCACACACAATGCTCACAACAAAAAGTATTAAACATGCTTAATAAATCACCAGCAATATCTCAAAAACATTCATCGGCACCCAACTTAAATACATACTTGAACACCTACGTATCTTATCATTCTCACAGGCTCTTCGTCCTCATCAGGATCGCTGTCTACTTTAATTGGAGAATCATAGTTACTTCCAAGATCAGATTCTTTACCCTTACTCCCATGTTTCACCTCCTTGCCCCTCCTCTTCCTCTGTGCAACTTCAGCGCACTTGGCTAACTGCACATCACAGTCCTTCATTTCATCAAGCTTCTTTGTAGCCTCGCTTCGAACTTCCGCAATAGCCACATATTGGCCACGCAGATTATATTTGCGCTTCTCTAGAAATTTTCGGTACCAATCATCTAAAATAGTATCATCATCCTCATTTCCAGCCATGGCCGTAAGTTAATTTTCAATTGAAAGAAAGCAAAAATAAAATTGGAGGAAAAACGGGGATTTCGCTTTTGACGGAATACAGAACAAGGAAGACGAAAACAAAAGGCAAGGGTTTCCAATTTTCAACATAATCAAACAAATTTCGAGAACCGTGTGACGATCAGTTCTCCCTTTAATTACACTGCAAATCGTCGCTTATAAAAACTCGCGTCTTTTCATTTGTTAATCATACCATGCAAAAGAAGTCGTACTATTTCAAACAACGTACCTTTCCCAGCAAACACTTCTCTTAAATCATACATATAAATAACTTCAAAATAAATACCGTTTTCCCAACACTATACGTGTGCCAAAGTATAAATAAATTTTAAAACAACTTCTACCAATACTTGTAAGTAAATTATACTTTATACGCATAATAATAATTTTAAACCATTTTTAGCCGACTCTTATATTTTTTTAGAAATTTTTTTTAAAAACTTTTAAAAATACCTAACTCATATTATAGATCAAACCAATTCCACAACTCCTATCAACTAACCAGCATAGTAACCATAACACTACTTTTGTCCCTTCAATAATGGGCCCAATTTACAACCAATGCCCAATCAATATGCAATTGTCTACAACCTACAAACCTTTTCATTTCTACTTAAAAACATTCTACAATTAAAGATAATGTTAATGCCTTTGAATAACTAATATACTATATTTACTTATAATATAACCTCTATGACACTTTACATTTAGCAACATTATTATCACTTATGTGGTATATAAAAGCAATAATAATAAAAATAAAAATAAGAAAATATTAATTAATTTAGCATATACATAACCATACCATTATTATATGTCCTTCAAATTATCACAAACAATTCATCAATTTTCCCTCCTCAATAATACCTAACCCAATTTGGACGTCCTTTGTAAAATTTAAAATGCTATACAATATAACTTAATAATCATCATATGCTATTCATTTCGTAATACAACCACATCAAAATTATGCAGAACTATTGCGCGCGTAACGCGCGAGAGCGCGACTAATATTTTACAAAACTGTAGATTTTACCACCCCTATCTATACTCCGTCAAGTTTTTCGAGCATGTGCTCCACAATTTCATTATGAAGAATCCTAATTTCCGATTCAACTCAAATTGAATGAATCAAAGAACGATTACATCATTAAATTTCTAAGTGTAGTCATAATATAAAACAACTTTTATAAAAACAAAAAACAACCGTTATGTAGGGCCCATGCTCGGAAAATTGGTCGGAGTATAGATCAGGTGGTAAAACCTACTTGTTTTATAAAATATAAGTGGTTAATCCCGGTTATTTTTAATTTCCAAAAAAAAAAAATTAGTTAATTTTTTTTTTTTTGAATAGAAATAGTTATTTCAATACATGTACATTTACAAATTTTTGTATGTGGCTGGCCACATGGTGCAGCAAGGGTTACTTGTAGGGTGTTACTGGTTTTGTCAGGGGTTACTTGTAGGTATTACTTGTATTCTGGGGTTACTTGTATAGGTGTTACCGGTTTTGGTCGGGGTTACTTATAGGGTGTTACTGGTTTTGTCAGGGGTTACTTGTAGGTGTTACTTGTATTATGGGGTTACTTGTATGGGTATTACTGGTTTTGGTCGGGGTTACTTGTAGGGTGTTACTGGTTTTGTCAGGTGTTACTTGTATTCTAGGGTTACTTGTATGGGTGTTACTGGTTTTGGTCGGGGTTACTTGTAGGGTGTTACTGGTTTTGTCAGGTGTTACTTGTATTCTAGGGTTACTTATATGACTGTTATTGGTTTTGACCAGGGGTTACTTGTAGGGTATTATTGGTTTGGTATGAGATTTTGGTCTGGAGTTACTCAGAATACAAGTAACACATACAAGTAACCCCACGATACAATTATCCAATACAAGTAACCTCATAATATAAGTAATACCATACAAGTAACCCATACAAGTAACCTCAAAATACAAGTAACCCTAAAATACAAGTAACCGTGCCGCATTGAAAAACCTCTTATGTACATTTTGGAGCTGTAATTTACAAAAAAATTAAAAAAAAAAAAATCGCATAATAATTTACGAGTATTTGAAATAGACCCGACCCAATCAGGATTCAGGACAGATTATAGATCTATGCACATGGGCATAATAGTCATTTCTGGTTTAGTCAGTATTCAGTATTCACCTCGCTTCCATTTCCACGGTTTTTTCCTACTTCAGTCTCTCCCTCCATTTTTATTTGCTCTTCTAAATCCATTCTTGTTCTTCCGCCATTGTTGAAGGTATTTCTGCTTCTTAGTTCTTCATCCCATTCTCCTATTTGGCCCGCTTCAGTTGTGCGAAAGACACCGGTAAGTAGTACTGTTCATATATATGTTTCAAATTTTATACATTTGTTGCAAATTTTTGGTGTTGAAATTTAGGGTTTTGGCTGTTTTTTTATTTTTTATTTTTTTATGATGTATGAATAATTGTTTTGGGAACTTGTTTATTGTTTAATTAGTGCATTGAAAATTGAAAATTTGGGTAAATAACAATCTTTTCTCCTTTCTTCAATTGCTGCAAATTATGTATGAAAATAAAGATAAAAACAAAAACTTACAGTAAAGATTCAAGTTTTTAATACAAAATGACAAAAATTGTGATTGATGAAATTCGAATATTACTTACCTTATTAACAATGGACTCCTTTTTGGAGGATTAGCTTTGTACTCAATGAGTCAATGTTTAAGAGTAGGGAGGATTAACAATAAACAAATATTGTGGGAATTTTTTGATTTGAGAGTGACTCTGCAATTTAATTCTCGTCATTGAAACGCATATGGAGAAGAATAGAAGATGAATTTTTTTAAAAAATTTGGAGCATTAGCATCTCCAGTGGTTTACAAAATGGAGTTGCTTGCAAATTAATTAAAATTGCAACCATGTAGTTTACCATTGGAATAGAAAAATTGTTGTTGATAGATCAAGTAATTCTGCTCAAATAAGTTGCTTTAATTAGTGCACTGCATATTTGCATTGTTTCATTCAATTCTTGTTCAACCCTGAATTTCTGTGACAAATTCCTGCTGTATCCAATCTATGACTCTGACAGGATTTAAAGCTCAAAGAGTCGATTTTGTTTGATAGGATGGTCAATAGTAATTGGGATATCATCCATATCCCGGCAAAGTCACCTTTCTTACCCACCCAACAATCTACAGGTTTGTTTTCCCTCTCGATTACCCGCCTTCTTTTGATATTTAATAAGGATTAAGGAAGGAGTAATAATGGTCAAGAGTCCTATGCTTGGTTCTCTTTGAGTTTGAGAACTTAATGTCTCATAGATTGTGGAATTTATACTTAGTTTTACTTTGTTGTTGCTTCTCCTGCAGTTTCTATTTTTTTCTTAGTCTATTGATTGTGCATTTTTGTACTATTTTGTTACCCAGTTGATGTCTTTGCATCAGATATAGATCCAAAACTTGCCAACACTTTAGTCAGGTATACTATGATTCTTCGTCTTTCTTATTATTATAACGAGGAGAATTTTTATCCAATCTTATGTGGGGACACCAAATTTTCATAATTTATAGTTGGTACTTCCTGTGACTTGTACAGTTCTATCTCAAAATCAATCTGAGTGAATTTCCATTCCTATATATTTCCTCTCAAATTCCATGCTACTATTTCAATGTGTAGGAAATTGAATAAAATTGCCCCATTGGAGAATCTTCGACATGTGAAACGAGTGCGTAAGAGTTGTAAAGATGGTAGGTTTTCTTGTTGTTTTCCACTCTTGCTTGCTTTTTACATTTGGGTGTTTGTTTCTTCAAACCAGAGTTCTGTGAATCTTTGACGAGGTTTTCCATTATTTTGTGGACTGTATTTTAACCATGTGGCTCTTGAAATATAGGGTCTGTGAGAAAAAAAAAAAAAAAAAGAAGCTATTTCACTTGTAATCGTATGATGGAAGGGGATATCAGCATAACATCTAGCTGTTATCATACCAACTGTAGCTCATTCCTATGTTCTGGTTTATCTTCAAATTTCTGTTGTGAGACTTCGGATGAACAAAATTTTTATTATGAATCATAAATTTATGCTCTCTTGTTATGTGTCAGCTAAAAGATGCACTCATAGGTTAACCTAATTACGTAGTATATGAACTTAGTGGAAAATAACTCATACTTTTCCAGTTTGCCTTCTTAATGATGTTGATTTTTGTGGAAGCATTATTGCTGAAAGATCTATTGTGTAGAGAGAAAGGAAAAAAGAAAGAAAATAGCTTCCTCCATCATAAGTGATGGGGTTGTTCATCCCAAGTCCCACATGAAAGGAGTAAGGAGGTGAATAGCTCCTTATAAGTGAGTGCACACTCCATTAGTATGAGGCCTTTTGGGAAGGTGCCCTAAAACAAATCCATGCGGGCTAGGCCCAAAGCAGACAATATCGTACTAATATGGAGTAGAGTGTGTGTGCAACCCGTCAAGGTGGGTGACCCGGGCCCAACAATAGGCATTGATTGGGTTAGGTTGGGCTGGCAAGGTCAGGTGTGAAGCATCAATACAAAGGGGGAGGAGAGGTACTTTAGTTGGAGGAATTATAATCAACTAGTTATAAGATAGGTAGTTTGTTAAAGGAAAAGCTCTCTAATTCTTTTTATAGAGCATATTAAATAGAGAAGATCGTGTGTTTCAAAAAAAAAAGAGAAGATTGTGTTGAATATTATGCAGACTTTTAGTTAGCTTAGAGCTAAATGGGAGAATATTAAGCTTCTCAGATGCTTCAATATACTTTATGTTTTTTAATCTCCAGCTATCCAGCTTTGTAAATCATAATTACCTTCTTTTCTTTTCTTTTTTTTTTTTCTGCCATCAATGGTGTCTAAGCTTAGTTAATTCTTAGCAGTTAGCAACGGGGTTAGGGGTTAGCAACAGATTGGAGTCAATTCTTTTTACATTAATTTACTTAAGTACTAGTGTAGTCATAATATATACTCTTAAGCACTGTTTGAATAAAGAACCCAATCTCCTCCAATTGCCATTATCTAGGCATTATGCTTATTTGGTCTTTTTTATGTTATGACAGGGGAAACTCAATTGTCCGTGATTTTATGTCTAACTGGTGAGGATGGAACCGAGCTGGGTTGCATGCCCATGGACTTGCGAGAGCTGACCAATTGTTACCAGTTGAGTCCCTTTGTTACTCAAGTGGGTAATAAAATTATCACTCCATTTCTCCATAGTAGTTAGTTTGAAGAATAAGCTTATTAATTATTAACAAAATTACTGTTTACTTTGGTGGTATAATCTTTGGTGACGATCTTAGAAGAAAAATGGTTTGTTAACATCAATTTAGCCGAAGTAGGAGATGAAGTTTGAAAAATAATAAAAATTGTCAGAAATTATGCATCAAGCCAGCTTATTATATCTATTTAGTCAATGGTACATATTGCTTCAGCCAATCTAGGAGGATGCCCTCTTATTCCACGTGGTTAGCTTATTTATCAAAATACCAGGAATGTTGAGGTTTTTTTTTTTTTTTTTTTTTTTTAAATTATTATTATTATTATTATTTTTTTATAAAGATTTCTCTAATGCTTTGCTATAACTTTATTACGGAGTAATTGCTTAAGTGTTACGCATGAAAGTTATGATAGTTAAAGAAAACTGTAAGTAGTGAAAAAGCCCTAATAAAAAAATATTGGAGCAATTTTTTCTCACTGGCTTTGGGAATTTGCCTAAAAGTTGATTAATTTGCTCATAAATAGCTTAGAGTATAACACCAATTAATTTCACCAAGCCTCTTCATTAATGCCCCCTGTGTCCCTCATTAAAGACCCCAAATCTCTTGGGCACAGGTTTTTAGGTGAGGAATTTTAGTGGAGCATTGTTTAAGAAAAAGAAGGTAGTGAGATAGGGGTTTTTGATGATTAAAAGTGAATTGACTAAGAACTAATGGATGATGGACTCTTCGCTAAATGAGAAATGGACTAGTTAATGGGACAAGACTTTTAGGAGGAATGGGGTCTTCATTAAGGAACAAATGGAGTAGGGAATACAAACTTACTATACCAGCTGGTCAGCCAAACCAACTGAATCAACCATTAGTTGATTTTAGTTGATTACCTAACATATATGTCCTGAGAATGCAGATAATTTTAGGTTACTGGTTACTCTGTGTCATCCTTCAACACTTAGATATTCTCCGTCCTAGCTATCTGGTTCACATCTACCACGTTAAAGGTGCATGAAGACCGTTGTTCCCTCCTCCTATCTGGTTATCCTTTTGTTGGGCTGGCTGGGGGAGTGGAGTAGGGGTGGTGACCTTGGGGTGTGTATGCAAGCATTGAAATTTTCTTTGCTCTGGTATTGCTACCATGTTGCAATCTAAGTTGGGAGAGTTTTGCAGTTTCATTTTTTTTCCCTTGAATTTGTAGGTTTGCAAATATGCTGCGACAACTAAAGAAGAGTGGGAAGAACAATGCAAATTATGGCCCACATCATTTCATCCTCCAACATAGTAAGATGCCAGACATCCTTATCAAGTGCCTGAATTTTTTTTTTAAAAAAACTTGTACTTTATAAGTTTAATTTCTGTTATCCAGTCCCTTTGTAATTCACTTACTTGCTTTTGTCATCCACAATACAGCAACATTGAGGGCATCACTGGCTTTAGTGAAGAAAACTCAACTAGAATATTTAACTACATGAATTTTGCACTTAAGTTGGCAAAATCTGCTGGCAATCAGGTACGGTTACTTCCCCGATAAATCAACTGAGCTCTTATTTCTTGAAGAACGTTGGTTTTAGTGGCTGAAACTGCTGAAACTTCAGCACTCTTAATTGAAATTTGTTAACCTTTCTTACATAAACCTAGGCATATTGACGTATGTCAATTTGTTGTTTGCATTTTCTTGAGTCAGTACTTAAAAATCAGAAAAATATTCGTACGTTAACATTACCTGTCCAATCAGCAACTTCTAGCTTTTAGGTGACTAGCTCAGTTTTGTCATCCTTTTCCCAGATTGATACCCTTCTGTGTGAAAAACCATCTTGCAATATACTTTAGCAGTGAAGTGCTATGTAATGTGAAAACATATGCATACCTTATCACTCCTAGTTTCAATTTCTACAGTTTCAACTAAATAAATGGATTCAGATTAATATTAAATGATTATTAGATATTAGCTCAAGAAATTGTAAGGTTATCATGATGGTGCAATCTTGTGGCAGGAAGGTAAAATATATCATTATATCTCCAAGGGTTGGATTGTTTGTGTCTGAAGGCTGCAGATGCTGTATAATGTTGTTTTGTAACTATGAACCATTATTTTTGTACAAGGCAGTTTGTCAATGCTGCGGTTATTGTGGATCCATCCTCAAATCAAGTAATTACTAGTGCTTGTGATGAAATCTCTTCATGGAACATGCGTCTTGATGGCCATGAAGCACAATCCCTAGATGTGGATGAAGCCTCAACATCTCATACTTATGCTAATGGATCATCATCATTGAATGGGTCTTTTAATGTTTCCAAAACATCATGCAGCAGCATTTCTTGTTTGAACCCATGGCAGTGGACACAGCAAAATCTGTCGTCATCAAGGTCTTGCTTTTGGCACCCCTTGCGACATGCTGCTATGGTAGCCATTGAATATTCTGCAGCAAGGGATAGACGTTTGTTCCCAACTATAGGAGAAGCTAATGAGGAATCTGTTCAGTTGAGTCCTAATGTGACTTCGGCTGTAGGATTGCCAGTCAAGCGACAGAAGACTAATTTAGCAAATGTGAGTTATTATATTTTTGTTTACTATCGAGTTAATCTCAAACAATATTTTTCGGTGCAGTGCTCAGTAGACTTGCCTGACATGAATTTGATTGCATGTTATGTGATTGTTCTATTTACGAATCAGTTATGAGAGAATTGCTCAGTCTTTCTTTAATCTGAAACATTCTGTATATCAGGTGAAGAGTGGTGTTGATGTTCCAGCTGATGGTTTTCTTTCCAAATCAGAAAGACCTTACCTGTGTACAGGTTATGATATATATCTTGCTTGGGAGCCATGTGCAATGTAAGTCCTGCAAAAGTATCTTCTTAAATAACCTTTTTTGAGAAGAGAATGTAGAAGGAGTAGGGGATTGTTTATATGTAAAGTAATCAAAATTTTTATCATCATATCCACGAGAACTTTTGGTTTGATGTGTGATTTTTTTAAGTCTGGCAATTTTATATAATTACATGATTTTGTCGCATTAGACCTTTTGATGCATCTGTTTTGATCTTGAAAAATTTATTGATCCTGTTATATAAGCCTATGTGAGGAAAGATTTTCAAACCATAATTTCCTTGATTGAATAATGTGTTGGCAGAAAAGAAATAAGGTAGGGAATTAGGATTTAGGAAAAGGGTACATGCATATTTAGTTATGACATGGACTGAACCATTGAATTTCAGGTGTGCCATGGCTCTTGTTCATCAAAGAATAAGGCGTATATTCTATGCTTTTCCAAATCCAAATGCGGGTGCTTTGGGCACTGTATACAGACTACAGGGTGAGAAAAGTTTGAATCATCACTATGCAGTTTTCCGAGTTATACTGCATGATAAAGATCTGCCAGTTTTGGAGGATCAACAACAGTAGAGAGATGCTGAGAAAAAAAAGGAAATGCCTGCATCTGAGATTGATCATTAGACAAATAGACATTGTCATCCAGCTTAACGTCCTTAGGTATGCTCCATTCAATGCCATCATCTAACAGCTCTTTCTCATAGGGAGGGATGAGGAAAATGGTGATCATACATATATAATACTTCTGCTCGGTTATCATTTAACAGATTGTTGTATTTTAGACTTTTCGGGAACTGTTTTTTTTATATGGATTATAGAATTGGCTCTTAGTAATTTGATTTGTGTCAGCTCCCTCACTCGGGACGGTTAGAGTTTAATCTATACAGAGATTTTATTGGGGAGAAACACCATTTCTAAGATCTTTATATGATTATCATTTTTATACTGTAAAGGTAGAAATGGTGGTAGTTGTTAAGATTAGACAACAAAATTTTAATTGTGACCTACTTTTTTTTTTTTTTTTTTTTCCCCCTTAAGGAGAGATAGCATGATATTACTATTACCAAAATGTTCAAATCCGAAAATAAAACAGTAAACATGTTGAAGCCTACACATCAGTCTCAAATAAACGTTACAAGAACTTGCTTTATTTTGGCAGAACTTAAATGAAAGAAGCTCATATTTTTTTTTTACTCTAGCTAAGCAGGCATCTTTTGGTCTTCTATGGGGCAAGAACTGCACTGGGCACTCGGGATTGCTCCTCTCCAACCTGCACCACAATTTTGCCACAAAATTTTAAGCCTAGTGCATGATTCCAGGTGAAAAAAAAACTTCAAAAATATTTTAAATTACCTGTAACCAAGGAGAAAATAGTGGAGAAAAATTGAAAATTCGAGTTTGGCGAGATCGTTCCCAGGACACAGTCTGCTCCCAGCACCAAAGGGAAGGAAAGTCCCTAGTTTTGGAACAACGTCCTACAACATAAACGAAGTATTTAGTTTTTGTACGTTAAGTTTTTGTTATGAGAAGAGATTTAGTTTAACTTACATCCCATCTGGAGGGATTGAACTTTATAGGCTCGGGCCAAACTTTGGGATCTAAATGGCAAGTCCTAAACCATATCAACACTTTCCATCCTTTTGGGATAGTATAACCTGTAAAACTTTCTTTTGTTAGTTTTTTTTTTTCTTTTTTCTTTTTTTTTTTTTTAAATATATATACAAGTTAAATGTGTTTTGAATGTGTATCTAACCATTTATCATGCAGTCCAATATTGCCTGAGTGTTTCATCTACAACCTTAATTTCATAGAAGAAATGGTTAGTTCAACGAAGAATGCAAACTCAAAGATAAGGTGGGATGTGAGGAGAAAGTTAGTACTTAGAAATTTTTTTATTTTTTTGACCAGAGTACTTTGTACTTACCTGAGACAAATAAGGCATTTTTCAGGTTTCTTTCAGAGTCAGTCCTTTCTGTCCTGCTGATCTGTTCTTTATAATCTCTTCCTGCTCTGCCTGAAATTCGACGATTTGGTGAAGCATAGAATTGTGAGTGTTATCTAAGCAGTTAAGTTACAAACGTGGAAAAACTGACTCATATTTGATTTTTTTTTTTTTTTTTTGAAACCAGACTCATATTTGATTAATCATAGGATGAAGTGCACGATTTGAAGTGTTTTAGTACCTTGGCTTTCTGAAAAATTTCAGGGTTCTGCTGTACTAAGACAGTAGCCCACATAATGGTATGAGCAGATGATTCATGTCCTGCATTTAAATACATGATCAAAAGATCTATAATCTCTTCATCACTCAATTTTCTCCCATTTTCATCTCTAACTTCAAGTAATTCATCCATCATATCTCTCTTGGCTTTGATAGCAACACCGTCTCTCCTCACTGCCCTTCGTTCATCTATTATTGCTTGTAACACTGCCATGAGATTCTTCCGAGCCTAGTGAAAATTTTCATCCATGATCATATATACATTAGATGGAAAGAAATTGATGACTAAAGCAAGCATATTGAAATGTTGCAAACACAAACAAATTTTCCAATAATACCTTAAGTGCACTATGGTATGCAAATCCAGGGATATTAATTGCCATGGCGCGAAGGCCATGGTTAAGTGTGTGTACTCCTTTTCTAAAGCCTCCAAGATAGACTCGCTCTCTGAACTGAGAAAGATGTACATGATGATACGAAAAGTTAACTTTCGAAGTTGATTAAGAAACTCGATTTCTCCCATTTTGCTCAACTTATCCAAAGTAGTTTTCGAGATATCTTCTATGTACTCTATGTAGTTTGACAGTGCTGCATGTCCATTTATAGGAGCGGCAGTTAATTTCCTAAGACGCTTGTGATCTTCGGAGGGGATAACAATGAAGGAATTCCGACCGATCAACTCCTCAGTTGACATTGGCCAGCCAGGCTTGAAATGTTCATCATCAATCAGGACTTTTCTGCATATATCAGGTGTAGTCACAATTATGCTTGGACTCCCAAACATGAAGGCTTTGTAAATTCCTGTTTTGCCAAATCTGCACATCCAAACATATAATTAAATGTTAAAATGTATAAGTAAAATAAATTAAAATAAAATAGAATGATCTTATTGTAATACCCGAATATTTTATGATTTTATATTATATATTTTTTTTAACAAAAAAAATAGTTATTTTTTATTTATTAAAAAACTTTTCTAATCTCATATTTTTATTTTAGAGTTCGGAAAGGTTTAAAACCTTATTTTAATTTAAATAGGACTCTCTAATTTTAATCGTATATAAACTATTCTTAACCCGTAAAAGATATTTTTATTATATATAAAAAAAAAAGAGCAGCTGCTTTTCCTTCTAGGTTGTGCGCAACTTTCATGCATAAATCAATAAACCCAATTTGACTCTTCTTTAATGTTTCGTTGTATTCTATAATCTCCACCATCATATTACTTGATTTATATGTTAATTGCATCATGAGAGAAGCTGTACCGAATTGTTTGTGGGATTAAAACCGTGAATTGCAAAGTTGTCCACCTAGTTCGTCCCTTGTATTATATATCATGTGCGATTTGTCGAAAGGTTCTCACACTTTATCAATTTGGAGATGTTTGATTGTATTATTTATTATGTGTAATCACACTATATTTTTTAGATGTTTGTATTTTCGTAATGTTATGTGTGATATGATTTATTATTTGTACTCTTTGTATATATGATTAATTATTATGGTTTTATATGATTTAATTAGATTTGAGTATCATATTATTTATTTTTGTTGTATATATTGACTGTTCAATTATTGCTAGGGTTTTAATGTTGTTGTTATAGAGAGTATTGTTTTGAGGATTTAGGGTTGTTAGTGCAGAGTATTATTTTTGGGTTGAGAAACAATTATTTTTGGGTGCTAGTATTATTTCCCTAAGAGTTGAGATATTTTTGAATTGAATTGTTATGTTATTTGGGAACATGTGCCATTGTTGAGATTGTTTATGAATAATTATTTGATCAATGTGTGAGATCAAAAGGTTGAGAATTATTATTTTGATCTTGGTTTGAGGCTCGGCGTTATATAACTTAGTCCTTGGCTTGTTGGTAAGAGGGTAATAATCATGAGTTAAGAATGAGGTACAATCTTTATTATCTATTTTTCTATGGTCCCCTACAGTGGGAATTGACCCGTATGTAGTCTGGTTCAAGGTGTTTTCTAGTTATTGGGAGTATTCAAGTTTTTATACTTGTTGGTTTTATTCGAATTACCCATGTCCAAGGCTAGGTATAGAACAACGAGCATGACACACTTATTGGTTATGAGTTGAGTAAAGGTTCGTACTATTATTCGAGGTTGAGTTTGACAAAAGTTATCTTCAGAGTACAATGTGTAATGTAGTTTCGAACTACATTGTTTAATTGATCTAATAATGTTAATTATTATATTATGCTCTATATTCTGATATGTGGTGATTACTCAGCTTTTTGCTGACGTGTGTGTTGTTTTATTGTGCTATTTGTATTTGCGGCCATGTCTTTTTCTTATGGTGGCCCTGCAACGATCTATTTTGGAATTTGTCCTTAATGGTGAGCAGTCAAGATTTTCTAAGTAGGTTGATCAATTGGTCGTAGCTAAAGGAGCTCAAGTGTTTCGATTAGTGTGATGTCATGAGTTTATAAAGTTGTATAAATAGCTCACCTAGTTTATTGGGTTGTAATTATTGGGATTTTTGTAAGCCTTAACACTCGACAGGTTGTTGAGTGTGGCGGTAATACCTCCGATTTAAGTGTATGCTTCCGCAATTTTATTTAAAGGTTGTCTATTTTTCTTTTATTTCTTATTTATTATTAGCTAGTAAATCGATGGTGTACACTTAAATTATCAACTTAACCACAATATTCTTTCAAAAAAAAAAAAAAAAAAACCAAAAACTTAACCACTGTGTGAGCAAATTTCAATCATGAGGGAAGACTCCCTTAACCTTTGTATATTTTTCTTTGAAAAATAAAATAAATAAATTAAGTCAGCAAATTCGAGTAATTCCTTTTGCATCCATAGAGTTAGACCTGGCAACCCTGACCCATCACGTGACCCGAAAATTGATCCAAACCCCGAAATATACCTAACCCTACCCGAAAGTAGAGTTGACCCTATACCCAAAATGACCCGACACGATTGTGCACAACTCGAAGTTGACCCGGCCTAAAATTGACCCGATATGATTTTAACCTGAATTGTTGTACCTGAACAGAGACCCGATATCTGAATTATTCTGAACTAAATTAACAAATACCCGAATTAAAAATGTTTGGTGCCAAAAATGACTAAAATCCTCAATTATAATTAAACTCACAAACCAAATTGAACTATTGATTTGAGCTTAATTCACCTTAACAACACAAAATTAATGATCCGATTTTAACCTGAACACACTTGACCCAAAATTAATCCAACCCAAGCTGGCCGAAACTTGAATTGACCCGACCCGAACTAACCCAAGCACAACCCGATTGTTACCTAACCTGAAATTGACTTGACCGTATCCGACCCAAATAACCCGTTTGCTACTTCTAAATAGAGTCACCAATGGCCGGTCTAGGTTCCTGTGAGCCCATAAAAACGAAAATCAAAGTCATAAGTGGGCCACTGGGCTGGTCCACCCACCTTCTTGACTTCTACCTCTTATATAAACTTTTTTATTTAACAATCAATTATTTTTTTTTTTTCAATTTGCAAAGATTGGTAATTGGTATTAACAAAAATATTTAAAAATAAAAAAATAAAAAAGACTACCTACTAAACATTGATTATTAGTGTTTAGGGTAATTTTACCCTGCCACGTGGCCCAATCAGAAGGTGACACATGTCATCCCCAGATTGGTCTAAAATGGACCAATCCCTGCTCGACACGTGTCATTCCCGAAATTAAGGGAAAAGGCGGCCTTCAGGCCCAAATCCCGAGAATGCCGCCAAACGGCGCAGCCCACCAATGATTAGGGTTCAGTAACCTAATCAGGGGCACAATTCCCAAAGACACTATAAATAGGGAGATGTCCCTCATTTTGAGGACAAGGTTTTACCATTTATTACACATTTTACTCTTTGATAGAGACATCTTGAGCTTGGAATCCGAGCAGATCCCCACCTAAATTTCCGCACCTTTTTCTCCCTTCAAGTTTCTAACTTGTGCGTCGGAGGCGGAGCACCACCCAACTGGTGTCTCCGTTTGTTTTGCAGGTACAGCTCACCCAGGATCAGTCTTCGTGTTGTAACTCTCCCGAGGGACAAAAACACCCAAAACATTTGGCGCCGTTTGTGGGTAGAGTACCTCGAAGATGGTTCAAGAGTCTGTACCACCCCCTAACCGTCTGGGCGAAGACCCAAAAGTCTTTACAGACCATGAGGAGGATGAGGATCCTCTGGTCGAAACCTCCACAGCCGAAGACGACTCTCTCATAGTCAAGCGCATCCGGCCCAGAGAGACTCTGGAGCGGGGCGCCTCCCAGGCGGGTCCGAGCAGACCTACTGGGCAGCCGGAAGGGGCAACCCAAACGGCAGCTGGATCGGCCCCTATCACCCGAGACGAACTCATGAGGTTCATGACGAGTTTCAAGGGTGAAATTACAAAGCTGATCACCAAAAGCCAGGCTGGCCCAAGTAAAGGTCAGTCGGTGAAGAAGACTCCTCCAGAGAAGGGGAAGTCAGTCAGAAACCGGCAGCCCACTCCTCACCCAAAGGAGAAGGCAACCGGGACCATCGATTGGTCGAAAATTCTCCTTCCTGGGGGGAACACCAATAACCCTCGCCGGCCTCATTAGCCGGTGAGAAGTAAAAAATCAACTCTCGATGCCCGGGAGATCATCAACCGGAAGAGAAATCAATCGCTGTCTGAGTCGGCTTCAACGTCGAACTTTCCAGACAGCTTCAACAACATCTCTGCAGGGAGTGCACCCTCCTTGCATGAGATCCAGACAGGCGGTAATACCGTCCATTCTGGCCCTCATATGATTGGAGCTATCCCGTACGTGCCTACTCAGGCTTACGAACAGTATCCTCCTCACTTCATGCAACCGACCTTCTTTGGGGGTCAGGCGGCATATCCAAATGTCCAGCCATTGGACTGGCAGCTTCGCCTGCTGCGCCTGGGTGAACAACCTTCTGCGTTCACTCGGGAGATAATCGAGGCGGCTCAGCCGACCAAGGTTAAGAATGTGTTGGTTGGTACCTATGATGGTACCACCAATCCGGAAGACCACCTCATGGCTTACACCAACCTCATGTATCTGCAGGGGTTGGATGATGCCACTTGGTGTCGATGCTTTTCGGCTACATTGAAGGGCATTGCCTAACAATGGTTTGACAACCTGCCAGCCGGGTCCATAGACAACTTCAGGAAGCTTGCCTTCCTGTTTGCTTCCAACTTCTCAATGAACATCCCTGCTAAGAAAACAAGCCTTGATTTGAGCACTGTTAAGCAGGGAGAGAGAGAAGGGCTGCGCTCATATGTCAGGCGGTTCAACCTGATCAGAATTCAGATTCAGGGACTGTCTGATGAGGTAGCTTTTACAGACTTTTTTAAAGGTCTGAGAGACGGGTCGACCTTTAAGTTCGACCTAGTCAGAAAAGAGGCTTTCACCCTACAGGCGGCCCTGAGGGAGGCGGAAAGCTACATTCAAGCTACCGACCTCTGCTCGCCTGGTAGCCAGTCGGACTCCAAGAAGTCTGACAAACAGAAAGACAGCCGGTCAGCTCAGCCGACTAAAAACAAAGAAGAGAGCAAGAAAAGAAAAGAAGTCTGGGCGGTTAATGACTCTGACCAGCCGTCCCAGAAGAAAAAGAAAGAATTTAAACCGTACGTCCCCAGGTACGAGTTTAATAAAGACTGCAACTCCATCTTCATGGAGGTAAAGGACCGGCTGTCCATTGAGAAGCCGAATCCTATGAAGAGTTCTGTTCAGACACGGAACAAGAATAAATTCTGTCAGTTCCATGAGGAGGTCGGCCATGACACCAACGACTGCTTCAGTCTTCAGCGTACGTTGGACCGTCTGGCTAACAAAGGGCTGTTGAAGTCCTACATTTCTAAGTCCCCAGCCGGGGCAAAAAAAGAAAAACAAGGGTCAGTCCTCTAAGACTACCCCCCAGCCTGCTAGTAGCTCGGATACCGATAAAGAGCCGGTCTTCACTATAGCAGGCGGATTCTCATGTGGTGGCCCTACCATCCGGGGCACCAAGAGCCATCTTCGAAAGATGGACAAAGATGATGATGAGCAGACGGAAGCCAGCTCCTCCTTCCCAGACGTCTTGATCACTGAGAAGGATAGGGGCAGCGTTCGCCGCCCGCATGATGACCCGGTGGTCATTGAATGTAAGGTTGCCAATAAGCTGGTTGGACGGATCCTTATAGACACCGACAGCTCATCAGACATCATCAGTCTCCGGTGCCTGCAAAAGCTGAAATACAACGTCAGCAGCATGCATCCGGTCACCCACCCTTTGGTTGGTTTTGGGGGTGGGATGGTCTACCCAGCCGGGAGAATTGACTTACCCATCCGGCTGGGAGAGAAAGGCCAGGGACGACATATTGTCGTCAGATTCTTGGTCGTTGAGGAGTTGACCGCCTATAACATCATTCTTGGTAGGCCAACTCTCAACGTAGCCAAGGCAGTAATCATCCCTTCCCTCATGCTCATCAAGTATGAGAGGGATGACGACTCTGTTGGTTCCTTGAATGGGGATCAGAAGACGGCCCGAGAATGTTATCTCTCAGCCGTCCGAGATACCGTGGCCTCAGGCGGTCAGGAACCAATAGACCTTGACAACGTCAAGGATGCCGATCCAGCTCCTGCCCCATCAGCAGCCGGAAAGAAAAGAAAAGCTCCTCTGCTGGTGGAGGTGAAAAAAGTGAAAAAATAGCAATCACTGACCGGTGAACGGTCAGATGAGCTCCGTCCCCAACCGGCTGGAGAAAGCATTGATCTCGTACTGGACGATAGCCGTCCAGAACGCACTGTTAAGGTTGGGACGGTTGCTCATGCTACCTTGGGTGCAAGCTTGCACCTTCTGCTGAAAGAATTCAAAGACATTTTTGCCTTTGAAGTGGAAGAGATGCCAGGCGTCAGCCCAAATCTTGCTGTCCACAAACTCGCCGTGGACCCCAAAAAGAAGCCTATCCGGCAAAAGAAAAGAAACCACGGTGAGGAAAGAAGTCAGGCGGCAGCTGCCGAAGTAAAAAAGCTACTAGACGCCAGGTTCATTCGGCCTTGTAATTTCCCCGACTAGGTGGCCAATGTCGTCCTTGTGAAGAAACCGAATGGGACCTGGCGCATGTGTGTTGATTACACAGACCTCAACAAGGCGTGTCCAAAGGACAGTTATCCGCTTCCAAAGATCGACAGTCTGGTCGATTCTACAACCGGTCATGCCTTGATGAGTTTTATGGATGCCTACTCCGGCTTCCATCAGATACCCCTGTGGAAGAAAGATCAAGAGAAGAAGGCCTTCGTCACTGATCAGGGGCTATTCTGTTATACTGTGATGCCGTTTGGCTTGAAAAATGCGCCTGCCACTTTCCAACGGATGATTAATATGGTCTTCATTAATCAGATTGGGAGGAATGTGGAGGCGTACATTGATGACATGATAGTCAAATCCAAGCTACAGACGGATCACCTTGCTGATCTCCGAGAAACATTCACCACCCTCAGGCGGCATAAGGTTATGTTAAATCTTAAGAAATGCGTCTTCGGTGTTGAGTCTGGGAAGTTTCTCGGATTCCTGATTGATCAAAGGGGGATAGAGGCTAACCCCGAAAAGATACAGGCGGTGATTGACATGAAGTCACCCCGCTCTGTTAAGGAAGTTCAGAGACTCACCGGTTGTCTGGCCGCCCTGGGGAGGTTCCTCAGCCGGTCAGGTGACAAATGCCTCTACTTCTTTCAAGCAATCAGGAAGAAGACCAGATTTGAATGGGGGGATGATGCTGAGGCGGCGTTCCAGAGGTTGAAAGAGCATTTACATTCTCTGCCTAGGTTGGTCAGTCCTTTGCTTAGGGAGACGTTGTACATGTATTTAGCCGTCTCAGACCATGCCCTCAGTGCCGTTCTCCTTGCTGAGCGAGACGACGTGCAGTTCCCGGTTTACTTCATTAGCCATGTTCTTAAAAATGCTGAACTCCGGTACCCCATGGTTAAAAATTTTGGCCTCGCTTTGTATATGGCATTCAAAAAATTGAAGCCTTACTTTTTGGCACATCCGGTGGTGATTTACACGGACCAGCCACTCAAGCGGCCAATGTCTACCTTGGACTCATCCGGGAGAATGTTGAAATGGGCTATTGAAATGCAAAGCCTTGAAATCACTTACGAACCAAGAAAGGCAGTGAAAGGTCAGGCGTTTGCCGACTTCATTGTGGAAATGACTCGTCCGGTGGCTCCGGATAATCTTGATCAGGTTTGGAAAGTGTACGTAGACGGGATCTCTACAAAGAACGGCTGTGGTGCAGGCGTAATTTATGAGTCTCCTGAAGGAGACAAATTTGAATATGCACTACGCTTCAAGTTTCAGGCCTCTAACAATGAGGCGGAATATGAAGCCCTGCTAGCCGGCATACGCATGTGTAAGGCGGCAGGGGCCATGAAAATTGACGTCTACTCTAATTCTCAATTGGTTGTTAGCCAGTATGAGGGAAGTTATGAGGCTACCCATCCGGCTATGATTAAATATCTTCAGGAAGTCAAAGAAGAGACCAAGGCACTTGAGGAATTCCGGCTGAATCAGGTGCCTAGGTCGGAAAACAACAAGGCAGATGCATTGTCAAAGCTGGCATCTTCTGCCTGCCATGATACGCCTCGGTCAGTCTTCTGGGAAGTTCTTGAAAAGAGAAGCATCTATGAGGATCCCGTTGGAATTCTGGACCGAAGCTCTACCTGGATGGATGGCATCCGGGCCTATCTCTCAGACGGCACACTTCCTGATTCGCCACAGGAAGCAGCCGTCCTGAAAAAGCGAGCTGCAAGATTCGAGTTGAAAAATGGAGAACTCTTCAAGGCGGGGCTTCTGAAGCCTTTGTTGAAGTGTGTCACCCCAGAAAAGGGGAAAGAAATTCTCGAAGACTTGCACTCGGGATTCTGAGCCTCTCACATAGGCGGCAGGTCCCTAGCCGTCAGAGCCAGATGACATTAATTTTGGCCCACTCTTGAGGCGGACGCCAAGGAGTTGGTGAAGAAATGTGACAAGTGCCAAAAATTTGGCAAACTCATTCACCGTCCGGCTACTAGTCTGACGGCCATCCACAGCCCAATCCCGTTTGCAAAATGGGGCATGGACATTCTAGGTCCTTACACGCCTGCTCCAGGCGGTAAGCGCTATATCTTAGTGGCTGTGGATTACTTCACCAAGTGGGTTGAGGCTGAGGCGGTTAAAAACATCAAGATCTCAGACGTAATTTCCTTCATCTGGAAGAACATTATCACCCGGTACGGGGTACCCATATCTATGGTTTTTGATAATGGTCCTCAGTTTGAGACGCCTCAGCTAAAAACTTGGTTGGGAGATCAGGGGATCTCAAGCTATTTCGCATCTGTTGGCCGGCCCCAAGCAAACGGCCAAGTTGAAGCTTTCAACAAACTCATTTCAGACGGCATTAAAAAGAAAATAGAAAGAGCTGGTGGCTTATGGGCAGAAGAATTAATCCATGTCCTGTGGGCCATCCGGACAACAGCGAAAGGGGCAACCGGTGAAACCCCATTTCTTATGGTTTACGGTGCTGAAGCCGTCTTGCCCATCGAACATTACGAGCCGACTCTCAGAGTCATGCTGTATGACGAAAAGGCAAACTGGGAAGCAATGCGCCTGCCATTCACTCCCAGAACGCAGGGGCAATGCCGCCTTGCGTCATGAGATTTACCGTCTGAGAATGACGAGAGCCTACAACAAAAAAGTACACAAGCGTCCCTTGAAAGTTGACGACTTAGTGTTACAAAAAATGGAGGAAACCGGTAGGGCCAATGAGTTGGGAAAGCTAACCCCAAATTGGGAAGGCCCCTACCGGATCTATGAAGAAGTAAGGGACGACACCTACCGCCTGGAAACTCCAGATGGCAGGCGCCTGCCTAGAACTTGGAATGTAGACAATCTAAAAAAGTACTACTTCTGAGAATGTAAACTTTTTGTAAACAGTGAGTCAGTTAATGAAGATTCAGACTTTGCTTGAAAAATTATCGTTTGATTATCCATCCGGGTAATATCCAAGCGGATTCCTCATTTACCTAACTAAGTTCGATACTTAGTGAAGGTTTCATTTGTTAGTCCGCCTGGGTAATACTCGGATCTCTTGTTTATTTAAGTTTGATACTTTGTTTATTCAACTGCTTGACTATCCGCCTAGGTAATACTCAGACGGATTCTCCATTTATCTAACTAAGTTTGATACTTAGTATGATCAAATATTTGTCTGTCCGTCTAGATATTACCCAGACAGACTCGTATGCTAAAAAAACTAAGTTCGATACTTAGTGTAAATTCAACACTGATTAAGAAACTAAGCACAAAAACGTTTAGTGGCTACACAACCGGTCTCAAACAGGACCAGAGGCTAAAATGGCCGGATGGTTGCTATTTTTATAAAATCGCCTGTCCCAACATGGACAAAGGCGTCCGGCGACACCCCTCCGGGTGCAATCGTCGCAGAGAACAGATTATCTGTCGGTTCTACGTATCCATGCAGACGACAAAAATTGAACGACCAAATTGGTTAACTCATAGCCGTCTGACTAAAATAACCTACGAAGAACGAATAAGTTCCTAAATACCGGATGCCCATAGGCATCAGTTGGTAACCGGCTGAAGTTCTCACATAGGTTATTTATTTTAAAATTGCACCTCACCCCAATTGGGGCAAGAGTTCAATGGCTATGAAATCTCTACCAAGACGGGCATAACCCGTCTGTGTAGTGACTGAAACGCCTGTTGGTGTACGGCTGTGCACTTGGTTTAGGGCACTACTGTGATTGATTGACTTACAAACATATCATGCTCTTTGCAGCATCAGACGTTTTCAAGTCAATCAACCAGCTCCAATTGAAACCAATCACACAGCCGTCCAGGGGCATGGACAGCCGGACTACTGATTAGTTAGGCAAGAAATTGCCGCATGCTTTTGATAAGTTAGGCAAAAATTAAAATTTGCAAAAAACAAAAATTCAAATGTTAAATGATCAAAACCGACTTAGTCAGTGCAATTCATAAAAGTCCATCCAACCAAACGGTTGTAATGGATCAAATGTTAACCGGACCCCATCCGGGAGAAAGAAATTGTTAATTAACCCGGCTCCATAGCCGGTAAAAACACAAATACTCGGCACGCTGGCCGGAAAAAGCAAGTTTTGGCATACAGCCGCTGAATAAAAATTAAAAAGCAAAGACTGGCATACTGCCGCTAAGGGGTCACTTCTGGCTTGCAGACGGAGCCTCCTAGTTCTCCCCCTTCTCCTCATCATCTGAGGGAATTTGGTGCGCTTCGCCGGGACCAGGAAGCTCAGGCGCGGATGGCTCACTGTTGCTGTGCCAGGCTTCAAAGGAGGCAGGCTCTGGCTCACCTTGCTCTCTCAAGTACACCACGTACTCGGCATAGCTGTGTGCCATTGCCCAGATGCTATAATCAGCTTCTGGGTACAAGGCAGCCCAAACAATCTTCATACGGGCGTCGTTGTCAGCATCACTCTCAGCAACAAGGCGGTTTTGCTCCGCCTCTAGGGTTGCTGCAAAGTTTTTCTGAGCTTAAGCAGCATCCTTCTCCAGCCTCTCAACTTTTGTTTTCAGTTTGCCAAGGTCCGCTTGGGCCTTCTTGAGCGCCTCATCAGCCTGCTTGGCGCTCTCGTTTGCCTTCTTCTGGGCCTCCTCCGCCCCCTTCTTGGCCGTCTCAACATCCGTTGCCCGCTGGTCGGCCGCCTTCAGATCTAGCTCTAGCTGCTGGATTTTAGACGCCTGTGTTATAATTATTGCTTTAGTTTCAAGTTCATTTACGATAGTTGAGTGGAAAGAAATATTATCAGCGTCTATGGCGGACTTCTTGGCCCTTTTTACCTCTTCCCGTTTGCGGGAATAAGGACGTTTGAGCCCGTCCACCCGCAGCATGGCCTGCAAAAGCAGGCGGTATAAGAATTACAGGCGGGATAATTACTTGGAAAAAATAACATTGAATTGACAAGTTTCTTACCTCAGCCAGAAGGGATAGAATGCGTTCAAGATTGAATGTCTCTATCCCAGGGATATTGTCCTTATCCTTCTTCCGAACGGCATCCAGCATGGCCTTGGCGTGCTTCTGGACGTCTGGCCAGCGGGGAGATTGATCTGCACCACAATCAATACGTGATGAGTGCGAAACTAAGGCAACACCTATCTGTTGCCGACCGTCTGAGGATGACGTCTGTTGGGAGTGGGATTTCACCCGTAAAGGCCACCCCAGCTCAAGCGGGGATTCAAAAGGGTTCTTACCTTCAGAGCCGGCCAAGCGGGAAACGCTTGCAGGCGTGGTGAACCCCGCGGCTGCTGATAAGGGGTTGACAAGATCAAGGCACACGCTTCCGCCTACCTTCTCGAGTCGCCCCGCTATCCGCATCGTCCTAGCCCCGGCTGAGGCGCCAGGAGTTGACGCAGAGGCAGACTTTTTTATTTTATTGAGAACGGCTGGGGCCTCCTCTCTAGCCCGTTTGAGATTCTTCTCAAACGATTTCCCAACTTCTCCCCCCTGTGAAAATACACAAGTAAAGGTTAATATCCGGGCAAGACAGTTTATAAAATAAACTTAAGAAAGGGTCAGGCGCTCAATACCTTGGCCCTGAGCTCGGCCGCAGCTTTCTCCACAAGATCTTTGCGGATGGTCGCAGAAGACCGCTTGGGAGTTTTCTCCGACTGCAATATGTTTAGCGCTTCTTCTGCAAAAAAGAAAGAAATTGATCAGAATCATAAATCAATTCCGATAGAAAAATACTACAGACGGTGTGAACCCAGGCGCATACGTTTATTAAAAATGTGCCCTAGCCCGCAGGCGGCTAGGAAACATTCATCCCTGAACCAGGCGCTCTTGGGAATCCAATTTTTAGGGACTTTTATTGTTTCCCCAGTTGACAGAGTTGCGTTTGTGAGGCCGAAAAAGTCTGCCTCGATTATTTTGTCAAAGTCTTCCTCTGGGATCCGGGGAAGAGCGCACTTCCTGCCCAACAATTCGGGCTTCTTATTGTACAGACGGAATTCATAATTTTCCCATCTGGTTGGGGCTGACATCAGGTAGAACCTGTGCTTCCAGCCATCGAACTTGGAGACCTTGTCCAAGGTCATCATGTATTGCGGCTGTGTGGTTAGAGTATACCACGCCCTCCAGCCGCCTGGGCTTCTGCTGAGATAATGCATGCTTGCAAAGGCCTTCCAGCCGGGGTTAAGCCCTTGGAACTTGCAGGCGGCAACATACCCCAGAATGTTGGTCCAGGAGTTGGGGGTAAGTTGCCAGACCCCAAGGTCGTAGCCTCTCAAAATTGCCTTCACCGCCTGGTGAAGGGGGAAGCGAAGGCCGGCTTTGAACGCCGCCTCATAACAGCCAAAATAGCTGTTGGCGTTCTCTTGATCATCCCCCCAAGCGATGGTGCCCAGCTCAGGCAGCACCCGGATCTTATACCCGTCTCCAAGCGGGTGCATTTTCTTAAAGTTCTCTAAGTTCTCCCCCATCTAGATTCGGTCCTTGGAGGGGACGTGGATGCTGAAGGGATCGTCCTTCTCATTCCACTTTTTCCTTTCTTCCTCCTCGCTATCCGGAAGAGGGGGCAAGTCATCGCTGCTCTCGAAGGTAGAGGCGGAGCTGTCGCTCTCCGTCTCCCCCTCGCTTTGGTCCATGGGGGTAGAGGCGGCCTCGTCGCCGCCTTGGTCACACTCTTCCAAGAAAGAGTCAGCAGGGGTTGAAGGGGCGCGCGGAGGGGATCTCTCCAGAGCCGTCTGGTCTCCCTGACCAGACGATTCTCCCTCAGGCGTTTGGCCGCCTGAGCCTTCGCTTCTATAATTCGGATCAGTGGCCGTCTGCATTGTCCGAGCCATGGTGTCCTGCACAGACACATAACTGGTCGGAATCCATGGCAAAGGGTGGTCCCAACACCCCGAGCCGGCACTCCCAGTCCTAGACTCAGCCGTCCCTGGTGACCGGCTAGACTCTAACCTAGGTTGTGCCGTGTGTGTTGGTGATGCATCCATTTATTGCAAGAAATATGTACAAACGGTGAAAAAAAAGAAAAGAGCTGAGAGAGACAGAGACGATACCTTTGGATTTGATATCTGAAGGAAGGCGGGTCCGGCTGGGTTGCGGAAGAACAAAGTTTCTTGCTCGCGCCTGACTCAAACGGATGTCTTCTGCTCTCTCGAAGTTTCTCTCTAGAATTTTTTTGTAAACGTACAAAATTATGAGGGTAAAACAGGTATATATAGAGGGTAAATTTGGGGGCATTTCCGTAATTTACCCGGAAGATGAACGGTTACTCTGTAACGGTAAAATTACCGCCAGCCGGAGCGTGACATGTGTCACAGATGCCACGTGGCGTGCCACGTCACATCTGTGAGGGGCAAAATGTTTAGGGTAATTTTACCCTGCCACGTGACCCAATCAGAAGGTGACACGTGTCAGCCCCAGATTGGTCTAAAATGGACCAATCCCTGCTCGACACGTGTCATTCCCGAAATTAAGGGAAAAGGCGGCCTTCATGCCCAAATCCCGAGAATGCCGCCAAACGGCGCAGCCCACCAATGATTAGGGTTCAGTAACCTAATCAGGGGCACAATTCCAAAAGACCCTATAAATAGGGAGATGTCCCTCATTTTGAGGACAAGGTTTTACCATTTATTACACATTTTACTCTTTGATAGAGACATCCTGAGCTTGGAATCCGAGCAGATCCCCACCTAAATTTCCGCACCTTTTTCTCCCTTCAAGTTTCTAACTTGTGCGTCGGAGGCGGAGCACCACCCAACTGGTGTCTCCGTTTGTTTTGCAGGTACAGCTCACCCAGGATCAGTCTTCGTGTTGTAACTCTCCCGAGGGACAAAAACACCCAAAACAATTAGCTTTCAAAAAAAACATCTATACCTAATATTTAAAAACACAAACCATCATGCCATCATGCCACATGTACACTTTATTTTTCACCAATGCAATGCCATATGTCACCTCAATTAACATTTTATTTAATGAATCCCCTTTCCCATTTTTTTTTTAAAAAAAAACTAGCTTTAATTCAATACGACATGTATGAATGTTGTTTGGTTCACTTTCCCTCAACTTAATGTCTTCTACAATTACATTTAATTTTCACCCTTTTATAAACTATTTATTTTCCAATAAAAATATGCTATAAAATAAAAATTAATATTGTATACATATAAATAATCCGTGCATTGCACGGGACAGAAGGCTAGTTGATTATTAAACAATTACTAACATTTGTTGAATAAATAGATTGTCTTCTAAAATTAAATGTACCATGTGCAATAACACAAATCTAATCTAATCATATAACTAATATATAAAGCTAAACTTTTAGCCAGGTCATGACATTGCGACACTTGGTGCTCTAACTTTTCGCCAAGTGTCGCGCCACATTGGATAGATTTAAATAGAAGTTGGTTTATAATTCTATTTGGATAGAATTTTAGGATAAAATTGTTAATTTAGAGTTTTATTATCAATAAAATATCTAATATAATGGATACATGTCAATTAGGGTTGGATCATGAAACATCTCGAATTTGGTCACTTCAGGTTATGAGTCAAGAAATGTTCATCCCTTGCCCAAAGTTTTGGGTTCGGGTCAATCCGACATACTTTGAACATTTATTTTATTTAGTTTATTTTTTGCTATTTTTTTTTAATTATTTTTAATGTATGAAAGCAAACATTTTCACCAACATTATTATTAGTCATTACATGCTTACTAGATAGCAAATCGTCAGAAAATCACATAAACTCCTAACTAATTTTGTAGCAATGATATATTTTAAATTTTAACGTCGCATAGATTATAAATTTATCCTAAAATTCAATAAACGACCAAGGCATCGCACGGGGCACTAAACTAGTATATATATAAAGGGGAGTTTTTCCCCGAGTTTTTAGAGAGTCACGTAGGATTTAATTTTCTTAGCGCGCCATGTAGGATTATGAATTTAAGTAGTAGCCAATTAATTAAGAGATTATTAATTTCTTTTACAATTAAATAATTCAAATGCCACGTAAGCAAAATTAGCAAATGAAATTTTAAAGTTTAAATTAATTAAATACAATATATTATCTTTTGATATTAGGAATTTTATCTGATATTCTAAAACTAATATAATAACAATTTTAATCACATAAATATGAAAAATATTTTTTAAATAAAAATACTGACAAACCGTGCATCGCACGGGATTTTTAATTTATTTTACAATTAAATAATTCAAATGCCACGTTAGCAAAATTGACGAATGAAATTTTAAAGTTTAAATTAATTAAATATAAAATATTATCTTTTGAGATTAGAAACTTTATCTAATATTTTAAAGCTAATATAATATGTAGTAACAAAAATCACATAAATATGAAAAATATTTTTTAAAAAAAATACTAACAAACCGTGCATCGCACGGGCTTCATCTAGTACATTACAATTTTACAAATTTTCTTTATTAACACAAAATTATAGAGAGTTGAGCGTACACAAACAAGATAGTCTGATCTAGCCTAGTTTGATATGAATTTTTTTTCTCTAATATGGCATGATTAATTTCAATCAAATAAGAATAAGTAATAACTTGCTTAAATAAGTAAACTGACAAGAGAATAGATAAATAGTAACTTGGCGAGAAAGGTGTTGACAAAAGAATCTAGATTAGAGGATTTGAAAGCTGCCAGAAAAGACCACATATTGCCTATAAAAGGCAAGCCAAAGTCACCCGGTGGCAAACTATCCCCAAGTTTTGATTCATGCACCCAACCATGAACTTTTCTTAACACCAAATTTAGTACCCATAATAACCCCAAAGTAAAGATTGCCACCTTTGAAACAAAGTTGAATTCCATTTTTCTATCTCCGGATAGCTTTTTTAACACCTACACAAACCAAATAAATATAATCAACAACTAAACTTAATATATAATCTGATCCATCCAAAACTAATTGTCACATAATGATAGTTCTAATATGTGACAAATCTGACAATTAGTTTTCGACAGATGGTGTAAGCGTCTATATTACAAGTTTATGGAAAAACAAACAATGGTTACAATGCTTTTTTTATAAATAAATAAATAAATAAATAAATAATAAAAGAAAAGGAAAAAAAAAATGAGAGTGTGCATGCCTTTGAGAAATGATGAAATGAATATTGTTTTTGTGAATGTAAGTGAATAGTATTGGGGGTTTATATTGATGATGAAGCAAAGATTATGTGGTATGCTAGCTAGTTTTGTTTGATTTCTTTATTTCTTTTTTCTATCGTTTTTTTGTTTATTTGTTGCTCCCTCATATGTGGCTTGATTTTATAATTCATTTAGCTTGATTTGTTTCCTTTTTTGTTTGATTTATTTCCTAAGGATTAGCTTGATTTCTTTCCTTAAGTACTAAATTTTTTAATTAGTGGGTAGGTTTCAATTTGAATATGTTAAGGAGACAAATCTAAGAGATGTCAAGTTAGATATCAAATTGTCCAACTGTATTTAATTTTTTAGATATCTAGGAAGCATGACATTCTTATTGTTTTTGATTTTTGGATGGATTCAATACACATGTTGTATCACCCCAAATAATGTACATCAATTAAGATGGCTGACATCCATGCTCACATGTCATTTAAGGCTAGGTTCTGATTACTTGATCTGATTTTTAAATTTGACGAAACTTTGACCTTATTTGTAAACTACTTATACTATTTCTATTTACCTGATTTTTTACTAATTTGAATTTGTCTAAACTTATTTGAACTCATTTGACTTTAAAAATTAATTTTAATTTAGTTTGTAGACACCAAAAAATGTCTCCCCGACTGAAACCTGATGATAAGTAAAACCTTTCACCGCCATTTGGTTCGAGTAAGTATGTATTGAAAGAAATTAAAGGAACACTTGATTCTTGCTTAGAAATCCATACAATTTTTATCTTTTCCCTGTTTTATTCTTGTATATACTGTAGCTTTTTTAGGGTTACGGGCACTGTTTTCTCCTCACATTCTCTATCATATTCTTCTTCTCTTAAACTCTTATCTCATAAATCTTTCACAATTCCTCCTTCAAGTGTTCCTAGACATCAATACTTTACCCAAACCTCTATCAACGGTCCACGCCTCCACGTCGTGAAAAGGTTGATGATAAACTCTGAGGGTTCGTTTCTATCTAAACTCAATTTAATTTGTTTTAGCAAATTTTGATTTATATATTTTATTAAATTTTAAAAATCTTGTATTCATGATATAGTTGCATTGTAAGGTTTCACAATCGAAGTAACTAGATTTAATTATTGTTTCATTTAATTTATTCTACGAGTTATGTTCTTGCTAGCATCATGTTTAGGGAACTAATAATTACTATTAGTATCATATTTAGGTGTTGTATTAATCTTGTTAGTATCATGCTTAGGATTTTGTTAATAATTATTTAGTATCATGTTTATGATGCTTTTAATTCGTTCTCTAATTACTATAGCATTAGCATTGCTTAGCTTCCAATTCCATTATGCACTCTTATTAAATTTATTTAATTTATTCTATTGCTTTGATCACCTATATTGCATGTTTAATTGGGAATATGTAATTAAAAAACACGCCTATAAGATAATTTGGAAAACCTGTTTAGATTCCCATTAAATTAAAGAAAACATATCGAATTGAATTTAGATTGAAACCCCTTAGAGTTTTTTTTTATCAACCTTTCATGCCGTGGACCGCCAATAGAGCTTCGTGTGAAGCATTGATGTCTAGGAACACTTCAACGAGGAATTTTGAAAGGTTTAGAAGGATTTATGAAAGATTAAGCAAATAACAATATTAGAGTGAAGGTGAGCAAAAAACAATGTCCATAAACTTTGAAAGACTACGGTATTTACAGGAATAAAACGGGAAAAAAAGATAGAAATTGTATTTCCAAAACCACCAAACCATCGCGCCACATTAGCCACTATTGTGGCATGACATTTCTGTTGCTAAGCGACAAAGATTGTCGCGTCGCACCTTTTTAGCGCGCCGCGACAAAATTCTTGTTTTGCGGTTTTTATTTTTATCACGTGATTCTAAACTTGAATTATGGCAAATAATATATCGTTGGAAAGATCAGGTCAATATCTTTTCTGGATAAAAAAATATGGCCAAAATAGTGGAAGGATGTTGGTTTTGGATATAGTTTGGTATTTCGATCATATCTTTTTCTTTATATCTCGGAATTGTGCTTATGATATATCTCATTAAAAAAAATTATTTAAGGGTTATACAACCATGTAAGATTTGGATAAAAATGATGAGGCACAAAAATCAGATTTGCTCGGTTTCGGGACTGTAGTTATGAAATTAGCAATTTGGGCTAAGATATGTGGATTTTGGGCTATGAAAAGGGCTAGAATGGCTTGTGAAATGATAGAAAATAGAAATGGAATGGATTTCTAAGCAAGAATCAAGTGTTTCTTTCTTTCAATACTCTACTCGAACCAAATGGTGATAAAAGGTTTTACTCATCATCTAGGTTTTACACATTGCAAAAAAAAATCCTTTTTTTCGTGAATGAACAAAGCACATTGAGCTTGATTGTCACTTTGTTCGAGAGGAGTTTAATGAAGGCTTCATTTCACCTTCCCATGTTTTGACTTCTCAACTTGCGAACATTTTCGCAAAAGCTCTTGGCATAACCCAGTTTGACTTTTGACTTTTGACTTTTCAAGTTGGGCATTTTTTAGCTACATGCTCCAACTTGAGGGGGTATTGAGATAATATCGTATAATATATTTTGAGAATATCTTATGGTATATTTGTTTGGATATAGATTCGTGATATTATTATGTATTTTGGTGATTATCTTAGTTACCTAGTATATCATTTATTCTAGGGTTAGGAATATTGTAACTCTATATATTCTTTGATGAGCTAATGAGAAAGACAAGCCAAAGTTTATACAAATCTCTCTTCACTACAAAATTAAAGATGTTTTATGTTAAATCAACGCAAATAAAAATACTACCTCCATCAATGTTTACATGCAATAAAGGAGTATTTTCTGTCTTACAAAAAAATACCCCTTTGTTACATCTAAAAAGTAATGGAAGTAGTATTTGATTTGACATCTAATTATTGGGAAATTCCCTGTTTCTCATACTGAGAAATTTGTTTCTCATAGGGGTATTTTCGTGAATAAACCAGCAACTTTTTTCATTATTGTGGACTCCAAAATTGAATAAAGTTATTGGTTTATTTACGAAAATACCATGTGAGGAACAAATTTTGTTTCTCACTATGAGAATCTAGGGCATCCTCCTAATTATTTGTAGAATAAGCATATACATCGTAATTTAATACAACAAATTAAAATTTTAATTGCGACCCAATAATTTTTTCTCAAGGAGGTAGCCCATAAATGCATATTATTACTCCAACCAAATTGTTCAAAACATGAATTCATTACCAAATCCGAATAATAAAACAGTACTTAATAGGTTTTAGCTTAAACATCAGTCTTAAATAAATGTTACAACTCCTTGCTTTATTTTGTACATAACTTAAATGAAAGCAGCTCATATCTTTTTGACTCTAGCTAAGCAGGCATCCTTTGGTCTTCTATGAGGCAAGAACTGCACCGGGCACTCTGGATTAGTCCTTTCCAACCTACATAACATTTTTTTGCCACAAAATTAATTAAGCCCAATACATGATTCTAGGTGAAAAAAAACTATAAATCTATTCTAATTACCTGTAATTAAGGAGAAAATGATGGAGAAATATTGAAATTTCGAGTTTGGCGAGATCGTTTCCAGGACATAGCCTACTCCCAGCACCAAAGGGAAGGAAAGTCCCTGCTTTTGGAGCAAGGTCCTACAACATATATGTAGTATTTAGTCTTTGTGTGATACGGAGTACTTTCTCCGTCTTGTTTATTATATTCTTATTTCTAGCATTTATCCCTCATATAATAGAGAGAAGTAAGAATCTAAATAAGGGACGAAGGGAGTATGTCTTTATTATGAGCGGAGAATTAATTTAACTTACATCCCATCTGGAGGGATTGAACCTCATAGGCTCGGGCCAAACTTTGGGATCTAAATGGCAAGTCCTAAACCATGTCAACACTTTCCATCCTTTAGGAATAGTATAGCCTGTAAAATCAAACTTTCTTTTGTTAGGATTTAAATAAGTTTACAGTGTACAAGAAAAATGTGTTTTGAATCTCTTACTTACCATTTATCTTGAAGTCTGATATCGCCTCACGAAAAACTACGAATGAGAACGTCACCCACCTAAGCGTTTCATCTACGACCTTGATTTCGTAAAACAAATAGTTAGTTAGCTAAGAATACAATGCAAGCTCAAAGATAAGGTGAAATATCGGGAGGAATAAGTACTTCTTACCTGAGACAAATAAGTCATTTTTCTAGTTTCTTTCAGAGTCAGTCCTTTCTGTCCTGCAGGTCTATTCTTTATAATCTCTTCTTGCTCTGCCTGAAATTTGACGATTTGGTAAAGCATAGAATTGTGATTGATATCTATGTAGTTAATAATAAACGTGACAAAACTGACTCATATCCGATTACTCAAAAGTAAAATGTAAGATTTGAAGTGTTATAAATACCTTGGCTTTCTGTAAATATTCAGGGTTTTGCTGTAATAAGACAGTAGCCCACATAATGGTATGAGCAGATGATTCATGTCCTGCATTTAAATACATGATTAATAGATCTGTAATCTCTTCATTAGTCAACTTTCTCCCATTTTCATCTTCAACTTCAAGTAAATCATCCATCATATCTCTCTTGGCTTTGGTAGCAACACCATCTCTCTTAAGCGCCCTTCGTTCATCTATTGTAGCTTGAAACACTGCCACAAGGTTCTTCCGCGCCTAATCAAAATTTTCATCCGTAATCAAATACACTAGATTGGGAGGAATTAAATAAAGCAAGCATATTTGAAATACATACACAAAGAAATTATCTTGTACCTTAAGTGCCTTATGGTATGCAAATCCAGGGATATTAATGGCCATTGCTCTTACACCATGATTAAGCGTTGTGTACTCCTTTTCTAAAGCCTCCAAGATAGGCTCACTTTCGGAACTCAAAAAGATGTACATGATGATACGAAAAGTTAGCTTACGAAGTTGAGTGAGAAACTCGATTTCTCCCATTTTACTCAACTTATCCAAAGTAGCTATTGAGATATCTTCTATGTACTCTATGTAGTTTGATAGTGCTTCATGTCCATTGATAGGAGCCGCGGTTAATTTTCTAAGACGCTTGTGTTCTTCGAAGGGGATAGCAATAAAGGACTTCCTACCGATCAACTCGGTCGTTGAAAGTGGCCAGCCAGGCTTGAAATGCTCATCATCATTCAAGACTTTCCTGCATATCTCAGGTGTTGTAACAATTATGCTTGGACTACCAAACATGAATGCTTTGTAAATTCCTGTTTTGCCAAATCTGCACAATCAAATGTTATAATCAAATGTTACATATACAAGTAAAGTTAAATGTTCATACAATATCAATTCAAATTTCAATCCAGAGGAGAACAATCCCTTAATTTTGACGTATTTTTCTTTTTTTAAAAAAATAAATAAATCAATCAGGAAATTCAGTCTAGGACTGTAGGTGGGTTTAAGCCTATGTATACGAAATCAAAGTCATAAATGGGCCAGTCCACCAGCCATCATCAAGTCTTGATTGGGCTATTAAACAGGCATACTAGTACATGTGCATTTTTTTATATTTTTTTTTTTGGAATAGCGTATAATTTGCAAAAAAAATTTTTTTTTTTTTTTTTTGGAACAACAACAACAACTAGGGCTACTCATTGGTCCAAGACCGAACCGGACTAGACCAATTCGGACTGGATCGAAGGACGAAAATTAGAATTTTAAGAAATGAAGACCGGACCGATCAAGCTGGGATCGAACCCGAATTGAACCGAAAAAATTGGTCCTAACCCCGGACCAAACCGGTTTGGACCGTTTAAAGAATTTTTGTAAAAAACAATTCTAAATGATTAGTAATTTTTTGGAAAAGTTGAAAAAAGTAAAGAAAAACTATACTTTAACATTTTTTTTGTAGGTGTATAACAAAAAAGCTCATAAAATTAAAGCTTTCTAAGCTTATTAAGGATAATGTTAAATTAACCATTATTTAAGGTTTCATGCATAATTTTAAGGAAAAAATTAATTCGATCGTAAACCAGTTTTTATAGGGTTTTGGACCGGATCGAACCGAAGACCTACAAAAAAAATTTCTAGACCCAAAGACCGAACCGATTAATTCGGTCTGATCTAATCCAGGCCAGTCCATTTTTTAGGTCCGGGCCAATTTATGAACACCCCTAACAACAACAACAACAATAATAATTAAAAAAAATAGGTTGTCTATTAAATTAAATATACCATGTGCAAATTTTTTTCTTTGTCTTCATATATGACAAGCGGAAAATATTGTAGCTCATTTAGTGGCTAGATGGGATACGGGTTCCAGTGATGGATTTATTTGTACAAACTCTTTCCCCTAAAGTCTACAAACATTGGCGGCTCTAGACTTAATAAATTAATTTTATGTGTTCGTCTTCAAATTTTTTTTTTTAACACAAAATTATGAAGAATGGAATTAAACGCAAAATTATTAGGTTGATATGAATTTTTTTATTTAATATGACAGTATTGATATCATACTAATAAAAGCAAGTAATGGATTGCTTTAATAAAGTGACAAGAGAATAAATAAAGAGATAACCTGGTAAAAAAGGAGTTGAGAAAGGAGTCTGGATTAGAAGACTTAAAAGCGGCTAGGAAAGCCCACATGTTGCCTATGATAGGCAAGCCAAAGTCACCTGGTGGCAAACTATACCTCTTATTCCCAAGTTTTGATTCATGCACCCAACCATGAACTTTTCTTAGCACCAAATTTAGTACCCATAATAACCCCATAATGAAGATTGCCACCTTGGAAACAAAGTTAAAGTCCATCTTTCTATAACCTTTTTCAACACCTACACAAACCCAAAAAAAAATATAATTAATAGTTAAGCTTAATGTATAATCCGATCCCTCCATTCAATTCCGATTGTCACAAAATGATAAATCTAATACATGACAATTAATTTCGAACAAAAAGTATTGGCGTCTATATAACAAGTTATCATTTGAAAAGTAATGATGGTTACAATACTAAAACAAATATACCTTTGAGAAATGATGAAATGAATATAGTTTTTGTGATTGTAAATGAAAATAATGAAGGGGTTTATATTGATGGTGAAGCAAGGATTAGGTGGCATGCTGATTTTGTTTGTTTTTTTTTTTTTTCTTTTTTTATCCTCTCTTTGTTTATTTGTTGCTTCCTCATTGGTTGCTTGGTTTTATGATTTATTTGCTTGATTTGTTTCCCATTTTGTTTGATTTATTTTCTAAGGATTAGCTTGATCCTATCTGTTATTTCTTTCCTTAATTACTGAAAATTTTAATTAGTGGGAAGATTTCAATTTAATATTTTAAGGAAACAAATGAAAGAGATATCAAGTCATACATCCAACTGTCCTATTGCTGTTTTTGGATATCTAGAACCAGGACATTCCTACTGTATTTTTTCGATAGATTCAATCACATGTTGTATCACCCCCAAAAGATGTCATTAAATTCATATTAATGTGTTTCAAACAAATAATTTACAGTTTTTTTTAAGACTAAGAAACTAAAGATATTTAATGATAAATTTACGCAAATAAAAAAATATGATCTAATCTAATAATTTTTGGATCAAGCATATACATCGTACTTGTTTAGATAGGCCAAACTGAACATAACCTTAATATTGAGTGTTTACCTTAATGTGTAATTTAAGTGAACAACAATTGTTTTTGTTAGTCTACTGCCTTTGACACGTACCCAAGTCAGTGTCCGACACGATGTGGGTGGGTGGATACTCGACTATAGGGGGCTCGGACTGGTGAGGATGTAGCCTGTACGGGTGGCTAGCTGCCTAGCTGTAGCCTCCGTTGTCACTCATGTCTGCCTATAGGCCCTATACTCTATAGTAGCAACGATTGTTTAGTATAATTCCAATTAGTATTATAGTCGTTGAGTAAATTAGTATGTATAGAACTATTTACGCTAATAGAGTATCATAGCTTAACTGCTACGGAGTATTCGAGCTTTTTCAGGTCCTTTTTGTAAAATCACGTCATATCCTTAATTATACACAAACAAATAGAGTACTTTATTCCATTCAACTTTTTCACGCATAGTAAGTTAGTGACTGCATTATTGAATAAGAAATGGACCGACGCATTGACATTCCTAATTCTTAGCCTCATATAGTATACAGTACACCATATAAGCCATATTATCAGCCTGAGCAAAAGTACACAAGCAAAGAATGTAATACTCTGACTATTTTTAGTTGGAGAAGACCTTGCTTCATAATCAGATTACAGAACACAAGATCTACCAGAATATATTTGTAAAATTTGTTCTCACAAATTCACTCAATTGTTTGTTAAAATCTGAGCCTTAAGTGATTAATGTAAGTAGGGGTCTTAATCTGTCATGTTTGTGCTACTGATCCCTGCTTAGATCCTTCTGACTTTCGCCAAGCAGTTATCTTTCGGTCTTTTATGTGGTAAGTACTGCACGGCGCAGTCAGGGTTTACTACGTCCAGCCTGCAGAACATGGTCTTACTGTAAAAATCAAACATTGTGCATGACAACTATTCAAAATCTTAACAATCATCATAATCTGATACCTGTAATTGAGCAGAAAATAGTGAAGAAAAATCGATATTTCTAACTTGGCGAGATCATTTCCAGGGCACAGCCTGCTCCCAGCACCAAAAGGAAGAAAAGTTCCAGGTCTAGGAATAAGTCCCTATAGAATATACAAATTCAGTGTTGATCAACAAATTTTGTTGCACATATTTGGTAATGAAGGTAAAAGAAAAAAGAAAATGAACGAGTTTGAGTTTGTAACTTACATCCCATCTCGAAGGATTGAACTTCATAGGTTCTGGCCAGGTTTCAGGATCCAAGTGACAAGTTCTAAACCAAACCAATACTTTCCATCCTTTAGGAATTGTATAGCCTAAAATCATCCAAAATTTCATGTGTTAACTTCGATGCCAAAAACAAACTAAACCAAAACAAATCAAAACCAGAATGATTATGTAATGAGTAAATTTTGAGGACAGTATTTATATTCAAAAAGTTTTGAAGAGAAAAACAAAGGTTAAAGCTTTGATATGGTACAGACCATTCATCTTGACATCCGACAATGCTTCTCGGAAGACTACAAGTGAGAATGTTAACCACCGAAGTGTTTCATCTACTACCTTGATTTCACAGAGTATACACAATAAATTAGAAACACAAAGATAGCGGGAAAAGGAGACACAAGCACAATTTACATACCTGTGAAAGATAAGTCATCTGTCTGAATTCTTTCAGAGTCAATCTTTTCTGTCCTGCTGGCATATTTTTCACAATCTCTTCTTGCTCAGCCTGGAAAGTACAGTTTTTGAACAAGTAAAATTTGATTTATTTTCAGCACCTTCAATACCATCATGTTTCTGAAGTGAAGTTCAATTCCTTCAAGAGAAGTGCAAGCAGAGAAGAGTTGTTATACCTTGGCTTTCTGCATAAATTCAGGGTGTTTCTGCAACAAGACAGTAGCCCACATCAAGGTATGACCTGATGACTCGTGTCCAGCGTTCAAGTACATCACTAATAGATCAATGATCTCTTCATCTGTCAATTTTCTTCCATTCTCATCTTCAACCTCAAGCAAAGCATCCATCATATCTTTCTTGGCCTTGATAGCAACTCCATCCCTTTTTAGTGCCCTTCGTTCATCTATTATAGATTGAAACACGGCCACAAGTCTCTTTCGAGCCTAGTAAAATTCCAACATTTTTTTACTACCAAGTCAAAATTCAACTAAAGTGAAATATGGTGTTTAATGAAGTGTAGTTGTTAAGGTCAACTAATTTTTCCGAACAAGTTCTAAGTGAGCATGTATGATACGTTAGGAACAAAATCTATGTCAATCATACCTTGAGTGCTTCATGGTAAGCAAAACCAGGGATATTGATCGCCATAGCTCTAACACCGTAGTTAAGTCTTGTGTACTCTCTTTCTAATGCCTCTATTACAGGTTCACTCTCTGAGCTCAGAAAGATGTACATAATTATTCTGAAAGTCAACTTCCGAAGCTGTGTAAGAAACTCGATTTCTCCCATCATGCACCAATTTTCTAAAGCAGATTTCACAATGTCTTCTATATATTCAATGTATTCTGATAGAGCTTCGTGTCCATTGATGGGAGCAGAAGTCAACCTCCTTAGACGCTTATGCTCTTCATAGGAAATGGAAACGAAGGATTTAGCACCGATCAACTTCAAAGTCGAAACAGGCCAACCAGGCTTGAAATGTTCATCATCATTCAGCACTTTTCTACATGTTTCAGCTGTGGTAACAATAACACTTGGGTTGCCAAACATGAACGCTTTGTAAATTCCTGTCTTACCAAATCTGCTCAAACTTAATGTATCAGCTTACATTCATCATAATTAAGCTTCTATAAACTATAATCATGTATAATATAGAAAATATTTCTATAGTTTAAAGGTCATAACTCACAAGTATCATAAAGTTCAATCACACCATTTAAATATAAATCATTGATTAAGAAAGATGTCTCCCCCTCGATCTGTTTCAATGTATAGTCCATTTTGATATACGTAAATATAATAAGTTATTTAGCATTAGTTCGGAGGGATCCTAACTACATTCATGTCAAATAATCTTTTTCCCTAGTTAACATCAATCCTCTTATTGGATTGGTTGCCGTAGACTGTCCTTACACAACACCAAGTCATGGATTCGAGTAATTCTGGTTTAAGAATGTCAAGTTACGAAGCAATAGATGAGACAAACGCTTTCTAATCTAATAGTATAGATCATATAGATCAATACATCCAACTTTAAAATCTAAATCTGGCCTCAAAGATTTTATTGGTTCCCTATATAGGTGTTGGCATTTTGCACAATACAACTTAGAGTGGTCAGAAAAGTAGAGAGGCCCAAAGTAGCCAAAGTTATGAGTTTGATTCGAGGACCCATCAAAGGTTGTCGTCCAGTATGAAATTGCAACTTTTAGGATACTTTCCAATTTAACAAATTGATTGAAACCCAACATAAATTATAGCTGCACTGCACAAGTACACAACCCGACATAAAACTTTTGTTTACGACATTTTGAGGTTAAGGTATTGAGAGTTTGAGACGGCATCTTAAGATTGAATCTCGTTTACATCATTTGTCGTCCCTTGTGGCTTTCTCCCTAAAGACTACGCCTCATCACTCCTCGTCACACCACATCCAGTCCACACACAAAGTACAAAGCAAAATGACAAATTTTGTAGGAACAAATTTGTATTATGTTCTTGATTTATAAAAAGATTTGGACCTATTTTGTCCTTTACCCAAAAAGGGTGAAAATCAATGCTATAAATCTATTCTTATTTCTGTCTTGGTATTTGAGTATTTGGCTGAAATTGCAATTGCCAAACACAAACAAACGTGCAGATATATACACTTTACTCTTCACTTAATGTGATTCATACTTGTCTACATCCCTCAAGTTTTTGTTTACTTATTTTAAGTGAATTACTTCAAAATATTCTAACAACTAAATTAGAGATATACTTTATATTGTAAAATCTACTAAGGGCCTGTTCTGATTTATTGAAAACAATTTAACTGGACAGATTGGATCTAAACTGAACTGAATAGAGCTGAATTGAATTGTTTATGAGAGAAGAAAATTAATAACGGAACTGAATTGAGTTGAACAGAACTGAAATTAAATTGAAGAGAACAGGCCCAAAATCAGGTTATCTTCTTAACTTCCGGTGTTTCATTGTTTAATCGATTAACTTTGTTTTTTATATATAATATATGTTTACAAACATTCTTAAACAAGGTTACACGTAACTTAAACCCTATTCTTTTCTACAAATTTCTAGTTGCTTCCAAGTTCCAAGTACTTCTAAAGTTAGGTATATTTGTTTGTTCATTACAAATAACCAAAACCGATCAATAAATAAATTTCCTTGGATACACTTAGCTCGGGAATATGACATTGTCAATCTAAAATATACCCACTAAATTAAAGCAACCTTAATCAAAATAAAAACCAAAAAGTCACTCAAACCTCTTCTTAAAAGTTGCGCATTTTTACTAGATAAGACATGAGTCATAATTCATAACACCCTTAATCAACTTTAACCATAAAAATTGTTCCTAGTACCACATGAATTTTATTCTTATGGTTCATAGCTAGTAATGTACATGTACCTATGTTTAAGCAATGTCATTCATACCCACAAAATGGGTTTACCATATTTCCTAACAAAAATAATGAGTAACAATAATAATGCTTAAGAAATAAAATTAACAAAACCTCAAACACCATAAACTCATCTTAGATTATTATTATTTTTGTCAGATAAAGAACCCTACTGAACCGGCAATATTCATACTCGGAATATTTACAGCTATTACATTCATCAATAGTCATCATCGGAGTGACTTATTACGCGTCTCACCCATCAAAAAAACGATCAAACTAGTCTAACCCAAAACATGATACATTTCATATATCAATATCACAAAACAAAAACATGTAAAAAAACAGAGGAAGTGATAAAAAGAACCTGGTAAAGTAAGAGTTGAGGAAAGAATCAGGATTAGTAGACTTAAAAGCTCTGAGAAAAGACCACATATTTCCAATAAATGGCAAACCTAGATCACCTGGTGGTAATTCATGCTTCATATTTCCAAGTTTTGATTCATACACCCAATAATTTACTCTTCTCAGCAAGAAATTTAGTAACCAAATTACCCCAACTAATATTGAAATTGATACCATTGAAATCATACCCAACTCCATTTTTTTTTTTATAATTTATTGGTTTTATATCTTCAAAAATAAAAACATAAAAAAAAAATTATGTGTGAAAGAAACAAATTATATTATGAAGGAAAATTGTGGGTAATAATAAATAAGTTGAAATTTTGAAGTGGGTTTGATTGAAAAAAAAGGAGAGGTTGCTAGAATATGTTGGTGTAGTGTAAGAAAATCTGAAAATGTACTAAAAAAGGAAATAATTTAAGGGGGGAGAAGAAGGGGTTTTTAGTAAAAAAAGTAAAGATTTTCTTTTTTTTAAAGGCTAAATTCATTTCATGTATAGTCAATTGATGAAAAGTAATTTTGTTAATTTTTGTTGGATTGTGTTCAATGTTTTTTCTTTTCCATTTGTTTGGCCTTTTTTGGTTTGATGTTGGAGCATATTGTCTTTATGCATTCCCCTTATAATATTGTTTGTGTTGAAGTTAGAAAAACTTTGACATATACTAAGAATTATGATTTTAATAAGTATATAATGTCAACTTACATAACTTTTATTTTAAAAAATATGTTATATTCATTTAGAGTAGATTCAATTAATTAGATCGATCAAGTATCGTGAAAAGTAAGAAAATGTGATGGGTGTAAGAAAATGTGGACAAAGTGAAAGTAAGTACTCCGTATATATGTGGATAAATTGTAGGATAGATGATAACGGGAGGAAAAGATGAAATTAGGAGGTCAAGGAAAAAGGAACAAAAACTAAGGAAGATGCAAAAAGGGGAAAAAAAAAATTTGTAACGGAAAGCATTGAAAAACACATGTAGTAATCTGTAATTATAACGCAAGTGCACATATTTTAATAGCAACCTGGAAGAGGGGAAGGGGATTGGAAAGGAAAGGGAGGAAGGAGATGGAGCTCCATTTTCTTCCAAATCCCTACAATTTTAGAGGGGAAAGTGTAAGTTGAAGAGGGAAGAAAATGTATCCCTCCCTCCCCCTTCCCTTCCTACAACTCTTTATCTAAGCAAAGGGAAGGGATTTTCTCCCTTTCTTTTCCCTTCCCTTTCCTCATTTTCTTTCCATTTCCTACTATCAAAATTCAAAAATATAAATAAAAGATATATAAGGATTAAATATTATTCATAATTGTTAACTTAAAATTTTTAAAAGATATATAGGGATTAAATATTAAGTCGTTAATTAAAAATAAGTGATATACTCCTTTCCAATTTTATAAATTCTTCTCAAATGCAAAAGTCATATATGGGCCATAATTTTATCAAGATCAACATAGTCTTAGCAAGCAGCCCATGGACTAGCAAGTCAAACGATTTGAGATTTTGAGTCACATTTAAGGTGACATGTGAGTCATGTCGTGTCATGTTGTAGACGTTAAGACGTGTCATCGGAAATATGTGTGGCATGCTAGCATGACACATAGGCAGGCCCGGAATGACCGACGACCATACTTATCTTAAATCAAATCCAATCACAGACTTACTGTCAAACACTTTAATCCTCTCCATGGGACTTTATTTTCTCCACTTCATTACTGAAGGTGGAACAAGGCCTAGTACTCAATGCCCATCACAGGTCCATGAACCTACTTTGGTAGGGATTGAGAATCACTCTAACTTGATACACCATTCCACAATTATGCCTTTATTTCTCCACTTTATACAATCAGAATATTTTCAACTTTCCTAGCTACCAGATTTTCTCTTTTTACCAACTCCACAAAAAATAAAAAATTAAAAATTAAAATTAAAAATGTAAGTGTAAATTTGGATCAATCTGTTTTGGGCCTGATCGCGTAGCCCAATCTGATCTCGACACAAAAATCCCAGCCAGATCAGAACAAGGCCCAAACACGACCCATGATCAGCTCTAGCCTAGCTCCTTAGTTTGACAACTACATAGAATGTGTCCTCGTTTCCTGCTGGACTGCTGGTTTATATGGAGTTGTTAAGTCTACTGGTTTACTAGTTACTACCAAGGTAATCTTGTACATCGTTTACTGGTTGATGTGTTACGAGTACGAGTTGAGCTCAATGTTTTAGAAAACCTCATTAAAGCGAGCATTAAGCACTTCTTACTTGGTCTTATAGCTAGCTTAACAATACTAATAACAAAGTTGCTTAAAAGCATGCAGTCGCCTTTTATAAACAGAATTTTTGCATACTGAGTAGTGAATTGCTCACCAAATCCATTGAACCTGAGTTGTAGAGCCAAGAAATCTTGTTTGCAAGATTAAAGGTCTCAGACAGTATTTGTGGATTCGGAATTGTGACTGCAGTTTCTGTTCAGAACTTGGCAGTGCATTTCCTTGATTTACAAGAGATCACCTGAGCATTGATCATGAATACATAATTTCAAGTGGAGACATATACTAATATTACATTTGATTATTTGAAGCACAGAAGACAATCGAATCACTTGTGATTACCAGAACAAAGCAGGAAAACCCTGCCTTTTATGTATAGGCAATTAGCAGGTAACTTACAATATCCAACACATCAACATGTGAGATTAGTATTCTGTTTTCGGTCAGTTATTATAGACCTATATAATACACCATCTTGCAGCTAACTTTTAACTTGAGGTACCGAATCAGCATCAGGTGTTGGGTAGGACAATGAAATTAGTTCAGACCAATAGTCCACGGTACCATCCTTTTCATTTACTGTATTACCAACATAGGTGACCTTCTCTGAAGAATGAGGTGAATTAGGGAACTTATCAGGTGAATTAGAAATCTTATCAGGTAAAGAGTTTGATAAAGCGATGAGTGATTCCCGAGTTGAATCTGCAATACTATCCTTAGTAGGCATCTTCTCAGCCATCAAGTTTTGATACAGTAGTGCTTGTGCTGCAGACATTTCAATAGAACAGATCAGTCCAAGCTCAACCCTTGGTCAATTAACGGCGATGTTTAACCTTACAAAAACAAGTTTCAAGAAAGAAAAGTCAAGACTAGAGTTCAGAACAAGGATTAATAAAATCAGTTCAGCTTAGGTTGGATAAGAGCCAATTATTTAAGATAAGCTTTCATAGGGCCACCTAAGTTTAATCTTCAACTAAAATAAATTCAGTAAAGGAAAAAATAAGCTCAATCAAGGGCTAATCAGTTCAGATACAGGGTTCTATTGGTGAAAAGAATGAAACTTTGATTATAACATGTTCCAAATCTTCATCAAAGTGAAAAACAATGCTTGTTATTACAGTTGTTTCAGTCATTGTTTTCTTGTTAGTGCAACATTAAATCCAATCAGTATAGAATCTTCACAATTTTGCTTACTTTAGGTCACTTAAACAACAGCCTAAATCAAATGCTAGTTTATTGGGAATATAGATTAACAGTTGGAGCCTACAACCCTTGAATGGCTTAAGAAATCCGATGGAACATAATCGATGTTTATAGTGAACGATTATATTCCGGCCTATCTAGCATATAGACGCATGAATACGTATCACAGGCAAACAATGGATTATAGATAGCACAAATCTTTGACGGCACAAGATAGGCATAAAGATAAGATGCAGGCATACAGCCACTAAAACCACCCATTATTAGTCACAAGTTGTATAGATTTTACACACTAGTGTAAACAACAAAGCACTTTAAGAAACAACTTGCAGATACTAATTGATAAGTGCAGTTGAGAATGACAATTGACAACATCTAAGACAACCTTTGAGGTAATCTTACTATCATTCCAGCTCATGTATTGCCAAAAATAAACTCGGTATCATAAGCTTTACTACGACAGTGCAACCAATCACTTCACAGAAGTAGCCAACAATTGGCAATAATTCAGAAGTACATTGGAAGGGAAATTTTCTTTTTCTAATATCCGTTCATTAAGAAGAATCGATTGTAAATGTGATCAAATATCGACCATAAACTCTTAGACAAGATTATTAATTTATTATGCACATTATATACTAATTGAATCATAAGTCTTGTTGATCATATAACAATTTCTTGAATTTGACTCATTCAAAACCCACCAAACCCTTCAATATTCTTGGTGTGGTTGTGTCTCCTTCCTTACCAAATACTTTTACTTAAATGGAAAATACCCATTAGCTAAATGTGATAAAAACACCATAATATCATCCATCACCTCTTAGAAACAGAATTCATAAACTCCAATAATACACAAGTTTATACCCAAGACCTAACATTAAAAAAAACAAAAAAAAAAGGAGATAAAAAAAATCAACAATATTAGCACATCAACATATTAAACAGCAATATTCATTCAACAAATAACACATTTAAAAATAATGCAGCCATAAAAAACCCAAATAAGTTAAATCATTAAAAATCCTACATTTTTTCAATTATTTATCATAAATCTTGATTTCCTATTTGCAAACTAACTCAATGAGAAAAAGTTGTAATTTGTTCTTTTCTTTTAATCAATAAAGCAACAATTTCAATATTTGTTCATATATCATTAACAGAGGAAACTTTACACATTGCACATATTTCACTAACAATTTATACATTTTAGCATAATATGCACCAACAAAACAGAGAAAAAAATAGAACAAAAAATCAAAAGTAAAAAACAATAAAACCTCATGAATTTAGAAGAAAAATCAATCTTTTTGCAACCCCATTAAAGAGAAAGAAAGAAGGGTAAACATACCTGTAATAAAGGTCAATGAGAAGAACAGAGAAAGAGAGAAAGAAGAAGAAAAGAGGGGAATATGGTAAGGATTTTGAGGGGATTGGTTATTTGTAGCGTGGCACACGTGATTTTCTTCTAATTTTTCAATTTAGATAAATTGATTTTTTGGTCAAATATAGGCAAAATTTAATCAACTTGAATGAATAGTTTCCCATTTAAACAGCTAATTCTTGCTAATATTCTACTTGTATTAATTTTAATAAGGGATGGAAAAGTATCGTAGCTAAATAAAATGTCGTACTAGTCAAGTAGTCATCTTGGACCAGCTTAGCGAAATTGGGTATTTTCTATTTTGGAATTTTGGAGGAGAGTTAAGGGAAATATCTTGATTTTTAAAATGCCTCGTTAAAATTATAATAGGGTTTTATAAAAAAAAAATTGACATAATAACATACTCTCTTTGTTTTAAAATAATTGACATGCTCTATTAATCACATAATTATAAAATAATTAAAAGATAAATATATTTTTATAGTCTCAATTATTGAATAACTAAAAATAAATAGAGTATTAGTTATTCTGAAACGGAGTTAGTCATACTAATTTTACTATTAGGTCAAGCCTAATTGGATTTTAAAAATGACAAAATGCAAGTTGCAACATGCAAAGGTATTAGAAAGGACAAAAGTGTAATTAGACTTTCTATTTTAAAATTTGGTACGGCTTTGGACAGTTGAGCTCTGGATAAATTATTCTACTTTCCACGTAGATTCCAACAAGGATCCTTTGTTATTTTATGCGAGATTGTGATACGAGTGGGACCCAGTAATTGGGCAATTTTAGGAATAAAATAAATAAAGTTTGTAATTAAGCTAAGGCACGTGTTGGGATAATTGATTGGGCCGTACTTGAATGTAGGCCGTATTTGAATATGGGCCGTGGGTTATCCTAACAAGCCAATGGTATAAAATGGGCTGGTCCAAGATTACAATAAAAGACCACATGAATGTGTTAATATTTAGATTTTATTTTTTTGGTTTCAAAAATTTAGATTTTATTTTTTTTACAAGATCATTGTCTAGGTTGGGTTGTGGACTAGTGGTTAGAGCTCATGTTTTGATTTCAAGTGATCTTGAGATTGATTCTCATCACTCGTCCTTGTAGCTCTCTAATATAATTTCAATTCAGTAAAATTAATTTCAGTTCAATAAAATAAAGTGAAGTGAACGGGGCCAAAGAATCATACTACATCCGGTCCAAATTACTCGCAAATTTGGAATATTTATAAACCATCCCAAAGTGTAAGTACATTAGTACAAATTCATCTTCTCTTATATTGTCTATTTTCTTGTTTATAATGTGCACAAATCATGATGTCTTTCTACACTCCACAGTTTCAGAAGGTAGCTTGAATTTGCATAGTAGGAAAGCAATTTTAACCCACACTATGACAATATAAACTCCGTATTCGGTATATTAACATAACTAATACAGAGTATCTTTATTTTATTTACAACAAGAATTCCAATTTTTAGGCCCTGTTTACATCACCTTACAAAAAAATATATTAAGTAAAAATAGTTCAGTTCAGTAAAAATAATTTTAGTTCATTTAGTAACATTCAATATCTTAAAAGAAAAAATATAATAGAAAATCAGTAAAAATAATTTTATTTCAACAAAACTGATTTCAATTCAGTAAAATTAATTTCAGTCCAATAAAAATAATTTCATTTTAGCAAATATAATTTTAGTTCAGTAAAAATAATTTAAGTTCAACAAAAATAATTTTTGTTTAGTAAGAATAATTTCAGTTTAGCAAAAATGAGGTGAAGTGAATGGGGCATTAGTCCCTATTCCCTAAGTTTATACTTAAAAAGTATCCGTAAATGATCAATGATAATATTTTTGTAAATTACTCCGTATTTTTTTAAAAATTTTACCGGGTAGGACAGTCACAAATATTTATCAGAGAAATTAACTTTTCCTTACTTAAATTACTCCCTCCGTTTTAAAATGATAGTTCCATATGGAATCAATCAAATAAAATAAGAAAAGAAAAGAAGAATATTTGAAATCTAAATTAAAGTAAAAAACATTTTTTTTTTTGAAAGATTAAAGTAAAAAAAACAATTAATAAATAGTAAAAAACAATTTTACTTTTTTTTGAAAGATTAAAGTAAAAAAACAATATTTTTTTATTAATTGTATTTTTTTTAAAGTAAAAAAAATTAATAAATAGTTTTGCCTTTTTTTTTTGTAGGAAACTGTCAAGCATAATTGCATAAATCAAGGAAATAATTTCTTTACTTAGAGTCTTGTCATCAATTCACAATCAATTAATTTAACCAATTAGAATTTAATGCGTATAAAATAGGAAATAAAAATTAAGTTAAAAGTGAAATATATTCCATATGGATAGATTTTTTTGAAACGCCTAAAATAGTATATGAGACTAACAAATTGAAATGAAGGGAGTAATAATTTGTATAAATATTATAGAAAACATCAAGGTAATAGAAAATTACTTTAAAACTTAAAATATAACGTAGATGTTTATATTCCTTTATTTTTAAAACCACGATTAGAACATTTACTTGCCAAAATATGAATACGGTTTCCTTATTATACAGTAAATTTTTTTTTTTTTTTTTTTTTTGAACAACTATAAAGTTTCCACTAATTAGTACTCTGTAAATAATTATTACACTATGGCTTATAATATGCAATTTTGAAGATATACGACGAGATTCTGCTAATCTTCTTATGTTAAGTAATCCGAATTTCCTAATTTGACCGTATTTATTTCCTTGTATAAATAAGACAATTTAGTAATTAAGTAAATAAATTTAGGAAAGTTTAAGTTTCCTTACATTTTAAGTCGGTCGAGAACATGTACATTTTAGGCAATTAGGGTTGTAATAGTCTCTTATAAATAGGACTAACACATCAATTACTTTTTCATCTTCAACTTATTCTTACACATTTTGTCCTACAATTTCATCACACTAGTAGGAAAAAAAAAAATTAATACCAATAAATCTTACATTTAATTGTAAAATGGCAGAAAGTGAGTTTTTCATCATGTTGGTCGTTGTGATTGCGTTTTGGGTATTTATGCGTATAGCATTGCCGCCGTTCCCTGCTCCCGGTCCGTTTATGCTGTTCATCATTGCACTGATTTTCGTCGGCGGGATGCTGGGTTTCGTTTTCTTTACATCGTAATGATTAATGAGATGTTTGTTAACAATTTTAACAACAATGTAGGCAAAGATTGGTTGAGTTTCTTTCTATTATTATGGTTACGTTTAAGGGTAGGGCGGCAAATTAAATTTCGTTAGGATATTTTTTAAAATTTAGATTTTAGTATTTTTGTATTACGTAATTTTTCAATCTATCAATAAAATAAATATTGCATTTTATTATTATAACATTGTAGTTATTTCGTTTGAGTGTGTTTTAATTTATTCATAATATTATGTGTGATAGTTTCTTATATTCTTCCATCTCCTTGCTGTACTCGTATTTTTTTTTTTTTTTTTTGTACATTAACTATTTTTTTCAGCATGGTAATGCAATGTTATATGTCGTACTAAAATTGTTTCGGGGTTTTCTGATGTCCTGCGGGAGAGTTACAATTCCGAGACTGGAACCGGACGCTTGTACCTGCAAAACAAACGGATGCTCCGGATGATTGGAGATCCGCCTCCGACGGTCAAGTTAGTACTTGATTAAGGAGTAATTAATGCGGAAATTAAAGTGATTGGGTCTCTCTAGGTGAGAGAGTTTAATGTGTGTAATCTGCGTCCTCTCCCTTAATGAGGATTAAGGGAGGTATTTATAACCTAGGGAAACGTGCCAATCTAGGTTTAGGTTAACCTTGGGCTGATTGGGCTTCCCACGGAAGTTGGGCCTAGGTGACCGGTTATCCCAGGTGTCATGGGAAGGACACGTGTCGTGTCGTAATTGGTCCATAGTGGACAGATCATTGCTTGACACGTGGCAAGCTCCTATTGGCCCATGTGACGGACACATGGCGGAACCTGATTGGTCCACTTGTCAGATGGTGATTGGTGGGGAAAAATCCCCTAATCATTTGCCCCTCACAGGTGGCACGTGACTGGTCGCATGTTACCTGTGACAGGTATCGCCCTGTAACAGGCGACGGCCTGCTACAGGTGTCACTCGGCGAGAGGCCGAGAGATTCTCCCGCCAAAATTTTGAATTCTGGAAGTGACCCTTCGCCTTCTCACTTCGCCTATATAAAGGAGTGTTGACTTCGGTCATTTTCACACTTGAAAACTTTGTGAGAGAACATTCGGACCCCTGAACTTGCTCTGACATTTTGGACCCTTTCTGCCTACCGCCTGCTCTGACAAGCCGACTGCAAAGGATTTTCTGAATTTCATCAATCGTCACTCGTTCAGGTAACCGTCGGTTCTCTTACTCTTAATTTTCTCTTTACTTTATTCTTTTTTTTTGAAATGGCACCACGGAAGCACACGACACGACCTAGGTTAGTGATCAGCCGGTCACCGGGGACGGCTGAATCTAGGACTAGGAGTGCCACCTGCCCTTTTCTGGACCTATCTTTGCCCTTTATACAAAGTCCGACTGTATCTGTGTCTATGCAGAGCATGGTGGCCAGAACAAAAAAGACTGCCAGGATCTCAAACTCAGACGGCTCCTCCCACAGGGTGCCGATTAGTGAAACATCTGACCAGGCGCCAGATGTGGAAGTGAAACAAAGCGGCTTGAAAGCCGGCAGTTCTGAGGGAGGAGTCAAAGTGACCCCTTCCCATTTTACAGTTGACAATTCTACATTCTCTCCTGCTCTTTTTAAAGGAGAGGAGGCGGGCCCCTTCGGGAGAGGGGAGGAGTCGTCCTCTTCGGACTCGTCAGAGGACGATTCCGAGTCTAGCTCTTCTGGCCATGCTTCTCTGGACACAGAAGAGAAAAACAGTCGCCTACAAGAGGCGAGGCTTTCTCGCGCAGTTGAGAAGGGGGACGATTGGGCGGAGCCATCCGCCTCTCACCGAGAGCAAAATACCCCCTACTACTGCACGGTACCTCGGGGCCGGATCACAGCCATGCAAGAGAAAGTGGAGAGCTTTATCGCAAACCACACAATGGGCCCCGGCTTTTTAGTGTTCGTGTCGGATCCAGAAGACACAGTCGTCTGGCCGGCTGGTACCAGTTATGATGGCGCCTGCTTTGGCTGCTACGAGGCGGCCATCAAGGCTGGGCTGCGCTTCCCACTACATCCGGCTGTTCAGCGGATCTTGGATGGGTATGAGTTGGGGTTATGGCAGTTAGCCCCGAACTCCTGGGTCAACGTACTCGCTATGTGGCCGGGTGCGAACTGCACGGGGTGGAGCCGAACTTCGAGGCTTTCGCCCACATGAACTACCTCAGCCGGACCCCTAAGGCAGGCGGTATCGGCTGGTATCAATTGACGAGCCACAGGGGCTACCTCATGACGAGAGGTAAAGCAAACAAATGGAAGGACTGGCGGAGCACCTTCCTTATCATTGAGAGTTCAGACACAGAGCTGAACAAGCGCTTCAACAGGTGGAACAGGAATCTGCCCCTTCTTGCAGGCGGCCGCAGCATGCCGCTTGTTCCCCCCAAGGCTAAGAAAGAGATCCTAGATAAAGGACTCTTCAAAGTAGAGTCGAAGGTGAACTCTACTTCAGGGGTACGAGAGCAAGTACCCCTGCACTGCGTCCCGAGCTTCAAATGGCTCTACGACGAGTACTTTTTGGCCGCCTATGGCCTCAGCAGTCGGTGCTCAAGAGGTAGCCGGCCTGTCGAATACTCTTTTGTTCCATGCATTTCTTGTTATGACTTTTATTAACTTTGCTATTTGTTTTTGCAGCGGACGCCATGAGCAAAATTACCGCCTCCAAGACTGCGGCGGCCATGTTGCGGGCCTCCATCATGCAACAGTCTTCAACCGACTCCCCCAACAAGGGGGCACCCCTGGTGGGCTTCGAACCTTTCACCCTCTTTTTGGAGTTGTGTTTATGCATATACTGACTCTTTTCTTCTTTTTTAGACGGGCGCTCCAAGAGCTTCTTCTTCCCAACAGCCAGACCCCAAGGCCCGGAGGACGACTGTTGCGAGCTCTCCTGGTTCTGCCAGGAAACATGTGGCGGCTGAGAAGCAGCCGACCACTTCTTCTAAAACTCCAGCTGGGCCACCTAGAAGTATGAAATTATCCTTGTAAATTTTAGACTTGCTCCCTTCTTTACTAGGTCTAATCCGTTTTTTTATGCTTGATGCAGCCGGCCCTCAGGAGCCTGACTTGGTCGAGGTGGCCAAGTCTATGATCAAGGCCGTTCCTCCAGCTGAAAGGGAGGCGGTCTGGGAGTGAGTCTAATGCCAGGCGCATGGCTTCCCAGTTTGCCTCTTCGTCATATAGCATTACTCGAAGAGTCGGCTCGTAGTGTTCTATTGGAAGAACAGCTTCCGCACCATAAGTTAGGAGGAATGGAGTTTCTCCAGTCGCCCCTTTTTCAGTCGTCCTAATGGCCCAGAGAACATGTGGTAATTCATCCGCCCATAGGCCGCCTGCTCGTTCAATCTTTTTCTTGAGACCGTCTGAGATGATTTTATTAAAGGCTTCTACCTGGCCGTTTGCTTGTGGACGGCCAACAGATGCAAAGTAGTGTGCAATTCCTTGGTCACCCAACCAGCTTTTGAGAACAGGCGTCTCAAATTGGGGACCATTATCAAAAACCATAGACATGGGAACCCCGAACCGAGTGATGACATTTTTCCAAATGAATGAAATTACATCCTTCGTCTTGATTCCCTTTACAGCCTCCGCCTCTACCCATTTAGTGAAGTAGTCGACTGCAACAAGTATGTACCTCCTTCCGCCTGTAGCAGGCGTATATGGACCCAGAATATCCATGCCCCACTTAGCAAACGGTAGTGGGCTATGAATGGTAGTGAGGTTAGTAGCCGGACGGTGAATTAGTTTGCCAAACCTTTGGCACTTGTCACATTTTTTCACCATCTCCATCGCATCTGCTTCTAAAGTAGGCCAAAAGTAGCCCTGCCGCCTTGCCCGTTGAGCAAGCGTCCTACCGCCTATATGGAAAGCACAGTAACCAGAGTGAAGATCGTCCAATATCTCTCGCCCCTTTTCTGGAGTAACACACTTTAAGAAGGGTTGAAGGTACCCCCTTTTGTGAAGTTCTCCCTTTATTATTTCAAAACTGGTTGCTCGTTTTTTCAGTGCTGCCGCCTGTTGATGATCATCCGGCAGGGTACCGTTTGCCAGATATGCCCTGATTGGATCCATCCATGTTGAGCTTCTGTCTAGGATTCCAATAGGGTCTTCCTCGATGCTTCTCTTCTCCATTACTTCCCAAAAAACAGTTCGAGGAGTATCACAGGAGGCGGATGATGCTAATTTTGAAAGTGCATCCGCCTGGTTGTTTTCTGATCTCGGCACTTGGGTCAGATGGAAATCCTCAAGTGAGCCGACTGCTTGTCGGACCGCCTGTAAATACTTGATCATGGCCGGATGGGTTGCTTCGTATTCGCCATTGTACTGACTCACTATCAATTGTGAATCGGAACAGGCGTCTATTTTTCTTGCCCCTGCCGCCTTGCACATGCGGATTTCGGCTAGTAAAGCTTCATATTCTGCCTCATTGTTTGAGGCCTGAAAACTGAAGCGTAGAGCATACTCGTACCTGTCGCCCTCTGGCGACTGACATATGACGCCTGCTCCACAACCATTTGAAGTAGAGCTTCCGTCCACATATACCTTCCAGACTTGGTCTGTAACTTGAGAGTCAGGAGGACGAGTCATCTCAACAATAAAGTCAGCAAAGGCTTGCCCCTTCACTGCTTTTCTAGGCTCGAAAGTGACTTCGAGGCTCTGTATTTCTATGGCCCATTTGATCATTCGGCCTGACGACTCCATGATGGTCAGTGGCCGCTTGATAGGTTGGTCTGTATACACGACGACTGCATGTGCCAAAAAGTAGGGCTTCAATTTTTTAACAGCCATGAAGAGTGCAAGACCAAATTTCTCCACTAAGGGATACCTCAACTCGGCATTTTTCAGTACATGACTGACAAAGTAGACCGGGAGCTGACAGCCGTCTCTTTCAGCAAGGAGAACAGCGCTTAACGCATGATCAGAGACGGCCAGGTACATGTAGAGTACTTCTTTGGGCAAAGGGCTGACCAGCCTCGGCAAGGAATGCAAGTGAACTTTCAATTTCTGGAAGGCCGCCTCAGCATCCGGCCCCCATTCAAACCTTGCCTTTTTCTTAATTGCCTGGAAAAAGTATAGGCATTTGTCGCCTGATCGGCTTAGAAATCTTCCCAAGGCCGCCAGACAACCTGTTAACTTCTGAACCTCTCGGATGGTACGAGGCGACTGCATGTCGATGACCGCCTGCACCTTCTCAAGGTTCGCCTCTATTCCTCTCTGATTGATAAGGAATCCGAGAAATTTCCCAGACTCAACTCCAAAGACACATTTCTTGGGATTGAGCATGACATGGTGCCGCCTGAGTGTGGCGAAAGTTTCTCGGAGGTCCGACAGATGATCTTTCTGAAGTTTAGACTTGACAATCATATCATCAATATATGCCTCGACATTTCTCCCAATCTGATCAAAAAACATAGTGTTTATCAATCGCTGGAAAGTGGCCGGGGCATTCTTAAGACCAAACGGCATGACCGTGTAACAGTATAACCCCTGATCAGTGACGAAGGCCGTCTTCTCCTGATCTTTCTCCCATAAAGGAATTTGATGGAATCCAGAGAAGGCGTCCATAAAGCTCATCAAAGCATGGCCGGCTGTTGAGTCGACCAGGTTATCAATTTTAGGCAGAGGGTATCTGTCTTTGGGGCACGCCTTGTTTAAGTCTGTGTAGTCTACACACATTTGCCAGGAGCCATTCGGCTTTTTAACAAGCACCACATTTGCAACCCAGTCTGGGAAGTAACATTGCCGAATGAACCCTGCATCAAGTAAACTTTTTAACTTCGGCGGCTGCCGCCTGACTTCTTTCTTCGCCATGGTTCCGCTTCTTCTGCCGTACCGGCTTCTTTTTCGGATCCACGACCAGTTTATGTACCGCCAGATCAGGACTAATGTCTGGCATTTCATGGACTTCGAATGCAAAGATGTCCTTGTATTCTTTCAATAGTTTGTGAAAGTCGTCACCCAGGTCCCTTAGAGCGGTCGTCCCAACCTTGATTGTTCTGTCAGGACGCGAGTCATCTAACATCAGGTCCGTATGCTCACCAGCTGGCTGAGGGCGGAATTCATCCGACCGCTCCTTTGCCAATGATTGCTATTTTCTGTCTTTTCTTGCGGCCCCTGTCTGGGATGCCTTTCTCTTCTTGCCGCCTGCTTCTTGAACAGGCGCACTCTACTTGACATTGTCAAGGTCTATTTTTCCACCGCTCGACATAGTAGCCATAACAGTGGGCTTGACATCCGAGAGATAGCACTCTCGGGCCATCCTCTGATCTCCCCTTAGGGACCCGACTGTTCCATTATCCCTCTCAAACTTGAGCAACATAAGAGATGGGATTATAACAGCCTTGGAATTATTCAGGGTTGGTCGTCCCAGAATCATGTTGTAGGCCGAGAGTTCTTCTACTACCAGGAACCGGACTACCATGTGTCGTCCTTCCCCTTTTTCACCCAGGCGGATGGGTAAATCCACTCGTCCAACTGGGTGGACGACTCCTCCTCCAAACCCTACTAAAGGGTGGGATGCCGGATGTATGCAATCAGTCTGATATTTTAGTTTCGACAGACATTTTCTACTGATGAGATCTGAGGAGATTTCGGTATCTATGAGGATTCGGCCAACTCTCTGGTTGGCCACTTTACATTCAATAACGATAGGGTCGTCATGCGGCCCTCTTACCCCTCCTAGATCTTCTTCAGTGATGACAATCTCAGGAAATGAATATTTGGAGGGCCGTTCTTGGTGAACGGAATTTACATCTAACCGTCTGATATTGTCTTTGTTGCCCCTAATAGTGGGGCCGCCTCCTGAGAAGCCGCCTGCAATGGTGTAGACGACTGCATCATCTGTATCGGAGCTGTCGGCCTGTTGATTCTTTTTGGCCGACTGCTTTTTCGAGGAAGTGTTCCCCGTAGATTTCTTGACATAAGTGTCAAGATCACCTTGCTCAGCCAGGCGGTCCAGATACCGCATGAGACTGATGCATTCATTGGTGTGATGACCAACATCTTCATGATAATCACAGAATTTTTCATGGTTCCGGTTGTTTGTAAAACCCTTCATGGGGACCGGCTTCTCAATTGAGATCCGTCCCTTGATTTCCTTTAGGATAAATTGGCTATCCTTGTTAAACGCATACTTTGGGGAGTATGGTTTGAATTCTTTTTTCTTTTTCTGGGCCGACTGTTTAGAGGAATCAGCCGCCCAGACCTCTTTTCTCTTCTCGTCTTTGTTTGACGACTGTTTCTGTTGTCCTTCTCTTTTGTCGGACCTTCTCCCGTCTGACTGTTTTACCGTACTACAAAGATCAGTCGCCTGTATATAAGCTTCCGCTTCAATTAAGGCCTCTTGAAGAGTCGTCACCCTCTTTCGGACCAAATCAAATTTGAAGGTCGACCCGTCTTTGAGACCTCTGAAAAATTCAGTATAGGCTACTTCATCCGGTAACCCTTGAATCTGTATTCTCATCAGGTTAAACCGCCTGATGTAAGAACGAAGCCCCTCCTTCTCGCCCTGCTGAATTGTTCCTAAATCAAGGGTCGTCTTCTTCGCAGGGATGTTCATGGCGAAGTTGGAGGTGAATAAGTAAGCAAGCGTCTTGAAGTTATTTACACAACCAGTCGGCAGGTTGCCGAACCATTGTTGTGCGATTCCTTTGAGAGTCGCTGGGAAACACTTGCACCAAGTGGGATCATCCAACCCTTGAAGGTACATCAGGTTGGTGAATGCCATCAGATGGTCTTCTGGGTTAGTAGTGCCGTCATAGGCGCCTACTAATACATTTTTCACTTTGGTCGGCTGAGCGGCTTCAGTAATTTCCTTGGAGAAGGCCGACGGCTGTTCACCAAGTCTAAGCAACCGTAGCTGCCAGTCCATAGGTTGGACATTTTTTGTTGCATGTCCACCAAACGGAGGTGGCTGTAAAAAATACTGTTGTTGCGGTACAAACGGTAAGTTTGGTACCGCCTGGTCGCTATGATAGCCGGACTGGCGGGAGGTGCCGCCTGACTGACTCTCATGATACGACTGAGTATGCCTCATCGAGGTATTTCGCAGACTGTCTTGGAAGTTTGAAGTAGAGGCCGACTCTGACAATCGGTCACTCTTCTTCTGCTCCAGCAGTAGCCGAGCGTCTGTGTATGTTTTCCTCAACCCATCCGCCTAAATATGACGAACAGGTTTCCTATTTCCTGGAGTAGGAAAACGGTATTTTGTGAAATCAAGGGCAGGTGGCTCCCACTTCCTAGATTTAGGATGAGGGGTCGCCTCTCGCCCTTGAACTGGCTTCCTCTTCCGTGAAGTGGAGGGTTTCTTAGCCGACTGCTCCTTGTCCAGAGCAGGCGGCTTCTTGTTGATCAACTCTTGAATTTCTCCCTTGAAGTCCCTCATGAAGGTCATGAGTTCGTTCCTTGTGATGGGAGCAGACCCATCAGTCGGCTGCTGCCGAACAGGCGGTGCGCCTGCTGGCTCGCTTCCTGTAAGAAGATGTTCCCGCTCCCTCCTTTCAGTATGACGGGTACGTCGGGCCCTTAGGGTCCCGTCTGAAGCTGTGTGAGCTTCAACTTCACATTCATTCTCAGTATCGTGGTCCGACTAAACTAGAGGGTCGTCCAGGGGACGTCTCTCTTCAAGAGCCGGTACAAACGTGGATGCCATATCAGAAGTACTCTCCCCACAGACGGCGCCAAGATGTTTCGGGGTTTTCTGATGTCCTGCGGGAGAGTTACAATTCCGAGACTGGAACCGGACGCCTGTACCTGCAAAACAAACGGATGCTCCGGATGATTGGAGATCCGCCTCCGACGGTCAAGTTAGTACTTGATTAAGGAGTAATTAATGCGGAAATTAAAGTGATTGAGTCTCTCTAGGTGAGAGAGTTTAATGTGTGTAATCTGCGTCCTCTCCCTTAATGAGGATTAAGGGAGGTATTTATAACCTCGGGAAACGTGCCAATCTAGGTTTAGGTTAACCTTGGGCTGATTGGGCTTCCCACGGAAGTTGGGCCTAGGTGACCGGTTATCCCAGGTGTCATGGGAAGGACACGTGTCGTGTCGTAATTGGTCCATAGTGGACGGATCATTGCTTGACACGTGGCAGGCTCCTATTGGCCCATGTGACGGACACATGGCAGAACCTGATTGGTCCACTTGTCAGATGGTGATTGGTGGGGAAAAATCCCCTAATCAAAAATTATTTCTTGTAATTTCCTTTTAATGATTGAATTGTATTTTTGACTCCAACTCTCACTCTTTTACCTTACTCTCTATAACCAATATTCTTCAGTAGGTGAAAAAAAAAAATTACGAAATTTCAAATTAGGTTTGGGGTGTTTGATTATACAAAATCTCAAATCAGATGAGTGAGGAGAGGGTACGTAGTTATATGTGTTGTAAATTGTAAATAAAGTGATCATAGGAAAATTTAGGGCGAGAGTAGTTAAAAAATTCAATTTTAAAAAATTATTATCAGGCCGAAAATTATAAATTGCAAATTAGAATAGCGAGTTGCTATAATTTATAAATCAATTACTCCGTATAATTGATTTATTGATTATAAATTAGATGAAATGCATAATTTGATGTTATCCATTAAAGTTCCATATTACATGCATTCAATTAGAATTGCAAGTTTAATAACCAGTGCATTATTAGCATGTTAACAGTTATAATTATAACTTTTTAATTTAAAAGCTCCTATATATAAGAAAGCGTGGTTACCTTCCCTATTAACACAAAATTTGATTTTAAAGTACGTTACTTTGTTCATAAATTATAATTGACAAATTAAGCTACTTAATAAAAATTAGCATAAAATGCAAGCCGTAAAAGAGAAAATTCAAGATATAAGTTCCATGCGCAAAGCAAAAGCTGAAGCCAAGGAAGAGGAAAAGGTATGAAAATTTTCGCTATACTTTAATTAATAATACAAAGTACGTAGTATATAAGAGTTTTAAATTCTCATAACATTGCTAGTATGGTATTATAGTTGCAATTTACAAATCATAGTTGACGAAATAATTTTAATTCTAGTCCTACCTTTAATAAATTACGAGATGTTAACATATACGTCCTTGTTTCCCGTAAAATAGAAAAAAAAAATAAAAAAATTCAATGTATTGTTACAATTATATGTACGGAAATTGACAAATTAACCTTTTCTTTTAGATTAGTTTGATGTGTATATGCATGATGACATAGAAAGCTTATGTGATGATTCCCTCTATGATAAATTAAAATAACGGTACGTGTGCAATAGGCATAAAAATATCGGACATAAATGGTCTAAGATTGTTAAATGGCTTTTAATTTGGAACCCTAATTAGATTTTAGTATCATTATTTGTCGTTTTTATTAAAACTTTAGAGATTTGATAATGCAGGATGAGATAGAGATAGCACAAACAAGAAAGGATATTGCAAAAGAGGTGAGGAAGGCAAAAGAAGCTGAAGCAGCCATGGATTTGCATGTTGCCAAGGCAGATGAATTAGCTGAAAAGGAGATGTCTAAGCATATAACTAACCAACATGAACAACACCATTAATATAATCCCACGTACGTGTATACTTAGTCATGATAATTAAGTACACCAAAAACTTTGTCATAAACAATAATATGGTATAGATATATAATGATTTTGAATTTTGTATCTGATAGGTGAAATGTTGAAATATTTTACATTTTGATTTCTAGTCTTTGTTACTATATTGAAATTTTGGAGATAACTTTTGGTTGATCTATTCAAATATACAATCTACTTTTTTCTGTAAAAAAAATAGAAGGAATTATAAGATAAGTAGATTGTTTATTCAATTATGTAAATTGTGTTTTAATTTAATCACAAACATGTCAATTGATGTGCAAGATTTATTTGTTAATCAAGGAGATTGCTAGGAAAATCTACATTGAACAATGAGCAATACATATTAGTGAGAATTAGAATATAATGTTTCATAACTACTCCCTTCGTCCCTAAAAACAAAACCTCTTTAATTTCTAGCACTTATTGCTTACATAATAAAAAGAAAATAATAAAGAGAAAGAGGCTTTTAATCAGTGCAACCTCTGCACCTATAAGGGGCCCAAAAACTAAAGGGGCCTCAAATATGTCTCAAGAATATAAAATACTTGTATATAGAGCTGTCAATTCGAGTAAACGGGTCGTTTGAGTCGGGTAAAAGTGGGTCGAGTCAACTCAGGTCGGGTCAATTCATATTAATTCCATAATTGGGTTGGGTCATGCTTGAGTCGAGTCACGTCGGGTCATACTTCTTATCGGGTTTGGGTCGGGTTAATAATAGGTCGGGTTACATTCGGGTTGGCTGAACAATAGGTCGGTTTAAAACGGGTTAAGGTACTTCTCGGGTTCAAGTCGGGTTAGGTCCGAGTCAATAATTTACGGGTTAGAATCAGGTCGGGTCATTCTCGGGTTTGAGTCGGGTTCGGTTCAAGTCAATAATTTGCGGATTATAATCAGGTCGGGTCATTCTCGGGTTCAAGTCGAGTTCGATTCAAGTCAATAATTTGCGGGTTATAATCAGATTGGGTCATTTCCAAGTCGGATCATTCTCAGATTCAAGTTGGGTTATGTTCAAGTCAATAATTTGCAGGTTACAATCAGATCGGATCATTTCCAAGTCGGGTCATATTCGGGTTCAACTAACTATAAATAGATAACTATCATTTTTATCAAGCTAATTATTTCCTTTGACTATAATATATATGGCAATATACTAGGGAATTATAGTCTATAATTTAGGAAGATAATTATCTATCTCCCTTGACCATACAACAAATATATACTATATTTAACTCTTAGCTTAAATTTGAGGATGATGCTCCTTTCTTTTACTGGCCTGGACCGACTTGGTCTCCCTAGACAAAATGCTTTGATCAACAATAATAAGGTGGTCTAAATTGCATTTAAGGTGATTTGAAATCGAGTCAAGAACAATTTCGGTTGAATTTAGGTCGGGTCAATAACAAGTTGTGTTAATTTCGAGTTCAATTTTTGGGTTAGGTAAATAATAGGTATGGTAAAATTCGGTTCGAGTCAATAACAAGTCGGGTTGAATTTGGGTCAAGTCAATAACAAGTCGAGTTGATTTCGAGTCGGGTTTGTAACAGGTTGGGTTAAATTCGGGTCGGATTAGGAACGGGTCGGGTTGAATTTAGGTCAGGTTAGTAACAAGTCGGGTTAAATTTGGGTTTTGACGGGTTAAAATGAGTTTTGGTCACTTTTGATTCAAGTCGGGTTCGATGCAAGTTAATTAAATTGGTCGTTGCAAACTGGTAAATCGATGCAAGTTGTAAACCGATAAATTGGCCGTTTAAAAGCAAATTGAATGATTCCACACACCCAATTAGACTCCCAGAGGGTATTAGTGACCATGGTAAACATTTCGGCAATTTGTATTTCCGGGCGAAAAAAGTCAAAACATTCCAAAATTAAAGGCTAATATCCACGTTTTTTGAGAAATTTTGGAGGTTTCGGGATCCGGTGTCGAAAATTCTTGAAATTCTATGGGATACATCTCGGAGTCATATAATGTCGTTTGGAACCATATATGATCATTATTTTGTTGTCATAAATAATCGTGGTAGGCTTGAATTAATGAAATCAGTGCAAGTTATAAACCGGTAAATTGGTAGTTTAAAGGCAAATTGGATGGTTCCCCCAACCCAATTAGACTCCCGGAAGGTATTAGGGACCATGATAAGCATTTTGACAATTTTTATTTTCGGGCGAAAAAAAAAATCAAAATTAAAGGCTTCACGCTTTTTTAGAAATTTTGGAGGTTTCGGAGCGCGGTGTAGAAAAGTATTAATATTTTAGGGGATACATCTCGGGGTCATATAATGCCGTTTGGATCCATACATGATCATTATATGTTGTCATAAATGTTTGTAGTAGTAGGCTTGAGTTAATGAAATTCGTGCAAGTTGTAAACCGGTAATTAAATTAGCCGTTTAAAGGCAAATTGGATGCATGGTTCCACCCACCCAATTGGACTCTTGAAGGGTATTAGGAATCATGGTAAACATTTCAGAAATTATTATTTTTGGGTGAAAAAAGGTCTAAAAATTCCAAAATTCAAGGCTAATATCCACACTTTTTGAGAAATTTTGGAGGTTTCGGGGCCCGGTGTCGAAGCCTTAAGAATTAGGGGATACATCTCGGGGTCATATAATGTTGTTTGCAACCGTATATGATCATTATATGTACTGTTGTCATAAATGTTCGTGGCAGGCTTTTTTTTTTTGTGACAGAATGTTCGTGGTAGGCTTGAGTTAATGAAATTGGTGCAAGTTGTAAACCGGTAAATTGGTTATTTGAAGACAAATTAGATGTTTCCACCCACCCAATTTGACCCCTAGAGGGTATTAGAGACCATGGTAAACATTTCGGCAATTTTTATTTTAGCGCAAAAAAAAAAATCAAAAAATTCCTAAATTGAAGGTTAATATCCACGCTTTTTGAGAAATTTCGAAGGTTGCGGGGCCAGGTGTCGAAAAAAAATGAGATTTTATTAGATACATCTCGGGGTCATATAATGACGTTTGAAACCATAAATGACCATTATATGTTGTCTTAAATGTTCGTGGTAAGCTTGAGTTAATAAAAAAAAGTGCAAGTTGTAAACCTATAAATTGGCCATTTAAATGCAAATTGAATGGTTCCATCCACCTAATTGGACTATCGGAGGGTATTATGAATCATGGTAAACATTTCGGCAATTATTATTTTCACGCGAAAAAAAGTCTAAAAAAATCCAAAATTGAAGGCTAATATCCACGTTTTTGGTGAAATTTTTGAGGTTTCGGGGCCCGTTGTCGAAAGACTTTGAGATTTTAGGGGATAAATCTCGAGGTCATATAATGTCGTTTGGAACCATATATAATCATTATATGTTGTCATAAATGTTCGTGGTAGGCTTGAGTTAATGAAATTGGTGCAAGTTGTAAACCGATAAATTCGCCATTTAAAGGCAAATTGGATGGTTCCACCCACCAAATTGGACTCCCGTATTTTATTAGGGACCATGGTAAACATTTTGGAAATTTTTATTTACAGGCGAAAAAAAGTCAAAAATTCCAAAATTTAAGGCTAATATCAACGCTTTTTGAAATTTTTTTGAAGGTTTTGAGGCCCGGTTTCAAAAATCCTTGAGATTTTAGGAGATACATCTCGGGGTCATATAATGTCGTTTGGAACCATATATGATCATTATATGTTGTCATAAATGTTCGTGGTAGGTTTGAGTTAATGAAATTTGCAACTTGTAAACCGGTAAATTGGTCGTTTAAAGGCGAATTGGATGGTTCCACCCGGCCAATTCGACTCCCGGAGAATATTAGGGACCATGGTAAACATTTTGAAAATTTTAATTTTTGAGCGAAAAAAGGCAAAAAATTCCAAAATTGAAGACTAATACACGCATTTTGCGAAATTTTGAAGGATTCGGGACTAGGTGTCGAAAAGTCTTGAAATTCTAAGGAATACATCTCGGGGTCATATAATGTCGTTTGGAACCATATATGATCATTATTTGTTGTCATAAATGTTCGTGGTAGGCTTGAATTAATGAAATCAGTGTAAGTTGTAAACTGGTAAATTGGTCGTTTAAAGGCAAATTGGATGGTTCCACCCACCCAATTGGACTCCCGGAGGGTATTTGGGACCATGGTAAACATTTCGATAATTTTTATATCCGGGCAAAAAAAAGTCAAAAAATTCCAAAATTGAAGGCTAATATCCACGCTTTTTGAGAAATTTCGAATGTTTCGGGGCCTGGAGTCGAAAAGCATTGAGATTTTAGGGGATACATCTCGAGGTCATATAATGCCGTTTGGATCCATATATGATTATTATATGTTGTCATAAATGTTCGTGGTAAGCTTGAGTTGATGAAATCGGTGCAAGTTGTAAACTGGTAAATTGGTCGTTTAAAGGCAAATTGGATGGTTCCACCCAGCCAATTGGATCCCAGAGGGTATTAGGGACCATGGTAAACATTTTGGCAATTTTTATTTCCGGGTGAAAAAAATTCAAAAAATTCCAAAATTGAAGGCAAATATCCACGCTTTTTGAGAAATTTTGGAGGTATTGGGTATGTTTGTCAATTTGGGTAAACGGGTCGGGTTTGGGTCGGTAAGAGTAGGTCGGGTCAACTTGGGTTAGGTCATTTTGGATTAATTCCATAACCTATGCAGGTCGGGTTTTGGTTGGGTCATGCTTGAGTCGGGTCACGTCGGGTTATATTTCTTATCAGGTTTGGGTCGGGTTTATGTCGGGTTAATAACAGGTTGGGTTACATTCGGGTCGGGTGAACAATAAGTCGGGTTTAATTCGGGTTTTCACGGGTTAGGGTGATTCTCGGGTTCGAGTCGAGTTCGGTTCATGTCAATAATTTGCGGGTTAGAATCAGGTCGGGTCATTCTCAGGTTTGAGTCGGGTTCGATTCAAGTCAATAATTTTTGGGTTATAATCAGGTCGGGTCATTCTTGGTTTCAAGTCGGGTTCGGTTTAAGTCAAAAATTTGCGGGTTATAATTAGGTTGGGTCATTTCCAAGTCGGGTCATACTCGGAGTCAAGTCGGGTTATGTTCAAGTCAATAATTTGCAGGCTACACTCAGGTCGGGTCATTTCCAAGTTAGGTCATATTCGGGTTTAACTAACTATAATTAGTTAATTATCATTTTTATCAAGCTAATTATTTCCTTTGATTATAATATATATGGTAATATACTAGGGAGCTATATTTATAATTTAGGAAGATAATGATTTTCTTTTACCATACAACAAATGTATCTATATTTAACTCTTAAATTTGACGATGATGCTCCTTTCTTTTGTTGGCCTGGACCGACTTGGTCTCCCTAGACAAAATGCTTTGATCAACAATAATAAGGTGGTCTAAATTGCATTTAAGATGATTTGAAATCAGGTCAGGAACAATTTAGGTCGGATCAATAACAAGTCGTGTTGATTTCGAGTCGGGTTAGTACAAATTGGGTTGATTTTTTGGGTCGGGTTAGTAATAGGTCTGGTAAACTTCGGGTCGAGTCAATAACAAGTCGGGTTGAATTTGGGTCAGGTCAATAACAAGTCGAGTTGATTTTGGGTCGGGTTTGTAACAGGTTGGGTTAAATTCGGGTCGGGTTAGGAATGGGTCGGGTCGGGTTGAATTCAGGTCAGGTTAGTAACAAGTCGGGTTAAATTCGGGTTTTGACGAGTTAAAACGGGTTTGGGTTAATTTCGGTTCAAGTCGGGTTCTGTTTAGGTCAATAATATACGGGTTACATTCGGGTTAGGTCATCTCCAGGTCAGTTCATGTTCAGTTTCGGGTCTCGCATACTCGGGTCATCTTGAGTCTAGGGTTGGTTCAAGGTCGGGTCAGGTCGGGTTTGGGTCACCATTTTTTCGGGTTCAGATGGGTTGGTTAATAATCAGGTTTGAGTCGGTATTTCGGGTCTAGAAAACTTTTGACAGCTCTACTTGTATATATGTTGCACTTGCACCTTGAACTAGTTGAGTAGTTGAGTACATTTGACAATGTGACTCATTGGTAAGTGCAACCTCTGCGCCTACAAGGGGCCCAAAAACTAAAGGGGCCTCAAATATGTCTCAAGAATATAAAGTACTTGTATATATGTTGCACTTGCACCTTGAACTAGTTGAGTACATTTGACAATGTGACTCATTGGTAAGTGCAACCTCTGTGCCTACAAGGGACCCAAAAACTGAAGGGGCCTTAAATATGTCTCAAAAATATAAAATACTTGTACCTTGCTCTACTAGAGTATATTTGACAAAGTGGATCATTAGTAATTGCATGTTATAGCTAAGAGCTAGCACAAATATCAAAGAGGATCTTGTATAGGGTTTTTGCTGATTTGGAGTAGTCCTCTTTGATGTTGGGTAATGTAGAGGAACCTCAAGAGGAAGAGGATTCTCAACAATCCTCATCTGGTGAAGGATTGAGCAACTTGTCTTTGTGCCAAGAGGATACAACTATACAACAAAAACTCCATGTTTCAGAAATTTACAACAACAAATAGCAACGTTTTGGGAAATAAAATAAAAATAGAAATAAAAAGCTCCTGGCTTACGGTCAGAAACATCAAAGGCCATGGTAATGCTCTGTGATTGCCCACAATTATCAACAAGGACAACAACAACAAAACAGAACTGAGTAAGTAAGCTAACTAGAAGATGAAATAGTAAATGACACACGAAGTATACCGCGAGGTTTTGTGAGAAACCAGGTTATGGGAAAAAAAATACCAACAACTGTATGCAGATGGATGATGATTTACAAGCGTCTTATTTTGTGGAATGCTCTCTCAAACACTCTCTCCTTGAAACCCAATAATAGTAGAAAACGGGTTTGAATTTGTTGAGATTGCCTAAAATTGGCTACAAAGGGATATTTATATTAGATTATAACCTATAAGTCTTATAACAAGCATTAATAAATTGAAGGATTCACAAAGTATGCATGTCAATTAGGGTCGTTACGGGCACGTTAAAAACTCAAAACTGACTTGAGCAAGTTAATTTCCAAAAGGTTTTGAAATCTGAATACTAAAGTGACATGAACAAATTGGCAAGAATAACATATCCTTGCCAAACACAAACACGAACTTGTTGCTCATAATCATCCAATGATTGGTTTTTGCCTTCTTATTTTCCATTCATCACTAACAAACTTCTTTTGACATAGATGTCGTGCGTCTTATGACTTCATGATATCATTTCACTTACTAAACAAATCCAAATTTTAAACCCAAACGTAATACATATATGACCTTAAATTCTCAATTTATACTATCGTTTAAAAAACTTGCATACAATGAGTGTATTCGGCATCAAGCCCATTTAATTTCTTCTCCTCTTGCTTGGGTAGGGGAACAAAGTTGATAGTTGGATTGTCTTGATTCAATTTTTAGGGGTTTAAACCAAAACAACGTCATCCACCTCCCTAATCGAGCGTTCTTCCGCTCCCAAAACCCCCCACGTCTCAGTCTTCCCCGATAATGGCCCACCGCCGCCATTAACAACCCCACCTCCACTACCTTCTTCAGAAATACATTCACTCCAAATTTGGGTTTCAAGGTATGCTCCCAATAATCTATGTTAATCCCATTAAATACATGATTTTTTACTTATAATTTCTGCCAATTTTCAAGTTTCAATCGAAAAATTTGATCCCCATTTTCCCCAAATTAGCATGAACTAACAAGATTGTGAATAACCCTTTTTGGATTTTGAATTCAAGAGCTTATATTAGCAATGATTCAAAGATTTTGTCTTTCATTTCGACCCATTCGTCGGTTTTCTGTAGTTGGTCGTAATCTTTCTTGTTCATCCTTTAACGCGGTTGATACGCCAACAATTAGCAATTCAAGTAGTTGTGTTAGCAGTAATCATGATATTAATAGTGGTAGTAATTTTAGTGTTAATGCTAATTCAAGGATTAAACCTAAGTTGGAAGAACCAGCTCTTATTAAGCTTAAGAAAGAGAGAGACCCAGATAAGCTATTTAAACTGTTCAAAGATAATGCCCACAATCGCCTTGTTATTGAAAACAAGTATGCTTTCGAGGATACGGTTTCGAGGTTGGCAGGTGCTAAGAGATATGATTACATTGAGCATTTGCTTGAGCATCAGAAGTCCTTGCCTCAAGGTAGGAGGGAGGGATTTATTGTTAGGATTATAATGTTGTATGGAAGGGCGGGTATGGTTAAACAAGCCGTCGATACGTTCTATAATATGCATTTGTTTGGTTCTAAAAGGACTGTAAATTCTGTCAATGCTGCCCTGAAAGTATTGAGTCAGACCTGTGATTTGGAGGCTATTAATTCGTTCCTTATGAAGGTACCTTGGGAGTTTGGGGTTCAGCTTGATGTGATTTCAGTTAATATTGTGATTAATGCTTTTTGTGGGATGGGAATATTGGATAAGGCTTATTTAGTGATGGTAGAGATGGAAAAGGCAGGGATAAAGCCTGATGTTGTTTCGTATACGACTCTTATATCAGCTTTCTACAAGTATGGTCGTTGGGAGATTGGAAATGGACTGTGGAATCTCATGGTTTATAAGGGATGTTATCCTAACATTGCTACATTTAATGCTAGAATCCAATTTTTAGTAAGTAGAGGGCGAGCATGGGAAGCAAATGACTTGCTGGGCCTGATGGAAAACCTAGAGATGCAACCAGATGAAGTTACTTATAATTTGGTAATCAAAGGGTTTTGTCGGGCTGGGTTTTATGATATGGCCAAAAGGATTTTCTCGGCCTTACATGGTCGGGGTTATAAAGCTAATGCTAAAATTTATCAGACTATGGTACATTACTTATGCATGGCAGGGGATTTTAATTGTGCATATTTTATGTGCAAAGAATGCATGAAGAAAAACTGGACTCTGAATGTAGACACCATTTGTACATTACTTAAGGGTTTAAAGAGTATTGGAGAAGTAGATAAGGCTGCAATGATATTTTATTTGGCTCAAAGAAGACATCCTCCTTTTCCTGCGAGGCAGTTGGATGTTTTTAAAGCCATATTAGCAAGAAGTTGACATTTGACGGGTTGAAGTGCTCATATCATATCATCTTCCTAAGCTACATTGGCTGGTTGGTGTTATTTACTATCTTTGGTATTGAGAATTTGAACAGCATGAGACATTGTATGGGTCAGGCATCCAAGGGACAATAAAATTATGTTCTTTCGTGTCCTATAGCTTTTGATGAACTAACTGTAAATGTTGCCTCCCAATTGTGGTAAGTTGCTCCTTTTCTTTTAATTAACAAATTTTTCTCCCTTTCTTTTTTGCTGCATTTATAAATGATTGCATGACATACACATAATTTGCTAGCTTTCCTCTTTTCAAATAGGATAAAACAGTCCATGTAATGCATATTGTGAAATTCTTTCATCTTTATTGTATATTTACACATGTGATTACGGGTCCTAAGATGAATTCTTGTGTAATGACTTTTTTTATGTTTTGCTGGCTAAGAGGAAAGTTGCTGCTTATTTTTGCACTAGAAAGTGGCTTCTTTCTTGTGAAATTGGGTTTTCAGTGTGGCTGGGGTGCATTTTCTATGCTCTTAGACTCTTTTAATACACTGGCAAAATTTATGAGTGATTTTTGAAATAAAAAGTGACAAAAGGTATTGCTAATGCCGTTCTTACTTTGGTCTCCTATGGGTGATTTGGTTGATAAGTAATCAAGGATTGATTAAACCATCTGTAATCAGGTGACTTATTAAGATTTCTTTGTTAGGTTGTGGAATTAGTTGCATATTAATGTACAAAGGGACACTTGAGTGTTTTTTTTATTTTTTTTGGTTAAAAATTGACCACCTTCAAATAGGTTAAATTGCTCCTTGTGTTTCAAAGACATTGCCCTAGTTTGATTTTCAGGGATGTAATCAGAAATGTTGACCTAGAAGCTATGTAGAAAACTGGAGTGGAAAGTTGCAGCACTTACTAGAGAAGTCCAAGTCTGAGAGAAAACATAGGTTAAATGATGCATGTTAGAGACTTCAAAAACTTGGCTTGGATAAAATCTTTGAAGAAGACTCAGAGGAGGTATAAGAAACCACTTTGTAAGATACTTATAAATCATTGTAACCCCATATTGTTGCAGACTTACACTAGTCCAGCCATCTTAGGCTCTTAGCCACCTAAGTGAACATCAATGATGTCTCTTGTTTTTTCTGGATAGCATGATCTGTTTTCTAGGTTTTCAGTAAGATTTGTCTTCATATGCTACTAATGCTAGTTGTCAATTTTCTTTATCCGGAGCTGTTTATTATGAATGACTGCTTCTTTGAATCTATGTTTAGTCTTTTGTTTAATGAACCTTTAATTAGTGCTGTGTAAATTGATTGGAGCATTACACTTATCTGTTGTGGAGTGTCAATGCTTTCGTTTTGAAAAACGTCCAAGTCCCTATAAGACTTTTTATAAAAACTGCTTTTCTCTATTGCAGCATGAGGGAAGTATATAGACAGGAGTAACTTCAGAGGGTGTAAAGTGATTCCAGAAAACCCTCTGTCAGTCCAAGAATGAAGTTGATAATTAGGATATCATTGTCAAATTGCTGCCATTGTTCTGCTTTTGGTATTAACAGGAAGAAAGTGAGTATGAAAATGTAATTAGGGTTCATTATTTTTTTTTATTCCTATTTAATGCTAAGGATTTTAAGATTACAACTGATACAGATAGCTACACTGTCTTTCAGGAAATCCCAGTTATGCAGAAGTCAAAGCTGCCTGTGGCATTAGTCTCTCATTTTTCTCCCGTGGGAAGTTTTGGCTTTCTTTTTTGGCTTTTTTCGGGCAAGTTTTCCTGCAAGCCTCATATGGATAGGGTATTTGAGCACAACTTTGAGAAGCTTCAAAGTTATTGATTCTTTAATTCATTTATAGATCAATTGTTCTTAGAAATTGGTATACAATGGGAAAATACGATACGCCTCTCTGTAATTCTTTCCACTCTATAGCTGATTTTTCAAGCAATAAAAAAAGTTACATTTGGCCTAAGAATTTCTATCTCCATTTCACTTCCCTCTTCTGCGGTGTTACTGTCTCTTGTCTGTTGTCACCCCACTGAATATTCATTATGACAATATCAAAGGTTTGGATTTGATGTTTCTGAGGTAATTGGATAGATGTTCATAGTCAATTAGTCAAATGTGTTTTATCTTCTCCATGTGTATGTTCAGGTTTGGAAGTTTGTCTTCATGTTATCATCAATTTTTTGTGTTCCTTCTAGACATGCGATGCATCAGAAACTCCATTAGGTGAAAATTATTTCTGTTACAGGCCCTTGGAAACCCTATTGCCACTTGCAAGTTACTTCATACACACAAATTAACTAAATGAGTGTGAGCATATGCTTAATTAAGTTTCTTGATGTTTCATGCTGTTGTTCCAAACACGACTGCTTACACTGTAACATGCCCTAAGATTGACTCATGTTCTTTTTATGGTGATTTTGATTTCTGAGTTCTGTAACAAAAAGAAGGACGTGCTACCACATCCCTTTATTTTTACATCTGGAAGATGGACATATCGAATATTTACTATATTTAGATATGGGTCTGTATCGTTTATGTGTGCCTGATCAAGCTGGACATGCTGGGCAGCTGGAGTCTGAACTGTGTTCAATTCTACTAGTCAGGATTTTTAGAGCACTTATCACTTGATCAGCTTCCAATGCATTGATCTGTTCATTCAATATATTATGATACATCCTTTCTGTTTAGCTCTATTTATATCTGCCATGCTTTTCTTCAGAAGCTCAGAGTATGCCACCACATTGTACTTCAATTGTTCGAAAGGTTATGGTTGGCTCGTATTTTTTTGTCCGTCCAAGACTAGTTCTATGCTTGATTTTCTCATTGTCTATTTGCATATTGAACAGTTACTTATGTGACATTATGTTTAAGATCAAGGGATGACTTTGCTCTTTCTGGTAGTAGGTGTGTCGGCTTTGACGTGACTGTTTCCCTGGTTTTACAAGACTCATTCTCTAACATGTGGTCCTTCATTGATCATCTCTATCTTTGTAAATGGATGGGGCTCTTTTATCAGAAAGTTAAGTTGTAGCAGGTCGAGTTACCAAAATGGATCACTCATAAATTATGCTGTCATTGGGTTGATAGTTGCAATAGCATAAGCGAGGTGGTTTGTTGGTAGGTTTGTTACTGCTACTGTTGACATATCATTTTCAATTTATTTGGTGTATTCTTTGTTGCAATTATTGGTTGGACTTGAGAACGTCAATGTTTTTCCAATGTAATAAATGTTGACTATGTTATACAATTCCAAGGAAAAGTATGTTCTTTTTCCTTACATTTTTTTTGGTGAATTTATTTAAAAATTAAAATTTTGTGTAACACAATTTTCTGAACAAGCTGAAGTGTACGCAAAAACTAAGCACAGATGTATTCGTTCATTAGCCTTGCTGTGTACTTGTTTGCGATTTTTCTCAAGTGTTGAGATGCTTTGTTCTTGATCTCGATTTAGCTTATGATCATTCCGTGGACGGACTGTCATATTGGTTCGTGGTCATTGACCTGGTCGGCCCGTGTTGACTAAACCATATGGTTGCCTCTACCTTTTGTTTAGCTCACCACATTAATTAATCTCTTAAAGACCCTAGTGACAGGAAATTCAAATGTAAGTTGCCCACAACCAACTACTTCTGATTCTCACAGTTAGCCACTTTGACAAATTTAAAGTGGTTAATATTTTGACCAAGTGTGTTAATGTATGGTGTAAAACAAATTTTTGGGTTTGTAAGAATGTTCTGGTACTAATTTTGTTTACAGAAGCCATTGTTGCTGTAAGTTTAAGTTTCCAGAAGCAAGTGAGCTACCCACAGCAAATTCCCACCTACCGTTTTCCCAAACATTGCTAACATTTTGAGTATCTGTCTACAAAGGAGGCAACAAAATCAGGAATAGTCTTCTCCTGTAATTGTTATCTATACATAGGATCACTGTCTTTTCATTTACTAATTATCCTTGATTATCATAAATCGCCAGGGCTTGTTCTGTGCAGAGCAAACGTAAATGGCGAAAGGAGGTGTCTCTGCAGCCTTCTATAAACTTAATCTGCATTGTCCTGAATGTGCTCATAAGATCAGGAGCCCCCTTTTGAAAATCCAAGGTACATGTTGCTGTTCCCTTGTGATATAAAGGTAAGAAACTAAGAATAGATATCCAAAGTAGTGTTGTTTATCAAATAAAAGCAATGTAGATTTGTAGAACTGATGCCATATGGTCTAGCATGATTAGAATTCGACAGCCTGTTTGCCAACCCGATTGGTTAAGCCATCTGGTACGGGCCAGCCTGATTTACCAGGTTTGGGTGCACCTCCTTTGCCATGAGGTATCGGCCAAACGGTCCAGACTTCTTTTGGCTTGGCCTGCCCTTACGGCTTTACCATGCTGAGATCAATGAAGCACCAAGGCCAATATTACAATATTATGTAGTCTTCAAAACTAACGAGGTCAAAATTTTAAACTTAGTCCTCACATTCCAAATATTGCAACCTGCATCACAAATTCCACCACAACAGCCTGTGCCATTTTCCTTTGCATTTTTAGTAATTAAATGCCGTGATGTATCATTCAATGCTCTTTTTCTAAACCAATTGCCATGTATTGGACATGCAGGAGTTCGTGCTGTGGATGTGAACTTCGAGAAGAGTGAAGTAAAGGTTGTGGGAGCATTCGATTCGAAGAAGATCCATCAGAAACTAGAGAGGTTGAGCAAGAGGAAGGTGGAGGTACTAAAAGTTGAAGAAAACTACAAACACACAGTTGTGGTAGAGAAAGTTGTCAAGGAGACCAAAGAAGTAAGTAATTTGTAGGCATATCTAAAGTAGCCCTAATTAAGTAGAAACTTCATATTCTATACTAAGAACTCCCTCCTTGTGGATTTTGCAGGTGGCTGTATTCACCCATACCGTGAGGGTACATCTGCATTGTGAGCAGTGCGAGGCTGATCTTCGTAGGAAGCTATTAAGACATAAAGGTATAACGCCGACTATTTTTGGATGAAAACAATATAAACGTCCCTTGTAATCCTGTATAGTTTTATTTATCTTTTCCTGTGTTATTAACAGGGATCTATAATGTTAAATCTGATATGAAAGCTCAGACTCTTGCTGTTGAGGGTACAATTGAAAGTGAGAAGTTGGTTAAACACATACGAAGTAAATTCCACAAACATGCAGAACTCGTAACTGCCAAGGAAATAAAGAAGGAAGAGAAGAAAGAAGAGATCAAGAAGGTAGAGGAAACGAAAACCACAAAGAAAGTCATTGACGTTGAAGAAGTGAAAGATGTGCAAGAGAAGCTTAAAGCAAGTAATACTCCTTACATTATTCACTACGTCTATGCTCCTCAGTGGTTTAGCGATGAAGATCCAAATGCTTGTTCTATAATGTAAGAACTAACACACTCCTACACGATGTGTGTAATAACATGATTACCGCGATATATTCTTAAATCATTTACACACCATGATTATACTTGTAAAATGTCCCCAGTATGTTTTTGTATATAATACCAAAGGCTATATAAGGGTTCAATTTCCACTCTCTTGCCCAGTTTATGTTTATTTTAGGTTTAATCGGCAAAACCATACATTTCATGAGGGGAAAAAAAATCATAAATATCATTTGTCACAACCTGTATAAAAACGGAACTTTTTTTTGGGGGGTTATATTAGTATTATACTCGAAATTGCACCAAAACAATTAAAGAAAAGAATACTCTAAGACTGAAGGATTAATTCATATGCCAAGTTTATAATTTTGATTGGAACATAAATAGAGTATGCATATATATTCACCCTTGACTCTCATCAGCTATATGAAAACTTGTATGTACTTGTCAAAAAAATAAATAAAATAAAAAATTATATGTAAACTTGTTTAGGAATAAGGACATATCATGTTTTACTTATTATGTTTTTTCTGTCACAAAAATTCAATTGTCTAATAGAATAATATAAATACATTATCGAGGTTTGTCTGTGCCACGCTTCCATCCTTCAGAATTCTTAAACAACGTATAAAGCAGTTCGTACAAAGCAATCTTGGATGAATTCTAGACATGTTCTACATGAAAGTGAGGCTTCAATGTATCTCAACCATGATGCATCATTGTGAAACTTTTTCGACTTGTCAAAAAATTCCATTAGTCAGACTTGGTTACGTATCCTGGAATCAATCCTTGACTCATCAAGTAGTACATGGCAATAGCTAGTAAAATGAAGATGATGATCCAATAGTTGAAACCTGCATCCACCAAAATAAAGTTCAGGGCTCGAACATATTAGAGTGATTTTGATGAAGGAAAAATTTCAATGCACTTTTGATGAATAGAGGTGTAATTTAAGCTTTGAATCAGAGTAAGGACAAACCATTGGTGCTTTTGTCTTGAACCAGTGTCACTCTGACACTTGAATCCATGGAAGCAGAACCCAAAGCCCTGGACATAGAGCAATAACTTCAATATTAACTCTAAACTCGTAAAAACAGATGATTTAAATAGGATGAAAGGCAAATGGTTCCTAACCTTGAATCATGTGAGAATGTCAAAGCAGTTACCAGACCCAAGTGTGCTTTCTTTACATTCATCTGGACTTGCATCTTTGACAAATTTATAACCAGAAGGTCCCCTTCATTGGTCCCACTACAAGTATACATCAAATGGAAAGTCTTAAGCAAACATACAATATATACACATACAATTATACAAGCATATGTTGTAGGACCTTCAACCAGCCCAAAATTTCCCAACTTGCCCTCTACCAGTACACCAACCTAGCTTCATTCAAAAGAGCACAAGTGCATAACCACATAACAAATTACTGTATTGAATTCCGTGCTTCAAAAAAAGGTTGATCCAAATATTTCAGTAGTAATCTCATTTTTGGACAGCTGATATATACACACACACACACACAAAAAAAAAAAAAAAAAAAAGCAAGAACACAAAGGCAGAACAGTTTTTGACTCCTTAGAGGAGTTTTAATTTCATAATGACAGCAGATGTTATATTAAGAAGAGAATGGATCCAAAAGTTCTCAAATTAATTAATCAGACACAGGGGTCTTCACAAACGACTAGCCCTACACATTCTACAAATATGTATTCCAAATTATAACACAGAGAAACTGATCAATAGTGCAAAAGCTCAGTGAGTCTACAGGGAAGGGAAATAATAGGGGAGGTTGGGGAGGAAGAAAAATGAAACAAAAATTTAACAATTACATGGCAAGGAGCTTTCCATCAACTGAGACATTAAATGCTGTAACTGCATCCCGGACAATATGCTTTGAAGTTATTCTTTTCCAGGATTTGGTGTTCCAGGATATAATACTCCCACCTTTACCTACATTTTAAAAGAAAAGTCTGCTAACCATTAAAAGATATCTCTTCTGGAAGATCACAAGAGTACAGTGGTAAATGGCAAAAAAAAAAGTAAAATAAATAAATAAATAAACATTACCTCGCATAGCAAGTGTGTAAAGAACCTGGTCCCTTTCACTACTTTGAGAAAATCTACAAAACCTAAAAATTTCGTCCTGCACCAAACATTACCAAGTCAGAAACAAATGCAGGTTAAAGGGCTAGAACCATATTGAAAACCTAAATTATAAACTAGGAGAAACATATATGAGGTACTTGACACCATTATTCTAAAAAAAAAAAAAAAAAGGCTACTTGACACCATTATTCCCAAAAAAAAAGGGGGGGGGGGGAGGGTACTTGACAATTTGACATCATTATTCAAAAAAAAAAAAAAAGGGTACAGGCCCACATGCAGGTCTGAATCAACAGTCTTATAGTTGAATATATAAGACACAAGTGCTACTACAACTTACAAAGAGAATTGAAACATAATAAAAAGGGTTACAATTCTCACATTCTCCTTGGCTAAAGAAGCTATGGCTTTTGATGAGGTTACATCCCAAACCTTGCAAGGACCACCACTTCCTATAGAGACCAAATACTTTCCATCTATACTGCAAAATAGAAATGCAACAAAATATAAAGTTCACGTACATGATTTATAGTTCTAAGATTTGACCATATATAATTAAAGCAGCAAGAATATAAACCTGAAATGTAGATCCTTCACAGAAGTATATGCTTTCTCCTCAATAAATAGAACTTCCAAGCTAGGCCACTTGAAGACCCTTATTTTGCCATCCTGTACTGCAAAAAAATCGGAAAATCATATCATTTTGTATCATAAGAACTCTGACATACGAAAACCATGAAGTTAAAATATCGATTCTTTCTGCAGATTTAAAATGGTTACATATCCCAATGCAATGATAAGAGAGACTCCTTACACTCAATAATCATGAAACTTTTCTTTAACTAGCAATACACTAAAGGAACCGAGGAGGTGAGGAGAAGAAGAACAGCAGAATATTTTCATGAAGAATAAAGAGAGCTCGCTAATAAAGAAGCATAAACAGTACTACGTACATGAACAAAGAAGTTACCAATTTAAGCAAAGAAAATCAGAGTACATACTACTCAATTATTTATTCAACATGAGCAGAAATGTAAAGAATCATATTTACCTCACCGCCAGCAGCAAGTAAAGAGCCATCCTCACTGAATGTTAAAGCCAATTGTTGGCCAACATCTTCCAACTTAGTACTCACTTTGTCGGATGAGACTAAACCCAGTTTTCCATTTTCATTATCATTAGTCATTTCCCAATCAAACCACCTATGGAAATCAAAGCAGGTTTAGATTAGCTATCTGTTTGACACACAAGATTAATCCACACTTTTACATATAGTTGCAAAGAGACAGCACTGTGCAATTCTTTATGTACACAAAAACGGATAAGCTGCGAGTACAACTCATATGAAAACGACCAATGTCATCTCGAAAACCAAAGGTCACAGCTATGACTAAATGTAAGTTAAATAATACTTCCCAAGTTTTGATTGCCTCACTTCTTCAAAGAAATTTGATTTCATATACAAATGATGTGGTAACAACATAATCAAATAGCAAATACAAAACTTTTTTTAAATCAAATTGAAACTGTCCAACATAAATTGCTCACAATGAGTCTAATGTACAACTTCATTGATCCACTGTTTCAAACAAATGATCAAAAGTTCATCCAAATTCAAGATCTTTACATCAAATAATTCAAAATAAATCTTCTAAATAGCAAAATTAGGCCTCGGATATTAGATTACCTGCAACTATTTGGAAAGGAACAAATAAGACCGTCGCCTCGAGGATGAACAGCCATTCTGTAAGGCAACTCATTAGCAGTTCCAACTCTGAAAACCTAAATCACACAAAAAAAAATACCAAAATCAATCACTTCTACATCACACTAAAACCTCTAAACCATAAATTCAATCAATTAATCATCTAATTAACCTAAATTCACAATTCAATCACACAATTGTAGAATCTCCAGATGAAAACATGATCAATTCCAAGCATTCACAAACAAAATTTCGAAAACCGTGATTCAGAAAATTTTCGAAAATAGCGATAATCTTACAGGTTCAGGAGACAGAGAATTAGCAGCGAAGTCGAATTCGGAAAGGAGAACAGCATTGGGAATACCACTACGGCCTTCACCGCCGCCGCCGGCGAGGACGAGAAATTCCGACGGATTGTCGACGGGTTTATCGGCGTCGGAGTCGTCGGATTTAGGGTCGGCGGAATTGGTGGATCTGATGGCGTGGGATGGGACCCAGGAAGCTCCGTAGAGAGGAACACCGTATCTCTGGGTGTTGGGAAGCTCCATTATTTTCTCTCTCTATACTTTCTCGCTTCTCTTGCTCTGCTTTGTGGACTCGAATTTTTAGCTTTAAAGTCTTTCAACGCAATTCAAGCTCGAGTATTCAACTTAAACTGTAGATTTTTTTTTATTTTTTTTTTTTGGTGGTAATATTAAAAGAAATTTTTTAGGACTTCTTTTTTTTGAGATCGTTTTTGGTTTTAAGTTTTTTTTTTTAAAAACAAAAAACCAAGAAAAATTAACAAGTGTTTTTAACTTTTTAGATTTCTTTTGTCAAATTTATCATGAATTTAACTTTAAACGGCCTTTACAACTTGCACCGATTTTATTTTGCAAGCCTACCACGAAAATTTATAGCATATGTAGTATAATGATTATATATGATTCCAAACGGCATTATATAACCCCGAGATGTGTCCCCTAAAATCTCGAGTCTTTTTGTCAACGAGCTCCGAAACCTCCAAAATTTCTCAAAAATCGTGGATTAGATTTCAATTTTGGAATTTTTTTACTTTTTTTCGTCCGAAAATAAAAATTGATGTAACGTTTACCATGGTCCCTAATACCCTCTAAGAGTCCAATTGGGTGGGTTGTGGGTGGGACCATCCAATTTGCCTTTAAATGACCAATTTACCGGTTTACAACTTGCACCGATAACTCTAGCCTACCACGAACATTTATGACAACAAATAATGATCATATATTGCTCCAAACGACATTATATGACGCCGAGATATATCCACTAGAATTTCAAGACTTTTCAACACCGGGTCCCGAAACCTCCAAAATTTCTCAAAAAGTGTAGATATTAACCTTCAATTGTGGAATTTTTTGACCTTTTTTCGCCCGAAAATAAAAATTGCTTAATTGTTTACCATGGTCCCTAATACTCTCCGGGTATCCAATTGGATGGATGGAACCATCCAATTTGCCTTTAAACGATCAATTTATCAGTATACAACTTGCACCGATTTCATTAACTCAAGCCTACCACGAACATTTATGACAACATATAATGATTATACATGATTCCAAACGGCATTATATGACCCCCATATGTATTCCCAAAAGTCTCAAGACTTTTTGACACCGGGTTCCGAAACCTCCAAATTTCTCAAAAAGCGTGGACATTAACCTTCAATTTTGAAAATTTTTTACTTTTTTTCGCCCAAAAATAAAAATTGCCGAAATGTTTACCATGGTCCTTAATACCCTCCAGTAGTCCAATTGGGTTATGGCTGGCAATTCCCGACCCGACCCGATAACCCGAACGAACCCGACCCAAAGTTAATGAGAGAAACCCGAACCCGACCCGACCCGAACTCGAATAACCCAAATTCGACCCGATTTGACCAAAATTTCATATTTCGTAATAATTTTAAGTTTTACACTATTTTTTATTATTTCTAAGCATAACCCGAAATCTAACGCGAACCCGACCCACTGACCCGAATTGCCACCCCTAAATTGGGTGGGTGGAACCATCTAATTTGCCTTTAAACGGCCAACTTACCGGTTTACAACTTGCACCAATTTTATTAATTCAAGCATACCACGAACATTTATGACAACATAGAATGATCATATATGGTTCCAAACGTCATTATATAACCCCGAAATTTATTCCCTAAAATCTCAAGGCTTTTCGACACCGTTACCCGAAACCTCCAAAATTTCTCAAAAAACGTGTATATAAGTCTTCAATTTTGGAATTTTATGACTTATTTTCGCCCGGAATTAAAAATTGCCGAAATTTTACCATGGTCCCTAATACCCTCCAGGAATCCAATTGGGTGGGTTGAACTATCCAATTTGCCTTAAAACGGCCAATTTACCAGTTTACAACTTGCACCGATTTCATTAAATCAAGCCTACCACGAACATTTATGACAACATATAATGATCATAAATGGCTCCAAACGACATTATAAGACCCCGAGATGTATCCCTTAGAATTTCAAGACTTTTCGACACTAGGCCCTAAATCCTCCAAAATTTCTCAAAAAGCTTGGATATAGCCTTTAATTTTGAAATTTTTTTTACTTTTTTTGCCCGGAAATAAAAATTGCCGAAATGTTTACCATGATCCCTAATAACGTCCGGGTGTGCATTAGGTGGGTGGAACTTTCCAATTTGCCTTTAAATGACCAATTTACCGGTTTACAACTTGCACCGTTTTCAGTAACTCAAGCCTACCACGAACATTTATGAAAACAAATAATGATCATATATGGTTCCAAACAACATTATATGACCCCAATATATACCCCCTAAAATTTCAAGACTTTTCGACACCGGGCCCTGAAACCTCCAAAATTCCTTAAAAAACATGGATATTAGTCTTCAATTTTGGAATTTTTGGACTTTTTTTTCGTCCGGAAATAAAAATTGCCGAAATATTTACCATGGTCCCTAATATCGTTCGAGAGTCCAATTGGGTTGGTGGAACCATCCAATTTACCTTTAAACGACCAATTTACCGATTTACAACTTGCACGGATTTCATTAACTCAAGCATACTACGAACATTTATGACAACATATAATGATCATATATGGTTCCAAACGGCATTATATGACCCCGAGATTTATCCCCTAAAATATCAAGACTTTTCTACATTGGTCCCCGAAACCTCCAAAAATTTTCAAAAAATGTAGATATTAGCCTTCAATTTTGGAATTTTTTGACTTTTTTCCGTCCAGAAATAAAAATTGCCGAACTGTTTACCATGATCCCTAATACATTCCGGGAGTCCAATTGGGTGGGTGCAACCATCCAATTTGCCTTTAAACGGCCTATTTACCGGTTTATAACTTGCACCGATTTCATTAACTCAAGACTACCAGGAACATTTATGACAACATATATATAATGATCATATATGGTTCCAAACATCATTATATGACCCCGAGATGTATTCGCTAAAATCTCAAGGCTTTTCGACACCGGCCCCTGAAACCTCAAAAGTTTCTCAAAAAGCGTGGATATTTAGGCTTCAATTTTGAAAATTTTTGACTTTTTTTTGCTCAAAAATAAAAATTGCCAAAATGTTTACCATGGTCGTTAATACCCTACGAGAGTCCAATTGGGTGTGTGGAACCATTCAATTTGCTGTTAAACGACCAATTTACCGGTTTACAACTTGCACCGATTTACCGGTTTACAACAGCCAATTTAATTAACTTGCACCAAACTCGACTTGAACCAAAATTGACCCTAACTTGTTTTAACCCGTCAAAACCAGAATTTAACCCGACTTGTTACAAACCTGACCTGTATTCAGCCCGACCCATTCCTAACCCGACCCGAATTTAACACAACCTGTTACAAACCCGACTCGAAATCAACCCGAATTGTTATTGACCAGACCCAAATTCAACCCGATTTGTTATTAACCCGACCCGAATTTTACCAGACCTACTTGTATTACTTACATGACCCAAAAAATCAACCCGACGTGTTACTAACCCGACTCGAAATTAACACGACTTGTTATTGACTCGACCTAAATTCACCCCAAATTGTTCCTGACCCTATTTCAAATCACCTTAAATGCAATTTAGACCACCTTATTATTGTTGATCAAAGCATTTTGTCTAGCTTAGGGAGACCAAGTCGGTCTAGGCCAGCGAAAGAAAGAAGCATCATCCTCAAATTTAAGAGTTAAATATAATATATTATTTGTTGTATGGTCAAAGGAGATAATTATCTTCCTAAATTATAGACTATAGTTCCCTAGTATATTGTCATATATATTATAGTCAAAGGAAATAATTAGTTTGATAAAAATGATAATTATCTATTTATAGTTAGTTGAACTCGAATATGACTTGACTTAGAAATGATCCGACCTATTGTAACCTGCAAATTATTGACTTGAACATAACCCGATTTGAATCTGAGAATGACCCGACTTGAAAATGATCCAACCTGATTATAACCCGCAAATTATTGACTTGAACCGAACCCGACTTGAACCCGAGAATGACCCGAATTGAAAATGACCCGATCTGATTATAATCCGCAAATTATTGACTTGAACTGAACCCGACTCAAACCCGAGAATGACCCGACCTGATTCTAACCCGCAAATTATTGACTTGAACCGAACCCGAGAATTACCCTAACCTGTTTTAACCCGTGAAAACCCGAATTAAACCAGACCTGAATATAACCCGACCTGTTATTTATCCGACCTAAACCCGACCCAAACTCGATAAGAAGTATGACCCGACTCAAGCATGACCGGACCCAAACTTGACCCACATAGGTTATGGAATTAATCCGAATTAACCTGACCCATTCTTAGCCGACCCAAACCCAACCCGTTTACCCGAATTGACAGCTCTACCTGGGTGTACGGCACACTCGGATAATTTGCTCATCAATTTTTGCTCATTTAATAAATGAGCATAAAAATGTTCATTTATTAAATGAGCAACAATTAATGAGTAAATTACTCGGATATACCGTACACCCGAATGTACAAAACAGGTTATCCTCTTCCCAAGTTAAGTTCACCAATACCTTTCAAAATGACAAAATTATACTTCAACCACCAGCCCAATACAAATAACCAAAAGTCCAAAACACAAAGTAAAGTAATTGGGCTAGACCGATACAAAACCACGTGCAAACCACGAGACAAATTGTTCCTTATCTATCTTCATTAAATGAGCAACAATTAATGAGTAAATTACTCGGATATACGTACACCCGAATGTACAAAACAGGTTATCCTCTTCCCAAGTTAAGTTCACCAATACCTTTCAAAATGACAAAATTATACTTCAACCACCAGCCCAATACAAATAACCAAAAGTCCAAAACACAAAGTAAAGTAATTGTTCCTTATCTATCTTCATTATCCTCTTCCTTCTCTCATTTCTCTTCAACTTCCGAAGTTGCTCACTGCAGAAAGGTATGCCTCCTCCATTTCTTCCGGCTTTCTGCATTTTTTTCTTGCTTTTTTTTTTTTTTTTTCTCTCTCCTACTTCCCATTTTTGAGTTTTTACTTCTACAATTACAATTTGTAAGCTCTAAATTTTCAATTTCTTGTTAATGTAATTATCTATTGGGTCATTATAATTTATAGTTACTGGCAAAATTTCTCGAATTTGGGATCTTTTTAATTGATTCTATCATTCTATGCTTGAATTTTTTATCTGTGTTACGAAATTTTCTTTTATCTTTTTTAGAACATGGGTAATTCTATATATTTTTAGTGGGAGTTGTTGAAATTGTGCATATTTCACCTAATTGATGGGGTAGTTTGTATTAATTTCCTGAAAATTTGTTATTTCTATCAGCTCAGATGATTATTAAGGTTCATATTAGTTTGAAATGTGGGATAAATATTGTTTGTTTGAATAATTTTGTTAAGTAGTTTGGTTTTCTAATTATAATTTACCCATTTTGTTGTTCTATATACTTGTATACAGTTTGTGATATTGTCTGCTTTAAGACTTAGATTTTCGTTTTCAAATCGAATTTGACATCTTGCTGCATTTTCCTTGGAACATTAATTGATTTGGGTTCAATTTTTGTGGGTTTTTCTGTGTTTACAGTGCCATCATGGCAGCAATCTCACCCACATTGTCTGTAAAAAGTAGTAGCTGCACTTATTCAAGCAGTAAACGGAGCTTGTACAATTCAAAATCTGTATCTTCGTCATGTTCGGTCATGGGTACTCCTAAGTTTCAGTCCTTGCGTCTGTCTTCGTCGTTTCTTTGCTCCCCCAATCAGATTATCAAACTAAAATCTGTCAGCCCTAGGTCTACACCACTTAGAAGAGCAATTGGGGGTTTGGAGATTAAGATGAGTGTGGAGGCTGGGGTTGGTGTCATGGGTACTAAGCTAGGAATGATGAGTTTTTTCGAGGAGGATGGTACTGTAGTTCCTGTCACTGTTGTAGGGTTCAAGGAGGGAAACATAGTTACTCAGGTGAAGACAGAGTCTACAGATGGGTACAATGCAGTGCAAGTGGGTTACGAGAGGGTTAGGGATCGTAAGCTCACCATGCCCGAGCTTGGGCACCTGAACAAGTCTGGTATCATTCCCATGCGTCATCTTCAGGAGTTTCGGCTTGTATCTGTAGATGACTTCACTCCTAGTCAGAAAATATTGTTTGAGGATCTCTTCAAGGAAGGTGATCTGGTGGATGTTTCTGGTACAACCATCGGGAAAGGGTTCCAAGGTTCTCTGTCTCTCACTCATGCTCTCTCCAATATATTTATCTTGTTGCCAATTGTCTTTAGTATGTTTTACAATTGCTGATAAGGTTAATTGATGAGTGCAAGTAATTACTGGTCTACCTTTAAAACTTGTTGAACATTTTGACATTTGTCTGAAATTTACCTTCAACAAGGAAGTCTGTTTTATAGGTTTTTCAGTCCAAAGATGGGCTTCAGAATGTAACAACATAGCCTACACATGTTTTTGTCTTCGAGTGGTTCTTAGGGCTTTGATGCGATTAGGACGCGTCTAGTCTAGGAATAATGATAACTCTTTTCTGATTCAAAAAATGGAGCTAGGTACTTAGAAAAAAAAATAGGGTGAGCATACCAGCTACTGAAACACCATCCCCAAAGACAAAAACAAGGAATGCTTTATTATTCTCCCCTCATGAATTTCCTAGGAAGGACACCAAACACAAATAACTTACCTGATACTGATGCCACTTATATTTCACAATATATAGCAATAGCATACCATAGCAACTGTTGAAAATTCAATAAACCTGGGTGCAATGGTGCACCCAAGGTTATTTTTTTATCATCTGATGATGAAATGTGTAGACCAGTGTGCTTTAAAGTAACAGCATTAGCAGCTTGTTCTGCCACAAAAGCAGCTTAAACACTCAACCAAACCTTCTAGTTTACCTACACGTAGCAGCTGGCAACAGAACCTCCTAAATCTGCATACAATGTAGCTGTCTTCTTTGTTCCCAGATCCAAGTTGCATCTGTACACAATATCGTCAAATACCAAAAACCAGAAACCAAAAGACTTGATAGATAATAGATTTTCTGTACGGAGTACTTGGTTTGGCGTCGTTGGTAATTGTTGACTTGATATCTCATGTATCTCTTATCAGTTAGTCAGTTATCATATTGTCTTTCTCTGCCGGTGTATTAACTGTCTATTATTGATATGAGTTCATCATGCTGCCCTGGTCACAAAGATGCAGAGTAAATTTGCATTGCTCTGAATTTGTTATGTACACAGGTGGAATCAAAAGGCACAACTTCAAGAGAGGTCTTATGACTCACGGATCGAAAAGTCATAGAGCCTTGGGATCCATTGGAGCTGGAACAACTCCAGGTCATGTATACAAAGGCAAGAAAATGCCTGGAAGGATGGGAGGAACAAAAACAAAGATCCGCAAGCTGAAGATCATGAAGGTTGACACTGATCTTCGTGTTGTCATGATCAAAGGGGCCTTACCTGGTAAACCAGGAAACCTCTTGCGGCTAGCACCAGCAAAGATTGTCGGCAAAAACATTCCAAAGAATTAGACCATGTAGAAGGTTATTTCTTTTTAGTTATGTTTTTTACGGCTGTAGATCTTTTGCTGATCTTATGTTAAAACAAAGAGCATGCTGTAATTTTTGCTGTATATCTCATGAGTCTTGTCTGTTGACATTGGTTTATTGTCATTCCCGTTTTCTGTATTTATTGATCTTCTTCATTTAGCAATATCAGTTAAACACATGAAATTCGGAGATTCAAACAATTTCGATGACAGTAAGATATTTTAATGACACTACTTTTCTGATTTCATATGCCATTAGCTTGAAAATTTATGTTATAATACTTTATGGCCTTAATATAAATCATTGCAATAATAATCATAGCAAAATAAGGTAACCGAAAAATGGTAATTAATATGAGTAGCTGTCAGTAAATGTAGATTTAGGCAAAATGTAACAGTAGGAGTGATATATAGACAGCCAAAACCAAATAGAAGAATCTCTGCTACTTTTATTGCATGAAGAAAATTTATTACATACTGAACTTGTAGATAGTTTCCTGATATGAAATTATTTCAACATGGAAGAACAAAAAAAAAACATCCATAGCATAAGAGAGGAAAAAACAACCATAGCGAAAACGAGGAAACAAAACCAGTAGGTAGGACTAGTGAGATTCTAGTCAATAAACAGAAAAACAGAGGCAATATCAGAAGAATTTTGGTGCATGAAAGGTGCCAATTAGATGATCAGGAAGAGCAAACCCTTCAATTTTGGCCTCAATAGATTTAAGGTCAAAATGTTGTTGATCAGAAACTCCGGCGCCATTACCTTTATTCATGCCTAAAGCTGATGAAGAAGAAAGTGTTTTCTCAAGAAAATTAGATTGATTAGCTATATTTTTCTTAAGATCTTCCATTGAAGCACTCAAAATTTTGAGTTCATGCAAGCCAAGTTTATCAATAGGCGCCTCCCACCAACATTGGTTAGGCTTCCTCTTTAAGGTGTTAAACACATCTCCCCTACTCTTTTCAGTCTCTAGGAGATCAAGAATTTTGGTTAACTGCAAGTTGAGTTCGCGCATAGTAGAGCTTTGTTGACCACCAACGCCTTCAGATTTGGTACCATTGCTCGATGTTTGTCGACTTGTAGGGTTACGACTAAGGTAATGATCAACTATAGAATCAACATTTGGGTATCCAAAAGAGAAAATTTTTTGGCCAGGGGAAAAAACAATTATAATGGCTTCTACACCACAAAGAGTGCATATTTCACTAGCCTTCTTAAACAACCCTAGACGGCGTTTTGAGAAGGTAACTTGTCTATGACTCGGGTTTTTAATCCTAGCCATTTTTATCTTTTGGCGACCTCTCGATTCCTTCTTTGCCATGTTAGAAGAATTGGAAAGAATAGACATGACAAAGCTAATTTGTGTAAGTGGTAAGAAATGAGGTTAACTTGAGGGGGGTATTTAAAGGGTAATGTGTGGTTCTTAATGAGGCTTTAAAATTAATTTCATTACTTCTTTACCAATTATTGCTGATTTAGGAGTTTAAAATATCTTATCTAATTAATATTTTTCTCATTATGGAGATTTAATAATATCATTTAGTTTGTAAGCATTGTGCATCAAATGTTCACTATGAATTAAACCAGATAGATTTAATCATAAAACAACCAAAACACATAGAGAAGCATTTGACCTTTAAAAGTCAATTATGTTTCAATTATGTGTATTTATTTCAGTTATTAGAATTAACATATTACTATGTTTGTACTTGGGATTCTCCTTAATTCTTGTATTATATATACTTTTTTTTTCCCTTCGTTACATTGTGAATTTTTTATTGCTTTTATTGAATGTAGGTGTTACTACATGAGACATTCAACTTTTAATTTTGAGTTTTGTGTAAAAACAACATAATTACACTTGTACAACTAAGCTATGAAAGTTTCATATTTAGACAATGATATTGAATTAGAAGCTATTAGAATCCTATGTTAGGATCTTCTATCAGCTAAACTATGCTTTATATAAGTATATACAAGTAATTTATTTTATTGGGTAATGGTATATGTATCTTGCTAATATGTTTCTTATTGTGTTGAGATAACAAATATTCGCTGACATCCTCATGCTCGTGAAAGATTGCAGACGAGTTGAGTTTTCTTTTATTAGAAGAGTTGGCAATGGTGTTGCTCATAGTTTGGCTAGTTTAAGTTGCAATTTTAATAAGTGTCGTATATGGTTAGAAGAGTACCCTTTTGAAATACAAGGGGCCATTTGTAATGATCTTGCAAACTTGACGCCTTAATAAAATACTGTGCTTCCGGTTTGTGTCAAAAAAAAAAAAAAAAAAAAAACAAATATTCTAGATGTTACTCCGTACGTAAAATATTTGGGAGTTAATATTCTAATCGCGCAATTGTATTTCATCTTATGCATTACCTATCCTTTACAACCCTCTAAACAACTTCTGAAGTTGGATAACTTGGATTGTGGTCTATACTCTATACCATAGCCGGTTGACTTCAATAGAAACATTTTTCCAATTGCTTTAAATGTATTCCCATTCTTGTTTTAGAGATCACACCTTAATACAATGATACGATAAATAAAATATTACTCTGTATTACATGTGTGAGCGAATAATATTTATTGGAATTATATAGAGTGAAAACATACATTAATCGCGCTTCACACTAAACAGTACAAGAGAAAGATGATTAAAAATTTCAAACCAGTAAAATCATTTTTTTTTTGGTGGACATTGAACTTGGATAATATAGCATCAAAATTAAAATTTTCTTTTTCATTTAGTTATTGGCCCGTCTAATATTAACCTGCTCCAACCCACCCAATAAGATTATTGCAATGCTAAGGCCCGCCTGTTTAGGAAAAATAAATTCTAATAATGATGATATATAAGAGATACACGAGCTACAACTAAAATAAATTCTAATAAGGTCTAACGGGTTCTAACACAAGTTCATATAAAATAAATTCTAATAAGTTTAGTAAAAATCAGGTACATAAAAAAGTGATGATATTTTGGAGAAAAATGCTTTTCTAAAACCAAGTCTTCACAAAGGTGAAAGCTAAGCATCATAGAACATGGCAGCATATCACAATTTGATGTAACATTATCTAGAAGCATAGAACAGGCCAACTTATAAAATAATATATTCTAGATACCTCTATTAAACTTGCCTATATATGATGATGATATTGTACACTAATCCTAAGATAATGAGCCCTTAATAAAGTCAAAAAATAATATCAGATTAATGGAGGAAGTGGCAAAAGAAATGGAGAAAGTAGGATTAGTGAATGATAATCATGATTATGTAAGAGAAGATCATGAAGCAGAAGGAGATAATCAAGGGAAGATGAATGGTGGAAAGAAGAATGATCAACAGAAGACAACATTGAGAACACCAGCTGATATTTATGAACACCCTTCTTTTTACTCCTTTATTCTTGATATGCCTGGTCTTGATGCTCACAACATTAAGGTATGTAACCACTCTTGTTACATTAATTATTATTACCCGTTTTCGATCTCGTTTTTTTTATCTTTTAATTGGTAATTTACTTGTTCTGTGTTCATGTAATAGGATATATTCATTCCTTGATTTCTCAAATGTATCAAGTATAAAAACATATGCATGACAATTTACGCGTGTCTATTTGGAGACATCTGATAGATAAAATTGGAACGATACAACGTTACTTTGTGTAAAGTCAAAAAGATCATATATAGGTTGTAGAATTGGTCCACTTCAATAATTCATCAATAGAATTCTGTACTAAACTATAGAGCAATAGATCACCCCATCAAAAATATAATCAAAATATAGATTATGTTGTGTTGAAATTATTAATAAGCCAAGAATTACTTGAGCACATATTTGACAAATATAAATATCAACACATATTTGCATTGACAGGTGAAGGTAGAAAAAGGGATACTTCATGTATCAGGAAAGAAGAAAAAGAAGCAGATCATCGGCGAACCGACGACAACCGGGAACGAGGGGGTGAAGGTGATAAGGATAGAAAGGAGGAGAGCAAGGTACATGAGGAAGTTTACATTGTCAGCAGATGCTAACCATGAAGATATCAAGGCAGCTTACAAAGATGGAGTGCTTTCCATTATTGTTGCCAAGAAGACTAACAAGCAGCTGTCTTTTGCTGATGTTGAACAGTCCAATCCCAACTCTCTTACAAATATTACCATTACTTGATAAATTGACATAACATTCTTTGTTTATGTATACAACAATATTCTTGAAATCATTCATTTATTGGTTTTGTAATTTATGTATTGTGTTTTACATGGATGTATTGTGTAATTATTGATGTAACATATTGTGGATTGATAATAGACACGACAGAGTACATCTTATTACAATAGCGCATTCTTTAGGGGCGAATTCCATGCTTTTTATTTGGACTTATTATTATGGACTGCATTCCAACGGGTTAATTTCTTCCTTTTATGACATAAAAACTCTAGTAAAAAAGAAAAAAAAATTTCAAAGTTTATCTTTTGAATAATTATAGGAAATAAAATCTAATGTATGGTTTTAAGGAAATTATTAATATTTCCTTTTTTAAGTGAAGGGTTTAGGGTAAAAGTCTTATACTTCCTCCGTTCTTTTTTTATCGCATCACTTACTACTTTAGGAAGTTTACTTATTATTGCATCATTTCTTTTTTAGGATAAAAAATATCTATGTTCACACTGCAAATACCCAACATACCCTTACTTTTTATTTTATCTTACATTACATGGACAATTTTGTATTTTTACGTTTCTCTCTCTTACTTTTTCCCACTACCAAATTTTGCCTCCAAAACCCCTATGATGCAATAAAAAAAACGGAGGAAGTATATAGGCATGGGCGGACCCACTTAGTGTCATAGTGGGTCCGGTGACACACTATTAATTTTGAAAAAAAAAAAAAAAAAACAATTACACTCACTCACGCATCTTTCCACTCCCAAAGACCCAGAACCCCTAATTCCCTTACAACACAGCCACGCTTCCCCTAATCCCCCCTCTCTCTCTACTCTATCCTCCATGGCTCCATTGAAGAATTGAAGCTTCAAGCATTCAAGCATACTCGGCTAGTCGGCTACTCGCTAAAACTCCATTGAAGGGGCGTTTGAGCTTTTTCTTCTCCACCGAAACAATCTCAAAGGAGTCAAAGGTTAGATCTTGTTTAAGTTCTTTTTCTGTAATTATTTAGGGTTCTTCAAATTTTGGTAATTGTGGGTTGATAATTGAGTCAATCATTCGAATTTTGATAATTGTGGGTTGATAAATGAGTTGATAATTGCAGGGTCGAAATTCTCCATTGAAGGGGCTTCGTACTTTCACTCTTTCAGAGGCTCTGAGTCACGCCTCACGCTGAGCTTCGCTCCTTCATTGAAGCAGCCTACTGCCTATAGCCAGGTTAGATCTTGAACTCTTTACTCTTGACAATTTGACAAATGGTGTACGAATTTTTTGTTAATGGAAGTAGAAATTGAAATGGGGGTTAATCGTACTTGTATTTGTGTATTTATTTTTGTTAATCGTGTATTTAATTGTAGTTCTATAAGCCTATAACTATTGTGTATTTGTGTAAATTGTGCTATTTTAGGGAATTAGGGTGGTTTACTGGCTTACTGCCTGTCTCACTGTCTGCCTTACTGGTTTCGGTGGTGGTGTAGGGAAGGGGTCAAGGGGAGGGAGTGGCTGTGAAATTGGGCAAAATTGGTTATCAAAGACTCAAAGAGGACAACTTTACCTGTGACAAACCCTTTACACTAGTTGATTTAGTCATGTTTTATAACTTGTTGATGTTGATTTGTTGGTAGAAAAAAAGTCATTAGAGAGTATGATGGATTAATAATAATTTGACTTTATAAAAGAAAGGTTAACGAAAATGGGTAGTAGTTGTTTGTATGAAATTTCTTACAATGTTCATTGATTCTGTTTTTGATTGTATGCTATTTTTGTGATAGTTGGATTAATAGAAATGTTATGCTTATACATCTTTATAGTGGTGTAAAGTAGTTTTCTTGTTGGTTATCATTGTGGGAAATTTGGATAAGTCAAACATTTAGATTGATTTATCTCATTCACCCTTTAACTTCAATTTCAGAATGAAAAGAAAAACAACTCGAGACATTTCAAGTTTTTTTACTAAAAAAGTGAGCGTTTTCTTGGTATTGTGCATGTTCCTAATACTAGTTCTTTGACTCTAAAAGCTGCTATTATTTTTTAAACATTCACTTGAAAATTTCATTGTTGATGTTCGAAATGATGAGAAATTTTGGAATTTGAAAAGTCTAAGTGAACTTTCTACGAAACTTGTTGAGACGGGAAAGTTTGAAACTCATGATCGAGTCTACTTACTTTTGAAGTTAGTGTTGATTCTTCCCGTTGCAACGGCAAGTGTAGAAAGAGTATTTTCTGGAATGACGCAAGTAAAAGATAAATTGCGTAATAGCATGGGAGATCAAATGTTGAATGATTGTTTGATTACTTATCCAGAAAGAGATTTGTTTTACAATGTTAGCATGGATGATATTGTACATCGTTATCAAAATATGAAAACTCGTCGAGAGCAATTGTAATAAAATTAGTACTTTTTTAGTTGTAATATGAATTTGAATTACTTTATGAAATGAACTTTTTATGTATTTTTTTTGTTCATTATTCAAGCTTTGACTATTTTTGATATTTTATGCGGTCAGTGGACGATGATGGGATGTGACAACCTATTATTTAAATCCTGGATCCGCCACTGTATATAGGAGTTTATTACATAACATGTAAACAATTTGTACCTCTTAATTATCTCACTACTCAAGAAAAGAAAAAACAAACCAATATTTTAAGGTGGTAATCGTGAAAAATGTCTGTATTTATACTTATGCTTGCCGTAGTGCTGGCATGTCTAATATTTGTGCCGGTGATCTTGCCAAAACTGCTGTCGCCGGTGATATGTCTCCTTGTTCCTTTTATTATCTATGTCTTGGTATTATATGCGGCTTACATGTAGCCTAAGATGTACCCAATTTTATTTATTTTTTTTTTTTTTTTTTTTTTTTTTGGTAGTAACTAGTCCCGTATTTGCATCAACTTTCCTGCCCCCGGCTTTGCATCAAAAACTAGTCCCGTATTGAATAAACAATTTATCAAAATACAATAAGTATTGCAATTTGTTACTTTTAAAGATTCTTATATATATATATATATATATATATATATATATATTATTTTTTATTTATTATTATTTGGTTCTTATTGTATTGATGCACATTTTCTCTTCATTCTAATTAATCAATGTACGTTCCTTAAAGTTTATGAATGACACTAGTCACACTACTGAATTTAATTGATACTTTTCTTGTACTCAAGTATGTTATGTTTTAAGGCGAAAAACTCCCAAACCTAAAGAGTAATACGGAAGCATATGCAAACAAAAGTAAAAGTCCAAGAGCACAATTAATTAATTAATTAATATTTTTATGGATTCTAACTAATACTTCGTACATTACTCTATACTATTAATCTATTACCGACATGAAAATTTTAAACCAGTTAAGCTTATGTCAAAAAAAAAAAGGAAAATTTTAAACCAGAAAATATACTCTACCTATTCAATTACATAAATTGATAAAAGTCTTCAATAAATAATATAGAATATGTTTTAAATAAGGGCACTTGTCAAATTAGGAGTACTCTGTATTCAGATATATTTTTTTTTTTTTTTTGACAAGTAGATATAAATTAAATTAACTTTTTAAAGTTTCACAATTTTCCTAATTTATGTTTTTATAGGGCACCAAGTCACAAAACTTGCCAAAACTTCGGTAAATAACTCTATCACTCTATGGCAATAGAAAAAAAAATATCATGGAATCACAAAAGTTGCCATAAACTCTGCTAAATAAATATTGCAATAAAGATCATAATTTCATTATAAATTTATTTAGTACTATAATAACATGCTTATCAATCTTAGAAATACCAGAATATCATGAAGATCATTAAGAAAACCACGCCATAAAAAATCATTTATACGGAGTATATACATTTTGAATAAAGCGACTAAAAATATAGAAGTTTTGGAGGAAAAAAAAAAAAGAAGAGCAGATTCATCAATACTGTTAAAAAAATGAGGCTTTACATTTCAATACCTAAAACCGAAGCACTAGAACTTTGAAAGTTGCCAACGGCCAACACGAATTTTAAGTAGGAGCTAAATGAAGCAATAACCTGGTTGTCAAGCTAAGTACAAATGAGTGTATGAGACTGGTTTAGAGTCATTCCCTGAGTTCGACCCCTTGGGCAGCAAATTATCATCCTAAGGGAATTGTGGCGATCCATTCTGGACCTATTATTTACCAAACATTGTCCTTGACATAGAAGGCTCGATTCTGACCTTAGACAAAACCAGAACGAAACAGAACAGAAGACAAAGGCCAAAAGAAGTGCTTCATAAATTGTAATGACAGACAAGAGGAGACAGTTGCAGAAGATGTCAGCATCTTAAGCATAAAGAATGGTGCTCTAGTTACCATGTTATAACCTAGATGAGCAGTTTAAAGTGCTTCATAATTACCTTATTCTTGAGAAATGTGACTGTTTTCTTGAGGTATTAAATCCTCAGAAAAGATGAAACTGCTTCTGGCATCAAACACATTTGCAATTTGCAGAATTGTAGATTGAATTGCATGTGATGAGGGATGAACAAATTCAGGGAGAGAAGGCAGGCACTGGGGAATGAATTCACCCTTCTCATGTGAAGGAGCATAGAGGGCAAGCACGGCACGGCAAAATATGAATCTGCAACGTGACAAAGAAACACTTCAGTCAGCTGAATTGAACATCATCAATCATAAAGATTGTCATCAGAGACCTGAAAGGCTGATTGAATCCTGTTCTCACTCTACCCCCCCTCCCCCCCCCCCCGAGCTTTCTTGGACCTTGTGCAAATTCCTTCTGGATAAGTCTCACAACTCTAAGCTGCAGGGTGAATGAGTTTCTTGTGCAGCAGATATCATCTATAGTTAGGTAGACAATAGATAGAAAAGGTTCAAAAAAAAAAAAGGGGGCAAGATATGGAATGAAAGAAGGATTTGAGCCTATAACCAAACCAGGGTGAAGGATCTAGGACAGTTTCTTAAATATGCCTTGCAATAATATTGAATCTTGAACAAACATGAGTTTAAAAAACTGTCGAGTATCTTCAACATTTGTCTAGGTTAATGTCACTCCTTGCTGAAGACAAAAAACCACATTGTCACAGCAACAATAACAACAGAAGATCATCTAAAATCTGTATGTAGGTAGCCTTACAAGATTAGACACCCTTTTATCAAGACTGAATCGATAAGGTTTAACTCAGTTTAGTGCAAATGCATCAATCCACACATATATGTCATTTGAGTAACAAAAGAATGGACACATTCAAACAGTACCTAAGTAGGAGTCGCCTGAGGAATGGATCGCAGAAAACTTGGGACCAAACAGGATCAAGAGAACCTGATGTAGCTAAAGTCAACCCCCAGTCATTTAGAGAAGAAGAAAGAAGCTTGTCAGCAGTATCATACAGATCCTGGCCATAACAATTTCGTAAGTCTACATAACAATACAAATTTTAATTCAAGAAAAGCAATGAGCAGAGAAGTTTACACGCCCACCGTTTGAATATCAGACCCAGAAGATCCCAGCAGGAGGCAGAAAGCTTGGATGGGAGCTGTGAGAAAGATGGTAAACAGGCTCCCATTTAAATGCCGAGACCATTCACCAGTGGAAGTAGAGGGTGAAGACTTTGGAGACAAAAGCATAGCAGCTGATTCTCCTTTTTCTGATCCACTTATAATCTACACATATTTAACAGAACACATGGAGAACTAGTCATCCATCAGTGAGGACTACTGAAAGTAATTGCTGCAGCATTTAGGAATAAAACCCTAGCAGAACAGAAAACCATGCAAAAGAAGTCTGAAATCAGATTAACTATAAAAGTACAAATATGAAGCAGAGCAAAAAATGTCAGCGACTGAGAATAAAGATATTGTAAGTTAACCATATAATGTTTAAAGCACACTATATGACAAGAGAAGATGGTTATGTTTCTCTTTGCACTAACCTATTTCAAGTTGGTGAACCCACTAAACTATTAACCTATAATTTGGCAGGTCCTGGTATAAGTCATTGCTCTGATCATAAGGCAATAACCAGAAACAAGCGTGAGGTATCAGCCTTAAAAACACAGTTTAAAGTGCTAAATTTATGTTTAATAGTCAGCAAAGACGAAATCAGATAAAGGCAAAGTCCACATACATTCTATATTATTAGTTATCACAAAGACCAATGCAATCATATGCAAGACCACAGCATCACACATATCTATTTTCCACTTATCATACATTTTTCAATTTAAAACTTATGCAATCAGTTCTGCTATCACTTTAATTTTGTGTGATTCACCAATAATGAAACAATCGTAAGAAATTATACTTTCCTTTTTTATCTTGCAAACAAATCTCTCATCAACAACAGATGAGTAAAGTTGTGTGAACACATCAAGTAGATTTTCTATGCAAAAGTGAAGAGTGTAAAGGTTAATAAAGGTCAAAGGCAGAACAAGAAAATGGGAAGTCTGCTTGTCAGTGCTACATAAAAACTATTATGAAGCAAATTTATAGAATTGTTATCACACATCCTCAAATGCCTAATGAATTGAGAATCCCTCCTGCCCCTTTACAAGAAATGGAAACAAGATTACCATGGACCTCTGTTGAATCCCTGTAATAACATGTGACTTCAGGAAAAGTACCAATTTAGAGCTATGCATCTGAACTGTTTCAGGATAAAATGCAAATCAATAAGTAGAAGCTTAGAGACTTGCCTTGACTGACCCACTGCTCTCACTGTCAATGACAATGAAGAGAGGCCTTCTTGTAAATGGAAGCAAGTCTGAAGGGTAAATGTAACTGGAACCTGAAAAGGAATGTTGACAACTAATGAATAAAATTATGCTTGAAGGACAAAAGAAAACAATCAAAAACCAATTTGCATTTCATTAAAGTGATGCTAATTTTAGTTATTCAGTGTTCTAATAATACATACAAGTAATTGACTTTCCCCTAGTACAAAAGAAGCACATGCACACAAACTAACTTGGAGACAGTTTGTCTTGAAAGAGGCAGGACAGACAGGCAAATTGAATTCCAGAAAGATGGAATAGGCAACATGGAAGTCATGCGGAGAAAAAAAATTGAATCTACTATCCATAGATTCCAGCCATAAACGCTAAAAAATAAAAATAAAAAATAATAATACTAATAATAATATTAACCAATTCAAAAGGTATACGCATCGACTGAAAGTTATAATATAATATCTATCTGGTTAGTGTCTTCCAAAACGGGTGAAAAAAATTGAAATATCTGCAGGGCACAAAGGGGACTTTTGAGGATTGCAATGCTAACAATAACATCCTCTAGTACCTCAACTTTTAGCATAGCTGTGACTTAGGTTGGCAACTACATTGACCTAAATGACTTGGGCTCGGGATTTGGTAAAGGTATTGTCGTGTATCAGTGATGACCACATTAATCCTGACCCTCAAAGTTAAAGAGGCTAAAAGATTCATCTTCCACAGACGAAAGTATGACATGAACAGACACCGGAGAGAAAGAGAGCAAAACAAACCTGTACAGGCTTATATTTTCACATCTATCTCGGAGTAGCTACTTAATTCACACGGGGTTTAAAAAAAAGGATTTATAATACCTTCATTTCCACGGCACCCAATATGTATGCAGTCTAGGGGGCTATTTGATAAAGCTTCTTCACTTTGGCCGCATAAAGGGCTGTGACCATCAGTCATGGAAGTTGCATGCAAGGCGGTCTGAGATTGGAGAAGAATCTTGACACTGCTCTCAGGACCAAGACGACTGCCCGCACCAGAAGAAGGTGAGAAAATTGACCCACTTTTTCCTGATAGATTTTGAATTACATAAGAGACAGCACAAACCAGACCTTTTTAAGCATGGAAAACTAACATAGCCAGGAATATTATGTCCCCAGAAGGCCAAAGCTACCTGATAGATAGATGAAGAGAACACCATCAGCAGGAAGCTCATCGCAAGCTGTTGCCAGAATCTGCCAAGTAGTGCAAGATTAGATAGATATCACTATAAGTTAACGTTTGTTACACAAAACTTTTTAAATTTAAGCAGGCGTTTGCAGCTCAACAAGCATGAGAAAACCTACTATCAAATCAATACAGTAAATTCTGCACACTATTCAATTATTCATTCTTAGATTAGCATACCGCAATGAAATGTGTAACTGAAGGCCGATAAAGGACAGCTTTCCGTGGATTGCGAGGCAGGGTTGGATCAGTAATATCTTGTGTGTGGTTACTGCCACTATTTTTTGTTGTTCCATCTTGACCTGCACCACTTCCTGAATGGTAAAATGCACCAGAAGGTTCCCATTCTAGACTCTGGAGCATTCTGTACGTGTCAAGGGTAAGCTCTGAATATTTAACCTGCATAAATTTTGTAGCCTAAGTGAGTCAAAAGATCATAAGGGGAGCCTTGATATCCATATTCAAGGGTTTCATAAACCACACTAGTATAACACCTAATAGCCTCTACACTATTCTGCCTTTAGGACAACATTCACTGAACAAATATATAGTACTTGAACAAAGGCAAGAAAGTAGGCCTTACCTCATTAGGATGGTAGCTACTTAGTACTGCATCCCGTAATTTCAGATTTCTCTTAGGGTTATATGAGGAAACATGTGGTAGAGTGTCTGGATGAGGATCAAGAACAAGACTGTATCTCAAAGGCCTGATGTTCATAAAATTGGTGTCAGCTTTTAGAAATTTAGCTACTTCTTGGACCACCACCTTCCATTCTCTGAAGTTAGCTTCCTAGAAAAAGAATGTGGACATCATGCAAATTATCAGTTACCTGCTATAATTTACATCCTTTGACAAAGTGATTATAAAGTGAAAAGAAAAACCAAACGAAATTGAGAAGAGTAGAGGAGTACATAATTGTAAAAGATTATCTAAACTTGACAAGTAAACAATAAAAGTTGATGGAGGCTTTATGAGATCATTGTTAACGGCACACAAGATACCAAGAAAAAGTCACTTGAACAGTTGAACTTCCATAACTTGGATACAAATCAGACATGACACTGAAGAACTGAGCAAGCAATAGAGCAGTGAAATAACATCCGTCCTTATTAAGTCAAAGCAACACCTTCCTCTGGTTCCAATTTGCTGCTATTAAAAATTACAAAAATCTCTTCCCCACAACCTCTTCTTAATATAATGGTATGATAGATCTTGAAACTTCTGCTAACATGTTTTCATAAATCACCTATAAGTCTCTAAAATAGTTAATTATCTCACAGCATCATCCCAGGAACCACAGCATAGTGGTTGACAGCCGAATTAATGGAGTACCTCTCAAACTAATCAAAACTTTGGAAAGCATTATTTAAGATAAATTTCCAATATTTACATGATCAGTGTTTTAATCTTCCTGCTCCACCATGAAACTTTCTGCTTCATACTCTGTCCTCTGGTGATATTTGCACCATGGTTAGAGCTATAAGACAGACCTTTTCCAAATTATCACATGATTTACAATGGAAACACCGAAACATAAAGCATTATCTTCCTGTCTCACCACTTCACATTCCAACAGCATCCACATTTCACCTAACACTCCACTCGTCCTTCAAACTCTAATTTGTCACTTAATTAAAATTTGACGATATAATAGAAACTGAAATATAATACAATTTCTTTGGATAGAACCACCTTATCCATTACTTTAATCACGTCAAACACCCTTTGACTCATGTCTTGAGGAGTTGCGACTTAAAGTGCCTAAAATGCCATCGTGTGCTGTATGATTTAAGCAGACTGGAGCATTCATAACTCCACTAGGATCATGCCTTCAACTCATACTACGAATCAAAATGCTCAAAATACCAACTTTTTGCAAATATAAAGATAAAATATAAACAAAGAAAATTTTGTTGGGTGGTTTTCTACAAAGTGTGTATAATATTTGGTTATTCCTTGTAAATTTCCCTGGGTGGTTTTCTACAAAGTGCTTATTATATTCAGTTATTCCTTGTAAATTTCCCTATCAATGCTAAACATTTTTCTAAGGAGATCGATTTCATCAATGTTTATCAAGATTAGCATAAGACCATAGAAATAAAGTATCACAAGAAATTAAAAGTAAATAACCTTAAAAGCCCGTTTGCATTCATCAAGCAAAATCTTTAAGTGATTAACCAACTGATGAACCATATGTCGACGGTTAAGCACTAGACATACTGTAATGAATCTTGCAATAAATCTCAATTGTTTATTTGCAAGATTAATGTCTTGAAACATGCCCTCCTTGAAATACTCCCTTGTCAGTAGAGCTTCGTAGAATACATATGATTCTGACAAATAGCTTGCGTCACTTGTGCGTGTATACTGTCCAAAATAAAGCTGACCAATCCGAGATGCAATCTCACCAATCTCCCATCTCTTTAGCCCACCATCTACCAGCTTCTGCCGATTTGCTTGTTGAAATTTCCATAACTCTGTATATACTTTGAATACTTTGCAAAAATAAGTGTCAAACCTGCATTATTTATATATACTATTGCATATCAAAAACCAAACCAATGACTGAGGCTCCAAATAGGCAAACAGCCCTCAGCCCCACACTCTTCTTACATAAAGTTTCATCAGAAATTTACTCATTCTTAAAATTTTGATTAATTGCCAGAAAAAGACGTAAGATCTAGCAAAGAATAGCAGAATTTGGGAATTTTCCCCCTCCAACCTGCTGTAGGCTTAGTGTTTCAATCCTTGCCAATTAGTGCTTTAAAAGGAGAAACATGACAGGGATGAATACTGAATATCTAAAACAGCCATACAAAGGGAAAATACAAGTCTAAAATCTAAACCAACACTTCTAGCCACCAGCCACAATATCCTTCAATTGTACAAATAGAAAAACATCTTAATAAAGCACATTAATTTCACATAAAGATCAAATTCCAGTTCAATATATAACAAATCAAATTACAAGAACATAAGGAATAATAGATACTGTTTCTTTTCTCTCTTGGATATTTGTTGTAATTATTCTTTTAGCAAAAATGTTATTAAACTCCACAGAGGAGGGGTGTATCCAAGTATAGTATCTCTAACAAAACCCTCATTCCTTAAAATTTCTTCTTAATCAATCGTCTCTTGTGTCCAATTGTTCCCCCCTTCTCATAATTAAATGATACTATCTTCGTCTTTCAGTCAGCATATAATCCTCCATAGTGATTACACATATGATATAATTGCAAATATCAACCTTTATAACAAACCCTGCCAGGATGTCGAGGGAAGACTTCGTAAGTACAAGTTCTAACCTTCTTAGAAAAGATTTTCTATAGCATCTCACACTTTAGTGTAATATACTAATTTATGTTCCCAGCGGTAACCCCAAAAGGCTTCTAGTACCCTTTCTGATTTTCCACAAGGGTGAGGAAGGTCAAACAAGCACAAGTTGTTATCCTCCAAAAGTCCAAAATGAGTCTTTCCCAGCCAAGGCAATTACAGTTTTGAGGCTGACAATGGACTGTAAACAACCCCTAAAGGCTTCTAACAAACTTTGATAGAGTAAAATATTATCCAGAGCAATGAAAGAGGATACATTAGTAGAAAAGATGCATTCCTGTACATTAAAAATAATGAAGAAATATATTGTCTATCACATTTCATGTCAATAAACCTGAAATATGGCCCATGTTGATCTTTAATAATTCTTGCATAAAAATATAAAATATTTGTAGGCAACATCCTTAGCTGTGAGATAAAAGAAACTTGATAGAAATATATGTTTCCAAGAGGCCAAAAAGAATCTAAGCCCCAAGACAATCCCATGAAGCTGCTAACCCAACTCAATCCCAACAGCCTATGCCCAAACTGTAATCAAATAATTGAGCCTCCAAGACCAAGGGCTTCCCCTCAACTTCAACTAAGATCCAAGGGGTCTAAGAAGATCTCATTGGCACAAGTCATAGCATCAAATTTGCTAGTAGCATTGTGAGGCACAATATGGCTTATTCTCCTAAAGAATGTTAGGGACTAAGTTCGATTCAAAAAAAAAAAAAATGTTAGGGACTAAGAGGCAACTCTAGTCTCTAGGAATAGGTTTTGCAGTTTTGCTACATGGACAAAAATCTCTTTCAAGTGAGGCCAACAGCATTTGGGATTGGCTTACTAATTTACGAGTGCCATCTCAAGGCATGGTGCAATTTATGGCCCTCGCGTCTAATGTAGACAACAGCCTCTCTAATATAGCAAACATAACACTATTTATCTAACTGCCGGCTAAGCTCCCTACCCCTTACCGGCAGACTCCTTACAACAACTAGTAACTACACATCAATGGTAGCCGCCTTATCACAACATGAGAGAGCATTAGTCCACAACGATACAACAATCACACCCGCCTAAGGCGAAAACCTCATGTAGGCAATCAAGCTAATGTTGATGTTAAACCTCAAATGAAAACCAGTAACACCCTATATTTCTTACTTTCTTCCAATCATCAAAATATCCACTTTAACCAAATCAAAACTCCAATAATTCACAAATATCAAATTATAATTATGCTATAATTCAACAACAAATGATCAAATTCTCCCAGATTAACACATAAAATAATAAGAAAAACCCAATTCAAACCCAAAACCCATTTCTATAAAATACTAAAATCAGGAATTCAGCAATCGAGAAAAAGAGAAAAGAAGAATTGTACCTGTTGCGCTCATAAAGGGGCAAGTCCCTGATCTTAGCAAATTTCTTATCAGCCTTATCAACCAAAGACCAGTAGATTTCAATCGTGGGTATCCCACTATTTTGCTGCGCCATTTTTAGAGTAAAATTCTCTTCTTTCTCTCTCTTCTTCAGGCTATATTGACCACCCAGAAAAGGGTCTGAGAGACCGGGGAAGAAGAAGCCTGAAAATGGGTACTGTAATTGTTTATTCTTGAATTGGGGTTAATAATTGTTGTTTGTAGCAGTAATTTGGTAAAGTGATGACCCTAATTGGATGTGCTGATCACTACTTAATACTTAATTCATAGCATCTTAATTGGAAGCACGAGGACCCAATTTGTTTAATCCGTAAATAGGTCGGTCTATTTGACATAAGCCTTGTTTGGCAAATGGCTGTTGGCGGTTGGCTGTTGGCTGATTCACATGACTTGTTTGACTAGCTGGAATATTTGGCTGTTTATAATGGCTTTTGAAATTGGCTGTTTTAGCTGGTTGTTTATAAAAGTGTTTGGTAAATTAATTGTTGGTTGTTGGTTGTTTATTAGATAATTTGTGGGCCAACAAGCCAAAAGCCAACAAAAAAGCTACTCAAAGCAGCTTTTTCATTTTGGCTTAAAAGCAGCTTTTTCGCTAACTAAAAAGCCAATTACCAAACACATTTTTTGGTTGTTTGACCACCTAAAAAAGCCAAAAGCCAAAAGCCAAAAGCCAAAAGCTAACCAAAAAGCCATTAAAAAGCCAATTACCAAACATGGCCATAATCTAACCCGCTCTAATCAGGTTTGGAGTTTTGCTTCTAATAGCATATAAAAGTGACGATCAAAAGGTCAAAGGATGGATGAGATATTCGATTTGCTTTTTATGGACAAAAATCAGTTTTGATTTCAGATTGTTACTAAGTCGTAAGTATCTTAAACAATTGTTTATTATTAAAACGGGGGGGGGGGGAACGTGTTAGATCAAGTAAGGAACCCTCATCCCACTCTCTATTTAAGAGGTACATTAGCCAACATGATCTGACCCAACTCGGCTCATTGAACATTTCAATACATAGGCACAAATGCACAATGATGAACCAAATAATGTCAATTTTGCTCTAAATACAATGATTAAAGATGACACGTTGCAATCAAACGCATGGATTGTCACGTGATTATGCCAACTTTCAAATATTTTGGCATGAAAATTTATGTTATGTCATCAATTGCACTTAGTTTATTTGGAAGCACAAGCACTTGACACAAGTTGTAATCCACTTCCAAACTTATTATTTACCTCATGATACCTAAAAATATCATGCTCTAAGTAAAAAAATTTAATTTGCAAAGTCTTACCAATTTTCCATTCATAACTGCTTTCATATTCCATTTATAATAGCTTTCATATTGCATTTAGGAATTAGCTCAATATCAATGGAATATACATTTTCTTACGGGTGAAAATAAGAATTTGATCTAACAATTTCGTTCAGTATAATATAAATCAATGTGTGTATTATGTGGCCTTTTAAGAGGCCATCTCAACGACAATCAACAAGAAATCAACCCTTCCATTAACTAACTTTTTTTTTTTTAATAACTTTAACTATATATACTGTTATCTTGAAACAAGACGAACCTTTTTTATTGTAAAAATTTTTTCGGAAAAAAAAGTGAGGCAGGTGTGCAAGGGCACTTCATGAGTTCATGCGAGGGTCATTTGGGTACAATTGTAGTATTGTACAAATATGTACAATACAGTACACCTTTTGTTTTCTACTTCAGATATACTTGGTATATATTTCTTTGGTCTATTTGTAGTATTGGTCTACTCCTCCTCTGACAATTGGAACAACGATAAACTGAGTGTTGAGAGTCAGCAGTCAGCAAAGATCAGCAGCATTCAACGGTTTCAACCCGCTCCTCTACTCCGTATTACAAATTCAGGTTTTCTAACTCACAAACTTGAAACTCCCCATTTCATCGATTTCAATTTTTTGATTTCTGGGTTTATATCTCCTTAATTTGTTTGAATATTTTTTAACTCTTAATCTTCTTTAATACATTGGTTGTAATTACAGATAAACAGTATAAAATTGCTTCCTTTGAGGTTCTATATATTATTGGAAGATTGAATTGAGGTAAAGATTAAACCCTTTATTTTTGTGTAATTTTTTTTGTATAGATATTGGAGTTTGTGATTCTATTGTTCATTTTTCAGTGGAAAGTTTGATATTTTTTTGGGCTTTATTTAATGTAAATGGATGTGGGTTTGTTGGGAAATTTGGTCAAAATCCGATTTGGGATTGGTTTGTGGAGAGATTATTTGATTAGAACTCCACCATAAAATAGGAAACTGATGAAGTGGTTCGGATTTCGAATGTGAAGATTTAATCAGATAGTTCTGTATTGATTTCTGAAGTTTTGTTGCAATGAGGAAAAAAAAATACTACGTACTTAAATTCTGACGTATTTCAGTTTTTAGGTCTTTAGAATGCCATTTATTGTGCTCTTGGATGTTGGTAGCAATTGATGAATGGCATTCTCTCTAAGTTAGGAAATTTGGTCATTAAGGAATTATAATCTTGTTGTCAGTGATGCTTTCTTGTAGTTGATCTATTTTCTACTCCGTATAAAGTGTCATCAATAACGTGCAACACGAGTTAGGTATGTAAGATAAGTAATGTTAAAGAAATTAATGACATCTGAGTGACACTTTGTAATCCAAAACTATATGTTATTTTTCTTTTTCTTTATTTTTTTTGATGCAAAAGAGTGATGGATTGGTGTTTTTGGAATGTATCACTTGGATATGTTTGGTTGTACATGGAGCCTCCTAACTTTAAGGTTCTTGGTTCTGTTTTGGACAATTCTTATAAAAGTGATCTTCCTTATAAACAATTCATTGAATATTATTCACACGTGTGACATATACAAGGGCCCCAGTAATACATAGATACAAAGGTTTTGAAAAAGAGACAGTTTTTTCAATGAGTGATTAAAACGGAATGAATTGGTAACTATGCATTCCATCTGGATGAATCATTTAGAACTTGGAAAGGTGACTGTTATTTCGTGTTAAATCACAGATGGATTATCCTTCTTTTTAATACACATGTTTACTGCATTGATACTAGATTAGTGTATGACCCTAGCTATTTGAGATTTCAAATACAATGCAATGACAAAAATTAAACCCTAGCTATATATCTGAATTATTGGTGTTGTTTCTGCTAGTAATGTATTTTAAGGAAATATCTCCAAAATTTTTATTTTGATCTTTCAGTAGGAACTTAATCGTTTCTTCTCCGGACTTTAGTTTCCTCTATTAATGGGAATAAGGGTTGGCTGGGTTGGGGTGGGAGGATGAGGCACAAAGAAACAGATTCTTACAAGTAATGGGTGGCCAAGTGGTTAAAGTGACAGATTGTAAATCTATATGGGCTGCTATAACTATCCCAGAAGACACTCAAAACTGCTAATAGAAATCAATTTCATCATGTAGGCTGTTCTGGGGACTGATTATATGATTCCTTGTAGCTCATTCACTTCTGTTTTGCTGGTCTTTTATGGATAAATAATGTTGATTGGGCCTTTCTCACTGTGAGTTGTGTGTATGGCAATAGATTGTGACCAGACAGAAATTATGCAGCATGTACCTTACCACCAATAATAATCTACTCTCTAGCATTTGGATGTTGCTTGCTTGAGAATTGGGGGAAGTCCAGTGTGATGTCTACTGATAATCGAACAACAAATTCAATCAGGTATTCATTTTAGACCTATCCAACCTGTTAGTATTTTTACATCCATGTTATACAGTAGCTTTTGCTCAGTATTTTTTCTCGGTTTTTTTTTTTCCACTTTCATTTTATCACTTTCCTTTCTTTGCTCCATTTTTTTGCGGATGATTTCTTATGACAATTCATTATAGCTTACCCCATTTCATTTTGGGACTAAGGCTTGTTGTTGTGGTGTTTTGGTCTTTGCTCCTCTTGTATAAATACTCTTTGTTTCCTAGGCATGACATTGGAAATTCTGCTTCAAGGGATTTGAAAGGAGATGGAAGTCTTAAAACTTCCGAGGAACAAAAGGTTTGGTTGCTTGTAGCTTTACTTATGTATGTAATTCTTTCCATCTATGTTTGTCTTATCTAATAGAATCCACTTCTTAAAATCAACGAGCAGGAACTTTTTGGGCAATCCAGGACACAAGAACATGAGATCTTTTCTCTTAGGGAAAAAATTACTCAAGCCTATATTAAGGTAGTGCTAAGAATATGGTTACTCGATAATTTGTTGTTTTCTGGTGCTTCTCTTTTACATGGGAATGAGCTTGTATCTCCTTTAAATGACAGGAGATGCAGATGCTCAATGAGAAGTATGCTTTGGAGCGAAAGTTTTCAGACCTGCGTATGGTTCGTTATCTAGAAAACTCTTATTCCCTGTCATTTTCTTGTATTTGTGAAATTGCTTTGCTTTGAATGATGGTGATTGCTCATCCAATACCTGATATGATAGGCCATGGATGAGAAGCAAAAAGAATCGATAACTGCAGCCTTAAATGAGTTGGCTGTCAGAAAAGCTGACCTTGATGAGAATGTAAGACTAACCAATGATTTAAAGGTAAAGAGAGTCTTTCCCTCCTAGTTTATCAACTTTACTTACCCAACTGATTCCTCCTCCACCCTCTAAAAGATAGATATTCATGAAGTAACCCCATGGTATAATTAAGTGATAATACTTGTACCAGACAATTGTGAGGAATAAGATAGGCTAAATTAACTCTAGAAACAAGTGCTTTGTCCTCTTTGCCAATTTTTTTTAAAAAAAAATTCCTCGTTTAGGATGCAGAAGAGCAGAGATATTATTTCATGACATCTTTGCTTGGATTATTGGCTGAATTTGGCACACGGCCAAGCGTCACAAATGCTTCTTCTATTTGCATGAATCTCAAGGTATGGATATTGGATAGTTGTAAAAAAGGGCAGTATTGTCTTTTTATCTATTGATGCTGGTGTAAGAGTTTTGCTTATTATTTGTTTTATATGCTGTGGTGATAACTTGGTCTTAAAACCTTCAGTCCTACTAAGCCGGCAATGTTAGGTTGATTGGAGCTTAAAGTTACTGCAGATTTTAAACACGAGGAGATAGGAAACTATGGAAGGAAATTTAAATGACGATGTTTTTGTATTGAATTGAAATATTATTTGTAGTTTCCTTCTCAGTTCAATGCTTCACTTACTCAAAACTAATGCCTTTTCAGCAGATCTCCCCCTACCTCTGGAAAGTTGCAAGGTTGTGAAAAAAATTGGTAGTTTCTTGTCAGGTTATCAAAGGCCCTTCCTCCTAGAAAAAATAAATTCCTCCAGTTTTGGTAAAAGACATATTTCTCTAACCGTCTATCCAACAGCCAACATCCTTTACGTCAAGATTCTTGTTTCTGATCATCTGAAATGAGCTCAGATTCTGTCTGATTACCTGATGAGAGATTAGTTGCTAATATCTGATTTTGTATTCACTTTGGTTTGTTTTAAATTTGTTTAAGTCTGAGGCTCTGATTGTGTTGTTGACCCTGTTCTTTTTCTGCTTCTTTTGTTTGGGAAATGAAATTGCAGCACTTGTATGATCAACTGCACCAGAAACTACAGGTAAGCCTTTCATTGGGCATCACTGATGCTTCTTTTTATTCTGTATTCTCTGTTTAGCTTTCCTTGTTATGTAAAAAATATAATATTTTTTCAAGTTCCAAAATTATGTTCAAGATCTGATGTCTTGTTTAAATATAGTTATGCAGACATGGCTGCATTTTCATGTGTGTTTCTGTAGAGGTGCTTTTTATGGAGAAAAAAAATATTCCAATATGGTTTGAGGATATAATATACTTAGTAATTGGCAAACAAAGCTGATATCATGTAGGTAGAGCAAAGGCACCATGAATGGGGTCAATGTATAAAAAAGCTCAAGGCGCGCTGAGGCGACAAGGGATATGCAGCGCCTTGGTGCGCCTAAGGCGCGCCTCATAAAAAAATTGGCAGAATTTTGCTTCAGGTGCGCCTCATGTGCGCCTTGGGTGCGCCTAATCAAAATCGCCTCGCCCAGGCCAAAAAAAGCGCTTACCCCCTACCGCCTTGTTGAATAAGAATAAGAATAAGATGTTGCCTTTTCCTCTTCTTTTCATATCATATTAACCCCCAGCCATGATTTTTTTTCCCGACTTAATTCTTCATACTCCAAGAGCATGCCCAATTAAAAATATTTTATTATTTTTCCTGCTAATTTTTATTACTGTTTGGCAAATTATCAGGGGAAATTTTCAGAATTCAGTTTCCGTCAATTATGTTCACAATATTAGCTTTTTGACTATTTATAACAGGGACTAAAGCTTAAAACAAATTTCTCTTATTGTTGTAGGGAAAAACAAGGGAATTGAGGAATCTCACTCAGGACCCATATTATGAGATCGGTTCTCAACCTAGCAATTTACATGTTGGGTCTCCTTACCAACAAATGGTAATGTTCTTACTCACAGGTGTGTGCTGCATTGTATGGTGATTTTCTGACTAACTTATAAAGGATGGACTGTTGTAACAAGGCCTTCTCCTTTTGGTATTAAGTAGACCTCTTTATGGGAGCATTTGGGTTTGCCTCAATTTTCTATCTAGATATTAGTAACAATTGGTTTTGTAGTATGCGGTCCTTATTGGAGCCTATTATGTAGCCTCTGTGACTCTTGATCCCGTGAAATAGTGGTTCATGGCCTGGAGGCTGATGCCAATGATTTGGTTGGCATATGTCTCTAGTAATCTACCTTGCCTAGGGGAACTTGTGAACATTTTCCTAGGTGAGGGAGTTTGCAATATCCTGCTCATACCATTTAGGTTTAAGTTATGACTAGCTAACAAAAATATTATAATTGTTACCAAAGTGATAAAGGCTTTCCTTTTGGGGCCTGTGGGCTCATTTAGTATTTTTCTCACCACAATGTTGCTGAGATATGCATCTTGATTGTTTCAAATGTAATTTTCCAATTCAATTTTAATATTTCCTTATTTGTTCACGTAGAAAGAAGAATCATCTCTATCAAGTCGAGCTGAAGAATATTTACCAGCAACCAATAGGGCGTGGCCTGATGAGCAGACTGGGCACTCGCTAATCTATGGTGAGATGCATTTCCATTCTTTAATAGATACATAATTAGAAAGCCCTTACCAAAATAATTTTGCTCTTTGCTTCTTCCTTAACAAGTGAGTTTTATTTTTTGTGCTTAATGTGTAAAATAGCAACTTGGTTATAGCAACTTAGTTGCTACTCATTGTGATTATAAAACCATGTGTTGGTGCTGAAGTATACCTTTTCTGTTAAAATCAAATCAATCAATAAATGTGGACGGGACGTTAACCCCAATTCCTTGTTATAGCATATTGATAAAATAATAATGGTGATGACTGCATACCAGCCAAAATGGATATTGCCAAGGGGGTGTCTTAGGAGGTCTGGGTATATATGCAGTGTGACCTTTGACTTCTTTGATTGACCGATTTTCTGATTGTTCAACTTATAGTCTTTGCAGAATAACCAATAATGGTACTTCGTATGTGTTGAATCTGTTTTCACTATTGGCTCTTATTAGGTATGGTAAAAGAGGATGTATCATGTGTTTCAATATATAATGTTTAGAAACTAAAGTAGGCTTTAAGGTTTTTTACAAGTCATTGGCTGGCAATCTCTAGTCACCGTATTTGTCTTTCTTGGTTGAAGTAATTTTTTCTTTATTATTCTCTTCTCTTTTCCCCATTTTGATTCCCCCCACCCCCCAAAATCCTTCCATTGTTGGAAAAGCGCGATATCTCTGACTGATCCATTTTATTTTTAGAATCCATTATCCTTTCTGCTTCTTAGTATCATTTTTATCAAAAAAAATCTTTTTATAAAAAACGATATGGTGCTGGAATAATGGGTCACACACTTGCTCACTTGTGTGCTATAAATTGATGAAAGATGTCCGTGTTAATTTTCCTAACTTCATGGATTTACGCAATGAGTCTGACTATTTGTAAATTTTCACACTAATTTTCTTTAGATGAGGGTCCTGGAATAGAAGGTTTCCAAATAATTGGTGAAGCTAAATTGGGAGCCAAGCTTCTTGGGTGTGGCTATCCTGTACGAGGCACTTCACTTTGCATGTTTCAGGTAAAATAGAACAAGTTCTTCCTATTACCATGTTGGATATTATTACTTCTTTCAGTATTGATCAAGTTTTTATCTTTTCTCTCGTTCGAATAACAGTGGGTTCGTCATCTCCAAGATGGAACTAGACACTACATTGAAGGTAAATGGTGTGCATCCATACTTCTATGCTATTTGCCTCAAGCTGGACTCATGATTATATAATCCTGTGCAGGTAGATTACATCAATATGTTTTGTCATGTGACAGTTTATGCTGCAGTTTGATCAACCTATGTCCATTATTCAGGTGCTACCAATCCAGAGTATGTAGTTACAGCTGATGATGTTGACAAGTGTATTGCTGTTGAGTGCATCCCAATGGATGAGAATGGTCGTCAGGTAATCTCTTGAGTTATCAATTTGATGAGTTTTCTACTGCATATAACTCTCAGTTGAAGTAAAAATGTTCTTGAAAGTTGAAGCAAAACAATCCTTAACCGAGTAGGGCTGTAGGTATGATCAGGATGTAAGACAGAATTCATGTGGGTTGCCTGCATACGTTATTCTGATTGTCATTGTATGTGTCTGATTAAATGAGAATTAATCATTTGCAAAACTATAAGATTTTTCATCTATAGAGGTTTATATCCGCAGTAGTTGCTCTGAGTTAATGGCATGTAGCTTTCAACTAAAGAAAAGATAAGTGATGCGATGCAATGCAAATACTATGGTTGTCTTCCATTTGAAAATTACTCTTATATTTTATGCGCATTCAAGAAGTTAATTTGCATGGCCAATATCCCATTGTATGTGTCATTGATCTTACCTTTCCACCTGATAAATTAGAATATCTGACCCAGATGATGTTTTGGACCTTAATATTATTTCAATTTGATGTCTTACACTTGATTGAGAGCACTTTGCTACTTACACTGATCCAGAGTTTTAAGTAGTTCTTAGAAATTTTTACACATCATGAAATTGGTTGAATTTGTTAAAAGCTTTATTTGTCTTATGAAGTGGCATATAATATGAAGTATTGGAATTTTAAATGATTAATTTGATAAATGACCGGTAGTGCTAGCCTATATTTTTTACATTATGTCATTGATATTATAGAATGACCTGCATTTGGGTCAAAATAGATTGCCAACGCGACTCATAATTTAGACCAGAGGGATGATATTATTCTACATTGTTTTTCATTGGTATATATCAACTTTCCTTTATTGGGTAAAACCGTAAAACATGAAACCAATATGGTGAAGCCAACTTAGTTAAAGTCTTGGGGGTGGTTGTTACCCAAGAATCCCATCAACATCAGTGCTCATTCAGGGCTCCCTAAGCCCCTATGTGCCAAAATAAATAAAAGATACCAATGTAATACTTTTTTTGAAATCACATGTTTGACAAATCGGAAATGTAGCTAATCTCTTTTGTTACAATAATCAGGGTGAATTAGTAAGACGCTTTGCCAATGACCAGAATAAGATAACATGTGGTATGTCTATTTTCACTAAATCTCTTTGTTTATCTAGTTCCTTATAAGCATTGTTGGTCAGTTCTTGAATATTTTTTTCCTTCACTAGACCCAGATATGCAGGCAGAGATTGACTCGTATATTAATAAAGGCCAAGCCGATTTCGGTGTATTAGTTCTGGTAAGTTTACTAGTGACAGTATTTATTTTCTTTGCATGCTTCTGATCAAAGTTGACATCATTCAAACAATCATTGGTGACAGTTAACTACCTTAACTTCGAAATAAGTAAGTGAAAGGAAAATTCATACCAGAAAATGACTATCTTTCACCTTAATTCTCTTTTCACGACCCAAGAACATTGCCTCTTGTTTTAAGATCTTTGCATAATCCATTTTATGAGATATTGACTTTAGACTAGATTGCCAGCCACCTTAAAGCTTTAAACAAGGGGAAAGAGAATGAAATGTTAGATATCTTGGTTCCTAGGGATAGCTGACCTGAATTGAGGGTTGATTTCTCAGGCTTTATAATTGCTGATAAAATTATATAACTCTTCCTTGTTTGGATTGAAACTATACATAAGTATTGGAAGGGAAGGAAAATACTCATATGAAAGTCCCTGTAAAATTCTTGTTTCACTTTTTCCGTTGCATTGGTGAAATTTGGAAGACACGAGTGATTTAAATTCCATTTTTCTTTTTCTTCTTATTTTAAATAAAGGCTTCTGTGCAGAGCATTCTTATTATTCCTCTATGTAGAGATTGATTATTCTTGCTGGAAAACCAAATAACTACAGTAGAGAAAATTTTGAAAAATCAGGGTTGGTTAAGTTTTATTGGACATGAGGTAATTTATTCAAGTGACCATTTAGGTAAGGGGTGGCTTCTATTTGGGTTGCTTTTAAATAGGATCTGAGGTGATTTAGCCATTTTAATATATTAATATACCCAATGTGTACAATAAAGGAAACGAAATTACTTTAAATACATTGTCTATGCCTTCTAAATCATATCATACCAATTCATGTTGTATTATACAGAGTAACATTTATAAGGCTTATAGACTGTGAAGTGATACATATTTTTGTATTGCTTGTCAAGCAGTTGGATTCATTTAATCACTGGGAACCAGCAACTTTTATTTTACGGCGCTCAGGCTTTCAAGTGAAGATCAATAAAACAGGAGCTCTTCAAATTGCTGATGAATTCTCAGATAACTTATCGGTATGTTGGATGAGTGCGTTTTTCATAGACCTCCTCCTAAGAAAAGGGAACTCCTGTTGTTTACAAGGCTAGATAGGCAGATGAGCTTGTGGTTCACGTCAAACTAAAAGCTGTGTATCTGCAATCCAGTCATTGTATATAACTTATTACCAATTTTTGCATTTATCTGTGTGGCTGTGTCCAACTTGTGAATTATAGCTGCAACATTTTAATTTTATTGCCCCTTGCTGTTCTCTCTTGAGACCCGCACAAATTTAGGACAGAACATATCCGTAGTCTGGGGGCTCTAGCACTCTGTTGATTTTTCATTCTTTATTTATTGAGATAGGGATTTAGATTGCGTTTATACAATAAATGATTTACGAAAGAAACTATCTCAGCTGTACCTTCCTTTGAGTCTAACTCTCTAACAACACTCATTCTTCCCTAAGCTACTCACTCAAGAGCAGCCTCCACAACTTCCTGCTCTTGAGAATGTTTATGCTGTACCTTTGAGTCATTTCTTGCGTGAGGTATGAACACAAATCATTACCAAAAGTCTTGCATGCCATGCCAAAAGTGATTTTAACTGGCCAGAATATTGATGTTCATTATTTGGTTTTATGACTTATTTTACCTTAGCCTTTCAGTGCTCAGTTATGTTTTCCTTTAGTAATCCATAGGCCATAGCCCTTTCAAGCATTGAGGTGAACGTCACCATGTTTGTTTCCTAAATTCCAGGCATTACTTTTCTGAACTGTACCTCTCAAAGTCTCAAGTTAAACAAGCTCCACCTTGGTAAAGATCTCTTTGGCCCATTTAGCTGTATTACGAGTTTATTGGGCTGTCTTTCAGTATTCACATTAAAGTAGCATTTGTCCAAAGTTTCATGTTGCTTACATCTTGAACAATTAGTATCCATTAGACCAGTACCATAGCCAACTCCCATTACGTCATGAGCAACTCTCCGAAAGAAATTACAGTACCATAGGATGACTAATCAGTTCATATTTTCTTCCAGAAATCTTCATGCTCCTTCAAGGACTTTTCCAAATTCACATCTTTTGCAGCGTTATAGCCTCCTGGATTCATGAGCTAATTGAAGCTGAAATTCCTACCTTGACTTGTGATGTTACTGTATCCTAAAATTTTTTAACTTACCAGTACCTATATATTCTGACTACCTTGCTGCAATAAGTTATGGTTCTTATGGGTTTGTCTTTGTTCTTATATGTAACTCTATGTATAACTTCACTGTTGTTGCCCCTGCAGATCAAGATTCCTGGTGGATTGTCAACACAGTTTGTTCTAACATGTTCAGATGTAACTTCACACCCTTTAAGCACATACAATGATATTAGGTAATAAATTCTTGCAGTTTGATTTTCTTAACTAGTTATTAGCCCGGGCGATGCCCCGGGTCATTATAAATTTATTATTTTAATTAAACTATATTTTAGCTTTTTTTTTTTTTGGAACCATATATTAGCCTTGTTTGTCACGGTCATTAAGAGCTTTAGTGTTTTTTTTTTAATAAGTAATAATTAATTTCTTACAAATTATATTATTGTGCCATTATTAAGAAATTACATTCCAAGGGAAATTAAAAAAGGGTGGTTATTAGACATATGAAGAGTTATTCAATTAAAGTAACATTAATATTTGGAGGTTATGAAGAGTTTTTCATGAAGACAAACACATTACTAAGTCTGATTACGTGGCATGTTTCAAATATGATGTGGCGGAATAACATAAGAAAAACGACACATGGCGATATAATACTCCTTGTCTTGGAGTTTTGATAATAACTAGCCTTTTGGCCCGTTCGATGCACGGGTTCATATTTAGGTTATTTCATATGTAGGTATGTTTTTCAATAGTTGAAACTTTTGATATGAAATACGAAGTAATTGTTTCATTGCTAAAACTTAAAAGGAAAAAAAGAATGAGGGTAGAAATGGGGAAAAAGATAAAGAAATTTAGTTACATATATATACATGAAGATTATAGGATATGAAATGACATATTGGTTTAAGTTATATTTTAAGTCTATTAGTTGAAAAGACAATTTTAATATAATTCAATTCATATGTTTATGTGATGTATATTAATTGGTTCAACTTTATTTTATTATGATGGAAATGAAACACTTCATTTTCTTAATTGAATTTGCAAGTTATAGAATGTATAAAGACTTAAACAAAAAGATTAAAAGGGGTGACATGTGTCATATGTGGTAGTGAGTGACTTGTGATGACATGTGTCATATGAAAAATTATGGTTTGTGTTTTTAAATACTAAGTATAGATATAGATATAGATATAGATATAGATATAAATATAGATATAGATATAGATATAAATATAAATATAGATATAGATAGATTAATGTCATAATATCTGAGTATCTTATTTGCAATTTGCATGCCATTAATTTGGTTTTAATGTTTGTTCCTCATAATAAGATTTTGTCTTTAAAGCCATAGTGGACCAAAATGGCGAATTGAGACAACATGTCAACTGGGTGGGAATCTTATCATACTAGCTATCTCTGTTAATCTTAATTTGATGCTTGTTATTTCTACCTATTTCTCAAAGTAATGACAAGTTAGGAAATCCAATTATAAATCATTACTAATGATAACGTGCTCCAAATTCCTATCATAATATGTTAGTCACGAGGCTCTTGATTCCAGGGAGAGGGAGTAATTGCTTTTATAAAAATCATGAACTTGTGATTATAGAGTTCACAACTGAGGTGCAGAATGTCCTCTGCTTCTCTCTTTCCTTCCTAAAAGTTTTACATAGTCTGAAACATCTCGTTAAGCAGTATGCGTTTTACTGCGAAACAGAAGTTACTTGTATAAGAATGTGTGATTTCCTAAAAAATTTACAGTCTGATTTCATTTATAAATTTCTGATTTCCTACAGAATGCGTGACACTCTTGTGTTGACTATAAGAATGTTCCAGAACAAGGTAATCTTTTTTTTCTTTCATTTACGAGGATGATGTAGAATTGATGTGTCAATTTGCTGCACTGCTAATTCGGTGTTTTGTTTATGTTTGCTGCTTTGTTATCTTCACATAGCTTTGATGTACCTAAAATTATTATTGAAACTTGAGGAAATTCAGGAGAAATTTATTCTCTAAATCACTAGCAAGCTTTCCCCTTCATAATTCTGTAAAGCCTAAATTAATATTATTATTTTTTTCTTTTCTTTTCAGTATACTCCAGTAAACACAAATTAGTAGTGTCGTTTATGAGGTTAGTTTATGAGAATGTTAGGGACCTGGAGAATGTTAGTTTATGAGGTTGGTTTCCCAACATAGTAATTTCAGTGCTGACTACTTAGGTTCCGCCAGTACAGATTAGTCACTTTATTAGAGCCTTGGAGAATCCTAATCCAAAATGAATTGTCAAGTGACTATAACGAACCTGTACCCATGTCGAAATGTCGAGTTTTCACATACGTACTTGACTATGCTGTCCTAAATACCCTATAGGAAAAGCTATATTGGAAATGTGCTAGTGAACTTCTATACTGACTCCTGTCATCCTGTGTGATTGTTCTGTATAAAGAATAGGACAGAATATAGACAGAAAGTAGCTTTTCCTTTTCTTATCTGTTGCTGGAAATAACTCACTAAATCACTTTTCAAACCATGATTACTACTTCTCTATCACTTTAATAATATAAATTAATTAGTATAACTAACAAAATTAAATATTAGGATAGAAAGATTATGTGAATAATGACAGATCACTAGGATTTGCTGGCTTGCTTGCTTTTCTTAAAAATAAACTTCCAAATGTACTAGCTTGCAGCTTTTAGATTTGTGTACCAGTAATTTTTAATTTTGAAGTAGTATATATTTAAATTAATTTCAACATAGTTTTCGCCGTATATGATTCTATATTTTCTAAAATTATTTATTCTATATTTTCTAAAATTATTTATACTAATGTAGGCTCGTGATGATCGAAGAAAAGGGAAAGGACCATTATAAGTCACAAAATTTAAAAATATACAAATCAAGAGCCAATTACAGCAGTTTGTGCATCAAAAATTGGTATTTCATGTGAATGCTTGTATTTTTATGTAACTCAAGTCAAAATTTTGCATTTATTCTTTACTATGTTTGTCCAATTATTGTAGAGAAAAAAAAAAGGAATAATCATATTGAATTTACATTTGTAGATTAATGTTCTGTATCATTAAAACCACATTTATACTATCCCGTACATATTAGAAAGCGATGCTTAATTTTGATATCTTATATCGTCATTTTTCCAATGGGGTTAAAATTTAAATTTTTATAATTCTTTCAATCTTTCCTATGATTTTAGTTATAATATATTAACTAGTTTTTGGCCCGGGCGATGCCCCGGTTCATTGTTTTTAATACAATTTTATCATCATAAGATGTCATTGGAGCGGTGGTTAGTTAAAGTTAAATTTAATGAATATGAGGTTATGGGTTTAAATATTAATACTAATAAATGTTAAATTTTTATGAAAAAACATTGATGTATAATTATTAATAATGAGTGACATGGCAACACGTGGCAAGATTACAATCCTTGCCATTGAGTTTTAATATATACTTCCTCCATTACAAATTATGTGCAACGATTAGACATTTTCCCTCTCTGCTTTATGTCAAATCATTGCACATAACTTGTAACGGAGGTAGTATATACTCCGTATATTGATTGATTGATATGTTTATGTAATTTCTTACATGATAATGCATTTTTGTATTCGTCTATTATCAAACAAACAAGTAGTAAACAATATAAATTCATCTATTATCAAACAAACAAGATTCTTGAAACCAAAATTTCACACCCAAGTCTAAAATTCCTGCCTAGTGCTCAGTTGCTCACCAACCAAATTCCATATTCAGTCACGAATTAACCTTATATGCTCCATTTTATTATTTTCAGCCAATTTTGTATTGCACGTGCATTTCTCTTTCTGTGTCCTGTGCACTGAAAATATGTCGGATTTCAGCAGCAAAAACAATTCATGTCGGTGTACGAATTATATCTTCTTCGTAAAGAATGTACACAAATTTCAGTAACATCAAAACTTGATCGATATTAGTGGGAATTTAACCCTACATATTACAAATTTACAAGTAGATTTACAATGGAGGGTTATTTTGGTTTTCATTGTTCTCGTTATTGTCATTTGTCAATGCAATTTACAAGTTGGGAAGTCGGTTTCTGTTCGATCATAGGGCTTCATCACTACTTTTACGACACTTGAGACTTTTTTTTTCGATTTTATTAGTTAGCATTCACATACGACAATATTTCTATAGAATCTTTGGTACAACTTATCAGAGTGAAATAAAACTTACTATTTTTCGTTAATGCCTATGGCTAGCAACATGTTGAGAGTCAAGTTGATTCTGTGCTCGTTTCTAAAACTTCTTGAAAGGTAAAAATACAATACTCTTATTGTATTTCTTTTTTGAAAGTGCATTTCTTACATCTAGCTAGATTATGGATATTAAGACAATCAAAGATCTAGGGTCTAACTCTAACAAGAACAATACTTGTATTCCTATCATCACATAAGTGACAAATGTAACCTCCTTCATCCTACTTCACGCTAGAGCCTCAAGAACCGAGCATTTAACTAGCTCCACTAGGTTCGGAGGGATATAGCTCAGTTGGTAGAGTGCCGCTCTCACAGCTAGGTCGCGGCTGGTTGCGAGACATTATTGTGCAAGTTTTATAGTATGAAATTAAGATCAACTAATGGATTCTCAGTACAAACAAAAGTAAATGATAAAGTAAGAGCACCTAATTCTTTCTTTAATAAAGAAAAGAGAAAAAGAAGCTTACAAATGGTTCTAGACTTGAAGTTCACCCCAAAACAAAAGGAAGTAAACACCATTAAACTATGGACAAATGTATGTAAGTATCATCATCTATGAAAAATTATTTTGCAACAACCTCCCCAACTATCCATGTGACTTATTTTGACTTTTTAAGCAGTAATTTAAGCATTCCAATCATTAAATCTCACCCCCATTTACATTATTTTCTAATTAATATCAATAATAATCCAACCAACTCTCATAATTTAGATGCTTCCATTTCACAATCACAATGCTAACTATAAAGACTAGAATATCACCTTTGTTTAGAGTCACTAGTCACCTTATAGTGTAATTCGAACTAGCAACGTGTCAATTGGACTAAACCCGAATATAATCAGCAATCACAAATTCAAAATGTAAAATCATAAACATATAGCAATAGTCACATTGATATTCAAGATGAAGATTCAAGAACAAATCCTTCAAATTCGCCTTCATTTGTAGCAAAATTTACAACAAACAAACTCTATATTTAACTCAACTCATAAGTTTATGATATGAGTTCATAAATCTAATCACCAATAAGGCAATAATAATAATAATCATATCAATATACAAAAAAAAAAAAAAAAAAAAAAATCAAAATCAAAATCTACCTTTTTTCGTGGTAACTGTATTCATCTTGAATTATCATTATTATTACCTGTATTATTATTAATAGTAATAATATCATCATTAATTTCTAATTTTGTATCTACCTCATCACCTTGCGTAGTCTCCAAAACTTGAACCCTCCCTTCCAACTCCCGGATCATCAAAACGGCGTCGTTACTCCTCCTCTCAACCCGCAACGCGGCAACCCCAGCCCCGTTAACACCACCCGTGCTGGTGTTGGAGCTGGGGTTGGGGTTGGGGTTGGGAGGAGGAGGAACCGAACCCGAGGAGGATCGAAGGGGTGGACCTAGGTTCATTGTAGACCGACAGAGCGGACAATTAGAGTGAGTCTTAAGCCAAGTATCAATACAAGGCAAATGAAAGGCATGCTCACAATTAGGCATCAACCGAAGATTCTCATTCTCATTGAACTCAGTTAGACAAACAGCGCATTCAGTGCCATCAACTAAGTTATCCTCTCTCCGATACTTGAACACCGTGATCTGACGGATAAACGCATCGTCGAGACCAGAGGCGGAGGAGTTGGGTCGGGTCGGGTCGTGAATCAGCGAGTCCACTCTTGAGAGAGGGTCGGAGGTTTCGGAGTCGAGGAATCGGTTGATTCTGCGACGGTTGCGAGAGCGACGGCAGAGCTTGGAGATGACGGTGAAGTAAAAGAGGAGGAGGAAGGCGGCGGCGAGGACGGCGATGAGAGCGGCCATTAAAGGGGAGATGCGAGAGGATGAGGAATCGTCGGAGTCGTCGGAGGAGATGATGTTGGGGTTGAGGAGGAGGGGAGGAGGTGGGGGGAAGATGCATAATTGGGGGCAGTTGAAGGAGCAACCTTGAGAGCAGAAATTGTAGGTTTTGGAGGTTGAGGGCCATGGTTGGGGAGCTCCAATTGAGATGGGGGAAGCCATTGATGGGGTAATGATGAAGGTTTGAAGGGAGTTTAGTTCATTGGAAATGGTGGTGGGTGTATTTTGGAGGGAAGTTGGGTGGGGGAGAGAAGAGAGAGAAGGAAAAGGGAAAGTAGAAATGGGGAAAAGGGGGATGAATTTTTTTTTGTGTATTATATTCTTTTGATTAATTATGATGTTGATTAGTGGAGAATTGGGGATGGAGTGGTATGTGTATGAGCACATGAGTGTATCATTCATTATAACTTTTATAAGTGTATGTATATGTTGGTAACCTAAGGGTGTTTATACAATATCATATAGTTTATTCGTTTTAACTTTTTTTTTTTTACTCATTTTAGGTGTAATAAGGGTCTGATCTGATTGATTGAACTAAACTGAGCTGAGGTAAGCTGAATTGAACTTATTGGAGCTGAATTAAACTGAATTGAATATTTTATGAGAGAAGGAATTAAGAACTGAACTGAACTTATTGGAGCTAAACTGAAAATAAGCTGAAGAGATTAAGCCCTAAGTTTAGAAAAAAAAATAAGTTATAATAAAGTCTATCTAAGGGCCTGTTCTCTTACGTTGAAACTCAGTTCATTTCAGTTTAGTTCAGCTCAGCTCAGCTCAGCTCAGCTCAGTTCAGTTCAGTTCAGCTCAGCTCCTAATTTCCTTCTCTTAATAAATATTCATTTCAGTTCAGCTCAGCTCAGCTCAATTCAGTTCAGTTCAGCTGAGTTCAGTCAATGAGAACAGACCCTAAGTACAAATTACAATTAAAATAAGTTTTAATAAACCAGTTTACACAAGATAAGATAAGTTAAGATAATTAAGTGAATAAAACACACTATTAGTGGAATTTATTTCTTGTGTATGATTTATGTTAGTTTGAGGTGTAAAACTACATTGGAATGTAATTTTACATCTTCTCATATTTTAATTTTTTTTTCCACTATTGAACCAGGATCTATAATAAGTTAACTAGTCGATGTACATATATATACATATACAACGATACAAGTCTAGCAAAGTAGGAAGGAATTTAAGGAAATCCTCTTTTCCAAGCACAAGTAGATGGTGAAATTCAAACTTTTTCTTTTGAAAAGTCACAAGGTGATTTGCTCACTATCTTCATTAAACTTATTTGGTTACATTTAAATTAGATATTGATAATGATTTGAAATATAAAATTGTATCATTGCCGCTGTATGTAATTTTATATCCTCTCATATTCTACCTTCATTTACATACGTAGATCATTTTATGGTGAGAAATTTTAGAGGATTTGAAATTAATAAATTATGTTCAATGATACAATACAAAACCCGGTATAAGTACATTATGTATTCGGAGATATTATAGTAGATTACTTATAGTTGAGTGTACCGTAGACATTTGAGTATGTACGACAGTATGAGGATATGAATATGATGTGTATGGCTTGAAGCCTTGAAGGGCAGTCATTGTCATAATAGGGTAGAGTTTATTTGAGTCTACTTTCTTTCTTTATCTTTTCTTTTCTTGTATACTTTGCTTTTTGTAGTTTTGACGAACGGTTTGTATCAGTTTTATGGACAATTATTTAGTTGGCCTATAATACTACGTATCAGATAGTGTATAAAATAACAAGAGTTGGTATCAAACGTGTTTGTGTCATGTTCTAATTTTCATGGGTGACTTGACATCACTTAATTAAGTTAATAGTCAATAATAGATGCATAAAATATCAATCCCTTCAGTAAAATAAAATAAAATAAAATAAAATAAAATAAATATGAAATGTAAGTAGTTTGCAATTAGCCTAAACCTTCATTTTGGTATTGTGTGACCAAAATTAATCAAGTAGTCTTTGTCAATCTAATTAAACCATTAAAGGCGAATAAAAGGAGGGGTTTTTGTGCCTAGTATAGACGGAGTCCTGTATTTGTGTATACAATTAGGGCTTGTTCTGATTGACTGAATTGAGCTGAGCTAAATTGAACTGTACTAAACTGAATTGAATATGTTATGAGTGAGAAAAATTAAGAATTGAACCGAACTGAACTTATTAGAGCTGAACTGACAGAATTGAAAATAAGCTGAAGAGAACAGACCTTAGTTAACTCTCCTCATATACACTTATGTGACTAACAATCTACCATTACATTTAATTACTTGTCATCTTCTTTAAAAAAAGTTGAAAGTTGACAATTCATTAATAACAAAATACGACTAGAATAGCTCAAATTTTAGAACAGAAAAAATGTTGATGAGCTTTTAAATCTTCATATATATTATCGCAAAATTAATCCTATATTTTGTACAAGTATGTAATAAGGATGAGTCAAAAAAAAAAAAAAAAGTATTTTTAGAGAATAACAATAGCTTATATAAAGGAGTTAGAAGAAGTACACTTTTTATTTTTTAAATTTAAAGTACACACTATTATGTTCAAAGTAAAATATTTAATTTAATCTAATGACTCAAGAATGAAGGTATAACAATCCAAAAAAAAGAAGGTATTTGGGTTGGTGATCAAAGTTTGATAAATTAAATTAAAGTGCCTCTTTCAAACTTTAAACTTTAATTAGTGATTTACGTCTTTGAATCTCCATAATAAGATTTTCAACTCTACTTTTTATTCCACACACTACATGACAAGAAGATAAAAATTTCCATCTTGATATTGTTTCTTCAGCCCCATATCACAATGTTATAAGTAACTTCTTTTCAGTCAGTTGTTGATCTAATGTTCTTGGCATGCTTAAGTGGTAATGCATAGTCATAACAAATTTCTAAAGTTTAAAGTATGATGGTATAAACAAGATTCGATTTCATATTTATATTTGTAAATATTTTTATACTTTTCACTATGGAGTAAATTTTTCGAGTTGTCTCACATTGTAAAAGATGCGAGATAATAACCATGATTATCGAGTTACTTCTCCCTAACTAAATTGCTGGGGACTAAAAGTTGAAAACTTGTCTCGTCGATCAATATGGTTTGGAGTTCTGGACCCATCCTAATGCAAAATGGTTTAGATAACTTATAAATTCAAATATGAGTTGACTGTCACAAATTTCAACTACACACTTTGAATTTGTTTTTTCAAGTAATTTTTGGATGTATGGTATATACTATATATAGAAATTGTTAATTATGAAGATTTTAAGTATTTAACTTGTGACAATCAATTGATTGATAACCTCGATGAAAATCCATTTGATACAAGCGTAATTTGAAATCGATCATGTTAACAAATTTTGACCATACATAAGTCGATCAAGAACGAGTTATTATTTGTTTTGATGTCACATAAATAATTCCTTCAATCTCACTTCCGGGAATAAGAAATTAAATATGCTACTTGACATATCAATTCAAGGAGTTAATAATTGCAACATTCTCATCTACATTTCCTTAACTGAACGCCACCTTCTCTTTACCAACTTTGATAGTAGGAAGAATGAAAAAGATATTCAGAGAAGATTAAGGAAAACTTGAATTGAAATTGATCCAAATTTAAATTCCAATTATGGCTGACATTAACTAGCGTGTCTAGGGTTGAAAACGTACCATAATCAATTATCACAAGGAGAAAATAGACATACATTTGGATGCTATTTATATATGTTGGATGCAATACAATGAAAGTATATTAGATGTTTACTAATACTATTTTTATGAGTTGCTAATCCTATAAATTATTCCAAAAGGTTGTATTAATGATGAAAAGTCTCAAACAATTAAGGGAATGAAAATTTTAAGGTACAGGCGTCTGTACCATGTACCATGCTTGGTACAGACAAAAAACGCCGAATGAACATGTATATGTATATGTTTTATAAATAACATACAACTGTTTTATAAAGAACATATAGCTGTTTTGTAAAGAACATCCAGCTTTATTTTTTATTTTTTATTTTTTTTTTATAATCTAAAGAACATATGTAATATCAATAAAGAACATGATAATATTATGTAATGAACATTATTTATATATATCCACTATAATTTGGAGACAAAATTCAAAGAACATTTAACAATAAGCAATGAGCATTATGTCACAAATAAAAGCACATTATACAGATAATCAAATAACATGAACATATGTTATTTTCACTTTTTTTTGGTGTAAATATGTTTTTTTCACTGAAGGGTATATGTTCATTACATTTTAATAGTATGTTTTTTTCATTATAGTTATATGTTCTTCACTTTTCTATATTATGTTCTTTCATGCAAAACGGCTGTACAATACAGCGTATCGGCGCCTGCAGGAACCACTGATTGTTAAGGGAAGAATAAACATAAGTTATAAATTAAATAACGTTAAGACACATTTGATATGCCGTACATAACTGATGATGTTTTTTATAATAATATAATTTAATTACATGTAAAGAAATTCTCATGCAATGCATTTCCATTCTCAAAATTTAATTTTGCTTGTAATTTTTTTTTTCTTTATTATTGATCTCTATAAATTTCATATTGAGTTGTGATGAAATATAGGAAAAGTGATGTAATATTATTATTACCTTGTATTTAACATGAGACATTAGTCTTCACAAATTAAAAATAATACGAGTACACATAAACCCTATCTTATGGACTAACCATCTATTATAAAGGGTTATAATTTATAAATATGAGTTTAACATGAGACATTAGTTTGTTTTTTTTTTTTTTTTTTTTTTTTTTTTTGGGGGGGGGGGCAAAAAATTTAAAAAACAAACAATAAAAAAAATGAAACTTTTACCGTTTTACGTTCCTTCAATATGATGCTAATTAATTACTATAGGTACATTAGTTATAGCTTTGATTTCAGAAGCTACATGAAAGTGATTATTTGGGAATTTTGGAATTTCAATATGGGAGATTAGATCTAATCTCGAGACGATAAATAAAAATAATATAAAAAGAAGTGGCATTATTATTTGATTAATTGAAGTTTGATAAAATGCTAAGTTAAATTGGCTCCTAATACAAGTCGATCTGCCACCTTTCTTGTACTAGACCGCAGACAACAACAATAAGGCGCCGGAGTTGTACGACTTTTTTTGCTAAAGGCTAAATATAGGAATTGACAATTTTTTTTTTTTTTTTTACATGGAAAATATATATTTATTTATTATTATTATTATTGTTTTAATATAATAATCATTATATTAATAATTGAAGTACAATGCAGTAATTCAATTGTAGAAATCTTATTGTTTGGATTTGTTTTTAAAAAAGTACAATGAGATACTTTTTTTTTTTTTTTATTTATTTTTTAAGCTACTCATATCACATTTTGTTGTTATACGTAGTATATACAAATTGAAGTATGAAAGAATGAATTTAATAACATGATTTATTTCATCTTCAACTAATCAACTTCCCGTCTAATTACGAAGATTACAACTACTAGTATACAAAATGTCCTCTTATGATCATTTCCAACAAACCTTTCATCTTGTTACCCCGTCCTTATTAATTCAATGGACTTTCCCATTTCAATTTGTGGTAAAAAGTCACCTAATATTCCCCCCCCCCCCCCCCCCCCACTTTTACTTATAGACGAAGATGAAAATTTAAAATTTCATATAAAATTGTACAAAAAAAAAAAAAAAATCTATTCATATGTTTTATTTGATTTGTCAACAAAATAGAATAAGGGCAGCAATCTGGGCCCTTAGGGCTGGATCATCGGAAATGTCATAGGAAGTGGGCCACCTTTGTCTTTGATTAGTTTTTAGTTTAGCCTTCTTAAGCTTTTACTTCATTGTTGTCAGGCCCAACAATCCAAATATCTCACAATGTGGAGTCACCCTATAAATTACGAACTATGTTCCAAATTGCATAATTTAGGGCTTGTTTGGCATCAGTTTTAGTTTTCAGTTTTTTTTTTTTTTTTAAAAAAAAAAAACCAAAAACCAAAAATAGGAAATAAAAAAAAGGTGTTTCCACTTTTCTGTTGTCAGTTTTCAAAATTATCATGATTTTAATAAGTTCAAATAATTTTTGATTCATTATGGGGCATATATCATATACTTTAAAAAACAAAAAACCAAAAAACAGAAAACCACAGTAATGCCAAACGAAGCCTTATTTATTTATTTATTTATTTATTTTTATCTATCTATTTTTTTTTTTTTGACGAGAAACATTGACAAGTTATTTAATAAATTAGATGATACGAGTATTGGCTAACTGTTGACATTGTAAGAGGATATAGTCCAATATATTGTTTTCTCGTTACATTGTACGTTTATACGAGTATACGTCTAGAGTTGTAGGTACATAAGTAATGTTACCAATGTTGAGGTTCGGTCAAGGTCCTACTCCTTACATAATAATAATAATAATAATAATAATAATAATAATAATAATAATAATAATAATAATAATAATAATAATAATAATAATAATAATAATGTTACCAATGATGCACAAAATTATAAAACACTCTAGACAATGATTTAGTTTTGAGGTCTATTTTTGTTTATCATATTTTATTTTTTGTCAAGAAAAATAAGTAATAATTATACCTTAATATTATAATACATGCAAATATGCAATGACTTGAGTAAAATATCTTATACACACTCGGGTATATCGTGTACCCAACTAACTGAAAGTTAGTTTTTACTTTTCAGATTAAATGAAAACCAATCATCAAAATATTAACAAAATGCTCATTGGTATATTGTGCACACGGGTGTATATAAATTAAGTAGTTTTCAAAAAAAAAAAAAAAAGTAGACACAAAATTTACAATTTCGACACTAACCTCATAATATAAGGGGTTATTCTGTTGCCCTAAAATGTCGCCAAAGATGACAATTGACAATAATGCTTTACAATTCCAAACATGCCCTTACAAGTTAGAAACTTAGAACCAGTTATGTCATAACACACCGATTGTGTAATAGAAATTACAAATGATTAATCACAATAATACATTTCATGGGGCATGGGTAAATAGAAAGCAAAACATAAGACGGCACCTTTGGTTGGCCTTTGCAGACAGCCTTAAGCTTGCTAGTTGCCTAATTAGTCCATTAATCGCCATATTTAGTCACTAATGTTGTAATATAACATTTTCCCAATTATTTTAATGTACACTTTCACAGTGATTTAGACTCTTGCGAATCTGCTGCCGCCAGCCAAACTGTCCCTTGCAATTGCCAAAGGTTCAGTCACTTTCATCGTTTAATCCTCCTCTTTTCTTCTTCTCTCTCTTATACTCTTACCTTCGATCATCTCATTTTCTCTCTCTTAACATTTCTCTGCTCAATCATGGCTCATTCCGCCATTGCTAAGGTCAGTCACATTAAACCCTTTTCTCTAATTTTCTTATAATTCATTATTATCCCCTAATTTTAATATATTTGTGCTGAAATGCAAGATATTTTTGGTGGGGTTTTAAAAAAAAATCAATTTTTTTTTGATGGGGTGTTTTTTGAAACAGTTTCTAGTGATGGGTTTGTTTTAATTTGGCAAAATAATGTATCTTTGTAATTATTTAGATCGAATTTCTTTGCTTATTTTGAATTTTTTTTTGGGTCCCTACAAAAGTCAAATCCCTTTTCTTTTGTATGTTTCTGGACTTTCCTTTTCAATTGCAATTTTCTTGTACTTTGATGTATAAATGTTGACATGTAATGGGAATTTTAGTTGATTTGAGATAATTTGGCGATGGGTGTTTTTACTAAACCAAAAATTATACTGTTAATTAGCTTGATTAAGATCCGATAAACTTGTAATAATCTTTTTTGTGTATAATTTATGTTGTTTTTAGGTTTCTGTTGCTGTCCCAGTTACAAATGAATCATCTGTGAAAGGATCTACTTTTAAGGTACTTTATCAGCTTATTATTTAATTTAATTACTCAATACATTGATTGTTACTTTGATGGCTTTGCTTGTACTGTGCTTTGTGTTATTTGTCATTGATCATGAGGAGTTTGTTTAAGCGTATTTGATTTTCTGCAGCATGAAGTATTATTGAATTGTGGGAATATTTATTTGTTGAATCCCCTCGTCCGAAATTGATTGTCACATTATTGGTGTAATTTGAGTTATTAATGTACTGTTAACAACTAAATTCGGACAGAGGGAGTATACACTCCGTAGTTGTGATATGAGTTATCTTGTACGAAGTATGCTACATATGATTAATCTGTGATACATTCCTATTTGGGGGAAATGGTTGAATGTGTGTGTTCAACTTTGCAACTAAGGTCTATAACTTGCATGATTTGGATGCATTTTAGTATTTTGGTTGTTATAACTGTAGATTAGCCTTTTTGTGTCCCGAACGTTTCTCTTATCAATTCAATCAAGGCTTAGATTGACAATTAATGATCAGTTTTCTCGTTTGTGGTCGTATTCATTTTGATCTTTCACATTGTGTCGTTCTCTGTTGTTTTCATAGCAATGTACTATTAATCATGCATAAAATGGCTGAAACTAGTGACATAAGATGTTTTCAATGTACTTTGAGGATGAAGTTTGCTTTAGTGAGAGTCATGAACGAGTGGGGGTATAGACGTATAGTGAGTTGATGTGTTGGTATGCTAACGATATAGCACAATGTAGATGATAATCATATGGGCATTTTCTCTTTGTTGTGTTTGCTTCCTTCTTGTTTCTGTACCACTTATGACTAGTAAATGGAATTACATGCTGCAAGCTTATTTCTTTTCAATTTAGTTGCCAAATTACTGTTGTTTAATGTCATAAGCTCACAAGCTCTTACATATTGTCATTTATGCAGACATACAGTGTAAGCTTTGGCAGTAAATCATGGGCTCCTGGCTATGCATTGGACCTGAAGTCAAACAACTTAAGACTGAGAAAACAGTCAGTAGTATGCATGTCTGTGCAACAAACTACCGCACCTAAAGTTGCGGTTTCACCTCTAGCTCTTGAAGATGTTAAAGAACCTCCAATGCATGTGTACAAGGCCAAGGAGCCCTATACAGGAACCATTGTTTCTGTTGAGAGGGTTGTTGGTCCTAAGGCTCCTGGGGAAACATGCCACATTGTGATCGATCATGGTGGCAATGTTCCCTACTGGGAAGGGCAGAGCTATGGTGTTATTCCCCCGGTATGCCATTCCATTTCCTGCTGCTCATTCTTATTTGCTCACTTGTCTATGTTTGATTCATTGGACATGTGAACAGTTTTTTTTTTTTTTTTTAATTGGGTGGGGGATGTATGGGGTTGGAATGTGGGATAGACGGATAGGTGGTTATTCACAGATTTGAACCTGAGAAACTTAACCCTGCTGATGGTGGGAATTGTATAGGTTTGTTATTGTAGTCTTGTAGATGCTCTCTTGAGGGTTTCTTGTTTATCAAACTTGTAGCCTCAAGTCTGTGTGGCTTTAAATTTTTTCTATTAATTGGTCATTTCTAATCATTTGATCATCTCTATGGTTTGAGCACATGAGCTAACTGAAGTCCTAATTCATTGAACAGGGTGAGAACCCCAAGAAACCTGGAAAACCTCATAATGTGCGACTCTATTCCATTGCTTCTACGAGGTATGGAGACCATTTTGATGGGAAAACTGCAACTTTATGTGTTCGTCGAGCAGTCTATTATGATCCCGAGACAGGTAAAGAGGACCCTTCTAAGATGGGCGTATGCAGCAATTTCCTTTGCGATTCCAAGCCTGGAGACAAGGTCCAGATAGCTGGTAAGTTGCATCTAATTTTGTGGAAGGTGTAAACTTAGCCTGTTGATTTGTTGCCATGTAGTGTCTATAGATATTGTCAAAAGGTGTCAACTTATTGCATATTCTTGCCTTTTATTGTGCAAGTAAGAATCAATATCTGTTGAAGTGATTCAGAAAAACTTATACTCAGTGTTATCTTTACAATTCTAGAAGGGAACATAATTCTCAGAAAAATTCACTTTCCTACCAAAGCAGTGTTCTTGGGTAAATGATGTAAATACCTGTATATGTCCTAAAGGAGTTCTTATGTCTGTTTGCAAACTCTAGTTTCATGCTGTTCAAGGTGCTCCTGTTTTTTTTTTTTTATTTTTTTTATTTTTTTTATTTTTTTTTATTTTTTTTTATTTTTTATCATTGTCTCAAATTTGGATAAAAATTCTCTAATCTTGTCTGGTGCAAGATGTTTTTACCTTTCAATAGGCTGAGTTTTGTCAATTAAGCTTCAGGTCTAGAACCATTTTCACAATTCATTTCCCAAATGTCAAATTCAGGTCATAAAAAATGTATTTGAAAGCCAAGTTTTCAGGTCTATTTCTATTCTTGGTTTGGGGCAGTTTTTGTCACTCAAGCTTACAGTACTCGTTATAAGATGCCAGTAATCAGCTAACCGTCAAAAAATGATAGTCTCCAACCTACTAATGCTCCTACTACTAGAAAGATGGGATTTTTATTATAAGACCACCCATTGGTATAATTGTTTCTGCTATTAATGTCACCCATGCTATTTTTGCAGGTCCTTCGGGCAAGGTTATGCTTTTACCTGAGGACCCAAATGCCACCCACATAATGATTGCTACAGGAACTGGGGTGGCTCCTTACAGAGGCTACCTTCGACGCATGTTCATGGAGGATGTCCCCACGTACAAGTTCAAAGGCCTAGCTTGGCTTTTCCTTGGGGTGGCCAACACCGACAGTCTTCTATATGACGATGAATTTACCAAATATCTAAAAGATCACCCAGATAATTTCCGGTATGACACAGCTCTTAGCCGAGAACATAAAAACAAGAAGGGTGGAAAGATGTATGTTCAGGATAAGATTGAAGAATACAGTGATGAAATCTTTAAGCTACTTGACAATGGAGCTCATATATATTTCTGTGGGCTGAAAGGAATGATGCCCGGAATCCAAGATACCCTAAAGAGAGTTGCGGAAGAGAGGGGGGAGAGCTGGGACGAAAAGCTTTCTCAGCTGAAGAAGAACCAGCAGTGGCATGTAGAGGTATATTGATACATGTATACCATGTTATTCTTTGGATGCTTCAATGTAGAAAGAAGATTTGATCATTGGCTTTTAGTCTGGGTGAATGGCTAGCATTTTAGAAGTGGAGATTTATCCCTGTTTAATGAATTTTCTTGAAATTTGTTGATCAATTTTCCCTCTATTATTATTGCTAATAATTGAAATTGAGTTGGCAAATTTGGCAATATATGATGAGTTTGATAGATAAAGGGTGTTGTCTTTGTTCTTATTTTGCATTTTTGCTACCTCCTCCATGTCTTTTTTTTAATTCTTACTTTTATTTTCTCATTGTTTATCTATGGACAAACTAACCTCTTTTGTTATGGAATCTGTCGCGTAGTCAAGTGTTACTATCATTGGTACACCTAATTTCCCAGCCCAAGAAAATAGTCATGCATATTTAGGCCCATGAAGTGAGGTTCAATATGGGCCATTAATCAAGCCCATATTTTCATTTGTTATAGAATCTGTCAATTATATGCGTAGTCAAGTGTTACAAAATAGTCACGCACATTAACTCCCTACTAATACTAACACTGTAAACAGACAAATTAATCAAGATAATTTATACACGTAGTAAGTAGTAACTAACCCTTCGCTAATCATAGTGTTCAAATTATTTGTTAAATTCACTCATTTACCTACTCTAATCAACCCCTAAAAAACATGGTAAAAAGGTGTATTGTATTTAAAAGAAAACAGAGGAATTACGTTTTAAAATATGTTTTGGAGAATGTTAAAGTCAAATGAAATAATTAGTTTTAAGAGACAATAGGGAGTTAATTATTACACACCAATATTTTATTAGATGTATCCCATATTATTAAAGCCTATACATGGAATATAACAACTATTAACACTTAAATTCATTCCGATTTTCATATGTAAGTCAAAATCATAATGTTATATTATTGATAGATTGCCAATGTGATATTCTTTATTTCTACACGTGAAGATTATTATCAAGATCATAAAGGGCAGTTAAATATTGGGGAAGGTTTAGATTTGGTAGGAAAATTACAAAAACTATTCAAGCGTATTCAATGAATAGGGTCTTAGAAAATTCTTAGTATTAGTAGGTAATTAGTCATTGTCTTACTATTTCTTCATGTGACATTATTAAGCTCTTTCAAGCCTCCGCCCTTGTGGGTCTGCTGCTAAGGAAAAATAACAAATGTAGTCATGCACTCGTGCTAGGTATTATTTACACGTCCATTTTTTATAAGAGGATATTTCACACCATGTAAAAGACTTGTACCGTGCCATGACTGCCATCGTCCTCAAATAATAGTCACATTTATCCTTATAATTAATTAATGTATTCAAAATATCGTACTTTCAAACAAGCTTATATATGAAGATTGTTGTTTTGGCTCATTCAATATGTAATACGAGTAGTGAATAGTGATTGTAGTATTATTGAAGTTATCTAATTAGGTTTTGGAATCAAATCTTATTTTTGGAAGTGAGTGAGGATTGAGGAGATAATTGGTTTGAACTAATGAATTAAAGCGTTTTATACAAGGTTGTCATTTTGTCATATTATTGAGCTCTTTTTTTTTTTCTTTTTTTTTTTCTTCTATAATTCATTATATACTAATCAATTATACGGAGTGGTTACAATTTAAACTCACCTTATTGTACCTAGTTGGAGCAAGCTAATCTGAAATGAGCTGTCATAAGATTAACTATTACAAAAACACCATAATTAAGCGCCCATTATTACCTAGTACTATACTAAATAATGGCCTAATAGGTCAAAAAGTATGGATTTCTTTATTCATAAACACTCACATTTCAAATGTGTTACTCTCCTATGTAAAAGGTCTTATAATTTATATCCATCTTGCTGTGAGTCCGAACTCATACAATATTTTTTTCGAAAAAAAAAATTCAATAAAAAAATTAGACCGACCTTAATGTGTCTTGATTAATAGTTGACCGCTTGACCTTTGTGCTTTGCCAATGCGAATGTCCATGTTCCTCAATCCCCACTATCTCACACGTTCAAGAGTTAAGATACCAAACTTTAAAATGACCATTTTGCTATGTACTTATTGCATACGAGTAGCTAATTACATATTTTCATGTACTAAAGTCTACAACTTTCCATCATCATATATTCATATCATATAAAATTCAGAATTAATTAGCTCATCATCTTTAAATTAGTAAATTTATTTTTAAGTACCGATTTATTTTATTTAAAATGATAGCAAAATAATTACATACGTGTCGTTTAGTTATAGATTATCAATTACTATTACTTGGTTTTTAATATGGGAATTAATTAATAGTACATAATAAACATTGTTTAATTATAAATTTATAATATACTTCATGTCCATGATCCATATAACTTAACACGAATTAAGGTTGTAACAAATTCAATGGCTATAATAATAAAAAAAAAAAATGGAGAGAAAAAAACTTACTTATACGTAAGCCTAACAACTAAGATGACCCATCTATAAGGAAAAAAAAGAAAAAAAAAAAGAAAAAAAAAAAGACATATTAATAAGCTTTATTTATACTATATATAAATATACTCTTCAAACTTTAGCTTATAAATACACCCATCCTCGTATATACTTATTCCTAGCAGCATCATTAGCTGATAACACCTTCATTTTTCTCTTCTTCAAGCTAATACAGCTTAAATTATACTGTTACCAAAATATTTTCTTTGTAAAGAAAAATGGCGGATAATAATGAGAATGGATATCCAATAAAAACAGTGGTTTTGTTGGTTATGGAGAATAGATCCTTTGATCACATGCTAGGATGGATGAAATCTCTCAACCCGGAAATCGACGGTTTAACGGGTCAGGAGTCTAACCCGTTAAACACTTCGGATCCCAACTCGGGTCATATCAAATTCGGAGATGGGTCTGTTTTTGTGGATCCAAACCCTGGTCATTCTTACCAAGATATCTATGAACAGGTAAACTATTTAATTTGCTACACTTTCTGTTGGGTTATTTTGTGTGACTTGTGTTTTGGATGAGCTATCCTCGTCAGTTATACTTCGTAGCCTACTGTCATTGAAATGCGTGTCTACTTTTTCCGTTTTTTATTAGTCTCAACATTATGTCATTATATAAATGGTTATACCAGTATTTCACAATTTTTGCTTATATATGAATCTAGTAATAATTTTATACAAGTACTCTATACATAATGAATTGAATAGAATTCCTGTAATTGAACCGTCTAGTAACTGAAGAGGATCTTATCCTTGTTAAATTTATAGCTAAGTACTCTCTATATATTTTTTGTTAGTATAGAAAGTGTCATAAAAGTAATTATACACCGTTTTATTCTTTACTTTGTACTAGCATATATCAATAGATTTACGCGTAATATAATCCCATGTCTTGGATATGTCTTTTGTTAGTTATATTACTCATATAAAAGTGGCTTTTGAAGCATCTATATACAATTGCACATAATATTTTTTTTTTTTTTTTAACCATAGATTTCTTCTTTGTCTTTGTTAAATTACTACCTCCGTTTCATATATTTTGCAACTTAGGGGTATTATTTATTTATTTATTTATTTGTGAGACATAAAATATTCCAAATTTACAAAAAATATGAAACGGAGGTAGTAATTATTTAGCATCTGAGTACTTATTTTTTGTATTTTATTAGAGTATTTTATTCACCATGTCAGTTATTATACAGAGTACTTATTATTTTAAAATTCATAAGATAAGTATGTTTAATTAACATTTCTGACATATAGTTCCACCACAAATAATTGCCGGATATAATACTGCTTATGTTTATTACTGATCATTGGTTTCTTCAATTGGACCTAACATCTACCTAAGAACTACTTAATCAAACATGAGTCAAAATTAAAATATTTAACTATTGCCTGAAAAAACCTGCCCACTCCAAAGTGCATTCCATTTCCCACCTTAAAGGTCTAAACACTAAAGTTGATGTAGCATATAGGTTATTAAGCTCACCAAACCTCACCATACTTAAGCATAACACTTCCTCCGTTTCATATTAGTTGACGCTGTACTTTCTTTAGATATGCTTGCTAATGAATAGCTTCAAGTAATTATATCTGTAATTATGTAAGTACAATAAAAAATTATATTCCATTCGTACAAAGTAGATATTTGAAAAATAGAGATTGAGATATCAAACAAGACCTCACTCGACTTAATTTGCATAATTGGTGTGAAGAAAGCCAATCAATTTAAATTCAATTCAAGCATAACTTAATTTGAAATCATTATTAGTAATGAATGAATAAAAAGAAGTTGTCACCAGTTACATATATAATTGATGAATGAACAGGTATATGGAGAACCATGGAGTCAAGAATCAGTGGACAAGAAGTTACCCCCAACAATGCAAGGATTTGCCCAAAATGCAAACCGGATCCAAAATGGCATGGCCGAAACCGTGATGAACGGGTTCAAACCCGAATTAGTACCGGTTTACAAAGAACTTGTAACCGAATTTGCTGTATGTGATAGGTGGTTTGCTTCAATGCCAGCATCCACACAACCAAATAGGTTGTATGTGCACTCAGCAACATCACACGGTTTAATAGGAAATGACAGCAAGAAATTGAATGCAGGGATGCCTCAGAAAACCATTTTCGATTCGTTACATGATGCTGGTCATAGTTTTGGTATTTACTATCAATCTGCACCATCCACTCTGTATTACAAGTAAGCCTAATCATATTATTTTCGTTTTTTGTTCATCGTTTCTAATAGCATATAAAATATAATCTTGACAATACAATCATAAGCTTATTAGACTTTTGGTTTAATTGATTTTCTTAACTGGTATCAGAGCTAGTGTGATAAGGTCACGTGTTTAATACATGTGTAGACATAGTATGACTTTAAAAAAATGTGTACAATCGTAGATAAACTTATATACATAGAGAATTTTTGGTGCAGGAACCTTAGGAAATTGAAATACGCGACAAAGTTTCATCCTTTTGATGTGACCTTCAAGCTCCACTGCAAGGAGGGAAAGCTACCAAATTATGTGGTGATCGAGCCAAGGTATTTTGATTTACTAGCATTGCCGGGAAATGATGATCATCCATCCCATGATGTGTCAACAGGTCAAAAATTCGTCAAGGAAGTTTATGAAGCGTTGAGGTCAAGTCCTCAATGGAATGAGTTGTTGTTCATGGTTGTATACGATGAGCATGGCGGGTTTTATGATCATGTGCCTACCCCTGTTGAAGGTGTGCCTAACCCTGATGATCTTGTTGGTCCTGGTCCATATAATTTCAAGTTTGATCGCCTTGGTGTTCGTGTTCCTGCCATGTTCATCTCACCCTGGATTGAACCCGGAACAGGTACTAATACAGCTTATAATAGTGTTTAAAGTTGTTGTTAGACTTGTTACGCGTATATGACCAATTAATTTATTTTTACTGATTAAAACTTATTTTTACTGATTAAAATTTCGTAAATGGAATATGTAGTCCTGCATACTCCTTCAGGGCCGCAACCAACATCTCAGTACGAGCATTCCTCAATTCCAGCAACAATCAAGAAGTTTTTCAATTTGAAGGACTTTCTTACCAAACGAGATGCATGGGCAGGAACATTTGAAGTTGTCTTAAACAGAACAACTCCAAGAACAGACTGTCCAGGTATACTTTTGTGCAAATTAATCACTAATTAACCTAGCTA